>NC_142405.1:10266728-10581728 GCF_059441095.1 Idiotropiscis lumnitzeri | reverse complement strand
AGGGATTGCCGGGTTCAATTTAGAATATATTTAACCAAAGCCTCTGCACCGCAGGAGATTGTCATCGCCTGGCAAGACTAGAGCACACTCCACTGGCCTTGGAGTTAAACACACTGAATTGGAGCAGCTGAAGCAAAATTCATCCAGGTGAGAAGAAAACGCATGGATAGAAGATGAACATATAGTTCAATATTTTTTGTGTTGTTGATGTAATTGAATTCAATTTAAAGTTTGAAAAAATGTCTCTGAAAGTTTGAATTCCTCTCTTCAACTTTTGAGCAAATGTGAAAGATTTTTTTGATCATTCTCTTGACATTGACTAACACCCCAATTCAGCTCTTTCCTTCAGTATGCATTTATCTTACACAATTTGCGTTGAGCTCCAAATGTATTGTGCTGGTTATATGAATTTAATTTATTATCGTTGTCTTTAAAGAAAACAGACTGGCATTCTAACATGGGGGTTTCACGCTCTATATCCCCTTCTGTGTCAATTCTACAACAACCAGTGCAAACTAGAAGCAAATGTGTTTTTATCTTGCTTTTTTATGTTTTGGACTATGTGGGAGGAAGCCCAAGAGAACCCACGCAAGCACATGGAGAGGATGTAAACTAAACACTGTACAGAGAGGCCCAAGTGCTTGCACATATTTTAGTTTGATTGATGACTTGAAATTGTTCTCAGGTCTAAATGGTTGACCGTGCGTGACATGGCTTCCGCTTCCAAGACTTTAAACAGAAGATGTGGAATAATAACTGTAAAAAAAAACATGTCCTATCTTCCAAGAGTCATGATTCCTGATGTCATCTTTTCATACAAATCTTACAAATTGTGAAATGAGCGGACTCGCGTTCCTAGCAAAGAAAGACTTTCGCAGCGTTGAGGGTTTCAGTGTCAAGATAAACGGACAGGCTCGCTGATATGGACAACTGAGCAGAGGTGTTGAGTGCTTGTCAGTGTTACTGGTTTTATTTTTTAGTATCTTTGTGCTAGCTGGTTTGGGCCCAGTTCTATTAACCGTGTCTCAGGAAGAGCCTGAGTCGTGTGTTGAGTCCATCTATTTATGCTGTTGGACAAGATGTGGTTTGATCTGTTAGCTTCTTGTGCTCCCTTGCAATTCACCGGCTTTGTAGCTGCCATATGATGATTGCGATCAATAGCTGGTGTTATACGTCTGCGTTATGATTTAAAGTAGTGGTTGATTTCATTTTCAAGTTGAGAGTTAAGAGCTGAGAGTGTCTTATTGTTTCTAATGTGTTAATATTAGGCTGGTGCATTTGAGTGATGAACAGTACAGAGAAGCGCTTCACATAAAGACTAAATACAGCTGACTTTGTAAATGATATAATCTTAAACGCCTGTTTCAGGTAATAGTTTCACTAAGCGTTGTTTGCAAAAACCTACTTTACGGTTGTTTTGACTGCCTCAAATGCTGCCATTGGTGATAATCTCACCTGTAACCATCTGTCGTACAACGACACCGTCCTTCTGCCTGAGTCGCTGAAATAATGCAGCCAGCTGCTACACATCTAGAAAGAGGCGAGTCCCCTACTTCCGGGCAGTTGTATGGAAATGTTCACGCTCTCAAGCACCACTTTGGGATATTTAGAGCTTAGTTTCAGAAAGCTAAGGGCGAGAGCAAAAAGATAGACTCATATTGCAGCACCAGCTAATACATATTCAATATACTCGTTAACTTCGGTCCAAAACCTTAAAGTATCTCGCTGCCATCCGGTGGCCGAACCCTCATTTGTCACAATTTGCTAAATTTCAATTTTATTTTTCATAAATCTATATTATTGCTCAGTCCAAACAGGTGGGTTATTATATTGGTTGACCCACCTGACATTTTTTAGGTCTCCTGAAAAGTGATGATTTTGTATCTACTTGCTAACACACTTGAAATAAAATATTTAGATCCAAAAATATTATTCCCGGACACTTGACACTTTTGTAATTTTTTGCCCATTGCCTTCTATTTATGCTTGTGTTATACAATTATAAAATTCCTACATTTCATGATAAATATTTCATTGGTATCATTATTTTTCAAAATGTGCACTTGGAGAGAAATATGGGTCCATTTTAAACTTCTTTGTCCGCCAAGTCTTTTATGTATACTCCACACTTGAGTAATCAAATGCAGCCTTTTATTTATTTATTTATTTATTTTTAAAGAAGTGTTTTGAGATGAACTGACCACTAGTCATGAATGTTTTCTCGCCACATTCCCATCCCTTCCAAAGTTCCGGTGGTTTTGTTCAGCCTGTTACTTGTCCGCGATCTTGCACTCGCACTATATTAATTGCGCTTTTTATTTCCACTCTGTCTCAGCAGACATTTTACCTTAATCCTTATAAAGTGCCACCCTCTGCATCATCCTGGTCACCTTCATCTAACCTTCTCATAGCACATTGATTGCCCTTGCTAAATTATTCATCTTTCATGTGAATTATCATCCGGCCTCTTCCGCATGGTTCCTTTTACTGCTCTTGTTTTCTTCAGGCTTTTTCCTTCATAAAATCTTGATTTGATGAGGTTCTATTTTTAGTTATTTATCTTCTTGCCCTCTCTTGCAAAAAGCCTCTGTGAGAGGGAAAGTAGCAGCCGAAAATCAAAATCGACTGCCGTTGACGGCGAGACAATTGGACTGGAGGATAGAGGGGAGAGAGAGAGAGACGCAAGGGCAGTAGGAGGGAAAGAGGGTGGCACCGTACTTAAAAGTGTTCTCGGGAGATTAAACAAGTGCCAGAATCAGATGTTTTCTATTAAGAGGGACATAAGGAGCCTCTTTGGAATGCTGACTACCCTCTAGTGCTCAATGTTGATAATTTTTTCCACTTCATCTCGCCACATTAGTACTGAATGAGAGAAATGGTTACACAGACGCTGATTTGAACAAGGCTGTTTTCGCACCTTCTCCAGAGAGATTGTTGTTTACAGAGCAGGATCACGCACAAATTTGTTCAGGTTTCACTTTTAAGGGGAGGTTTCCGAACGTGTAAAATTGTGTTTATTTTCATTTTATTCTGATAATTTTTCAGTATTTCCCTTACTGATAACACAATTCAGGGATTGTGATCAGAGTTGGAATAGTTTTTTGTATCATTTGGATTTCATCATTTTCTGCTTTTGGCATCTCCACGCAGGTGATTGGCACCCTGCCGCCTCCTACTGACCATGTGGAGTGTGTGTGTGACGGTCCTGGCGCTCGCCTCCCTCAGCTCGGGAGACACTGAAACACACAAGCCGAGACGCGACTCGAACCTGCAGATTTGTATCCTTCTGCTACGGCTATATTGCGTTTGTGTGTGTGTGGGTATGTGTGTATGCCTGTTTTCCCAGTGGAAGCACAAGTACTCTTCTCACACTATGCACTTAAGTAGATGTCACAAATAATGTGTAAAAAAAAAACGACTGGTACAATTAGAAGTTCAAATGTAACTCATCTTTAAAGAAAAAGTGAAAAAAAAACAGACTGAAACATACTGAAGTACAACAGTATTTATTTTGTTATTTAAATACAATACTCATCATGGCTTCAGGAAAAAAATATATAATAATTATATTCAACCACTGGTGTTTTCCTCTTCCTGACCTTCTCTGACCAGATAAGCGTATGTTTGAGACAAAAAGAAAAGATCAGCTCAACGCACTCAAGAATCTGGTGGAACTGAATGACATTAACCAGCAATATAAGATAATAGACATCATGCTCAAAGGCCTTTTCAAGGTAATGTGAGACATACATCTTTTGTACAGTGCTCACACTAACTTAACGTCATTCTCATACCTTGAAAAATACTGACTTTTGATATGACAGCTTTACCACACACGTCAAGCTATTAAACTTCTACCTTAATTTAATATTTCCTCTTTATATGGAGCCCAAACTAACCCTTTAGAAGGTAAAAGACTGCTATATTCAGGGCCAGTTTATAAATGATGTGGCTACGATCCAGCTATGCATTTTCTAAACCACTTATCCTGTTCAGGGAGCTGGAGCCTATCCCAGCTGACTGAGCAAAAAACAGGCTATACCGTGGACCGGTCACCACTTAGTCACTTAAGTCTCGGGATAGAGACGGACAGCCATTCACATTCACTTTCACTGAGTGGGAAATGAAACCACACTGCTTGCACTGACATGAAGGTGATGATGATGCAGAGAGACTTCTTTCTGATTTGCTGGTGAAGATGTCTGTGGTTGTGGTACTGTCCTTTGAAGGTGTGCAGCAGCCACACCTGATATTCGACCTCCTCCTCGCTGTACTCGGAGTCATTGTTGTTCTTGATGCTTCCCTCTACTGATGTGTCGGCGACAACCGAAACTATATGACAGCTCTGGAGTTTCATGGAGCAGTTATTGAGTAGTAATGGGAACAGTAGGGGGCTCGGAACACGGCGCTGGAGGGAGCCAGTAGGTCAGTGGTCTTTTAGTTAGGAAGTCTACAACCCAGGTATCCAATTATATGTAGAAAATTACCTCTGAATGGTGAACTGACGGAAAATAATTGCAGAATAATCATGATATAAATCTAATAAATCTAATCATCACTCAAGTATTGTGATTTGAATCGAGATTTCAATCAAATCAAGCGATAAACGAATAGTAGGGACCTCTATGCAATATTGGAAACAGTCAAATCTGGTGATTTTGAACGGAAATTCATCATTTCCGAGAACAACCCACCTCAGTCAGCTGAAGTAAGGAAAAATGGTAGGAAATGGATCAATGGATATTGCGCAGCTTTATTGGTTCTCGTCTTCTATTTCATTTTGCGCTTTGGGTCGTTGCTTTCTTCAATTGATTGTAAGAAATATGCAGTTCTTCGACATTGAAATGAATCCGTTTCCACCCTACACCACAGTACGCACATACAGAATTGTTCTCGTCCTATTTCTTTTTAACAATCCATGATATTACGTGACATCACGGCAACCAAATCAAACACTAGTCCAACCACTTGGGCAATGCGTCATCTTATGCGTGAAACACATACCAACTGCTTTCCAAGTGCTATCCTCCTTGTACAGACTGAGGGCAGCAGAGAATCAAAAGCTTCTAATCCAACAATTACATTCATCAGGTTTTCAAGAGTTTATTAGAATATTAATTCCTCTACTTGTGCACTCCATCTAATCGCACGTTGTCTGAGAGTTGTGCTTTATTGTCAGCCTGCGTTTCCCATGAGGGCGGATATCCTGGCTTTGTGGCTCCCAAGGACTAGTCAACCTCCAGCTAAAATGCATTGTCAGCGCATCAGGACTACTTTGTACAATCACCACATAAAATACAACTGCACAAGCTGACGACATCCAATATTAGTCGTGTCTCAGAAAAGCCTTTTAGGCATAAGATAATCATGCGGAGTTTTGACAGGAAGTCGCATCATACTAGAAATGTAACGATTGAAATTTGAGCATCATAACCTTTGTGAAGACACAAAGTCACTGCCCTTAGTTAGCTCGATCTCATTTTGCAAATGTGCCTAAGGAATTTGTCCAGTGAGTGTCCGTGCGGATCAGTTCTGCTCTTTTTGATGCATCACGGGCCCAGATGAAAACATCTTCCGCTCAGCACAACTGTCCAAGCAAAGATGTCACAAAGCTGCTTCAGCAATATTATCCCAAGCAACTCGACGTGAATGAGCATTGCATTTGCTCTTTTGTTGTCATTTGATGTAGGCAGTGGGGTTGAAACAAGCCAATAAGGATCCTTGTCTTTTTGTGTTACATGCATTATACAGTGTTACCTCGTAGTCATTCAAAGACAATGATTTTAAAACGTGTCTGTAATGTGATGTTCTTCCTAAGGTTTTGGAAGACTCCAAAGAAATCCTGGTCTCAGCCAACATGCAGCCCGACGATCCATTCCCTCTGGACGATAAAATCAAAGAAGGTCTGCCCCCCCCCTTTTATTTTTGTTTGTTTTACCTTATTAACTTCAAATATTCCCTTCAGTCTTTACCACCCTGGCTGGTTTGATTAAAAGGACATAGCATTTCTCAAAAAGTCATTTCTCTGTCAGTCTTGCCTTCTTTTCTCTTCCATCACAGTGAGCAGCTGCCAACAGTCCAGATATCACCATTCAATCTGATTTCTGCAAGCCATTACTGTGTTGTCGTCTTATTGTGCAAAGTCTGCATTTAACATCCTTTAATTTGTCTTTTTTTTTCCTGATTAACCCTCTTGCAATTACTTTCCCCAGCTTATTCCCATGTGGTGGAAAACACAGCATTTTTTGGCGACGTGGCGTTGCGCTTTCCACGCATTGTCCACCACTACTTTGACCGGAACACTGACTGGGGTGGACTGCTGCGCTGGGGACTGAATTTTTGTAACCAGACTGGAGTTTTCACAGGAGGAGCCCATCAACATGTCCTCACACTGGTGAGATCACAAAATAATTGTTTTTTTTTTTTTAAACTGCTAACAAAACAATTGATTAGTCCATATTTTGGCACTTTTATGCGGCCAGGTTTTTCTAAATTTCTTTATCTTAAGACGCATATAAGAAATTTGGTTCTTCCCTGTGACAAAACATAAAAATGTGAACCTAATTTGAGCTTTTTACGGCGTTGGAAAGCACATGTCCAGGTGTTTAACGTTGCAGTAATTTTTGCACATGTTCTTCCCTAACAAGGAGCTGAACAGCAAAATTCACAATAAGTTTTACATCAATGAACGTCAGCTTGTTTCTCGTTCTGTGAATCTTCAATTCTCTCCAAGAAATGTATTGGGTCAAACATCGCATGTGAAATTTGCCATTGAGCAACACACGTTCATTAAAAAAAAAAAAAACGCACGGTCAAATTAAATTTATCTCTAAAGGTTAAAGTGAATTAGGTGTTATTGTGAAATTCCACTAGAACGACATTTTTTTTTCACCAGCATATAAGATATCGATAAATACAAATCATTAAGTCCTTTTCCAAGAAATTAGTGTCCCTGATTGCTGATCAATAAACAATCTTTATGTATTGTATTATAAACTTGTCACAGTTCACTTGCTTGACTTTGACCCAGACAGAATGAGTTAAGTTGTTACTCAATGAGGGTGTGGTTTCCTATAATTGATTGCCGACTATTCCAAGTTGTAGTGTGGTCCACCTTTTGCTCAAAGTCAGCTAGGATAGGCCTTAGCCTCCGGCAAGGATGTGACCGTGAAAAAGATATGCGCTATGGAAAATGGCTGGCAAGACAGTCTAAAGTTACCTTGCACAGTAATAGGACCGAGGTCAAGGAGGTGTGCAATTTCGTGTTGATCCAAATTAAGATTCTTTGATCGTGGCAGACGTTCCTCCTTGGAGTGTGATTCTAAATCTGTTTCAATGACCGCATTTTTGACACAGCACTTGAATGGAAGCTCATTCGACTGGTCAGGTGTACCTAATGTTATGGCCAATGCATTTGAGTAGTTGGGGTCTCTTAAGGCAAAGCTACACAGAAAAAAAAGTTTCTCAAATTTGTGTAGTTTAAAAACCAGGTCGGGTTCTTTTCCAGCTCAGACTAGCTTGCATGTTTTGCATTACCTTTTGAAATAAGACACAAGAAGATAATGCAGGGTCCTTACTGACATCAGACATTTTCAGAATCTTGAGTTAAAAGCAGAGTGACTGTACAATCCGTTATGTCAACATAACATTTTCTCATTTCATGTTTGTTAATTATACTTTTTTCTGGACTTCCCATCTCCAAGATGTCACAGGAACTGGGAATAACACAGAAATCTCCAGACTTCATCAACCCTTACCGGACAGAAAGAGACGATGTAAGTAAAATGTCATTATCGTTTCCCTCATTTTGTGTTATACATTGCTTTTAGATACTGTTAATCTACTCTCAGTGCCATTTGGAATGTCAATGCAAACATGGCATCCTGATTAAGATTGTGTTTGTGGAATATGAGTTAAGGAGTGTAATCCACCCGTTTGTAGCCATGACAGCTGGCTGGCCATTTTGTCACTTCTGTCGACTGAAAATGACATCACAGTTGCTCAGAGCTCATTATGGCTAAGCTTTAGAAAATAGGTGAGCCAAATATCCGAGAGCAAACGTGTGATTGTGACCATAGTGAATGGAACCTAATTGTGGCATAGTTGTAGCGTAGCGACAAAATTAGGTCAAGTGTCTGTGTGCAATATCCACAGTGCAAAGTCAGCTGGGCGTGATGTGAAGATAACTCACTTCCCAGACACAGGCTATAATAACTTAAGAGTTCCGTCGTCTTTTCACACTTAAAAACTATGACTGTGACAGTTGATTTGCCTTCAGCAATCCATTTTAGTTGTGTTCATGGATGAGGACTTTTTTTGACGGAGGTCAGCGAATTAGCTTACAGTGGTTAGCTGTGCATTTAGTGCCTACTCATCAGTGAGGACTGACCTAAAAAAAAAAAATCGTCTGAATGCTACAAGCCATCAAAACTACACAAAACACATAACAGCAGACTGTTCTGCATAAATCTTTTGAAGCAGTTAAGAATCGTTATTTATTCAAGAATGTGACAAAAAGCTTTTTTTTTTAATTCATAAAATACATACTGAGTTGTTATTGATTATTAGAGTTTGTTTCCTGGCTCAGTACTACTAATTCTGAAGGCCCTGGGCAGGTTACATTGACACTGCAATCAAATGTCCCACTTAATCAGACCCCAATTATAGTTAGCTGTGTGAAGGTTCTTCTGTAATTTAGTCTCATCAATGTACAATTTGCTCATTACGAATGGATTTATGATTTTGCTTTTACATTCAAACACTGCACTTTTCTTCCTTTCTAAAGAAATTAATATTCAGTTTACTGTTCTGAAATAACATTCTTTTTATGCAAAGTGCCACCGCTATCAGGGGCTCACAAATATTTGGACAAAGTGATGCAACTGTAATTGCAACACGATAGAAGCCCCATTGTAATTTTCCATTACACCCAAGAGAAGCCTGAATATTCCTGACATACGTATTGTACTTTACTGCTGCACACTGCATCTTATCTGCGTCATCTCGTTCTCATGGCCTCAGGTGCTTCACACTGCGGAGGCCTTCCAGAAGATCCTGAGGGAGGAAGAGAAAAGGAGGAGGAAGGAGGAGAAGAGGAAAGAAATCCGAAAAGGCCCTCGCATATCTCGCTCCCGCAGCGAGCTATAGCAGCACACCTCAACAAAGCTTAGTGGAGGAGGAGAAAGGATGTAGGGAACAAGCAATTCACAGTGGTTTCCCTTGGAGACTCTGATGGCAGAGTGGGAAACAAAAGCTATCATCACTTTGTCATCACAAAAAGACGTGCATCGTGGGAGATCAAGGGGAACAACAACAAAAAAAAAAGAATAAATTAAGTGGATTTTTTTGGGGTGTTTTTCTGAATTGTTGTACTCTTACACTGAATCATCACTAGAAGATAAAGTGTTGTGTTATATGGAGGAGAATTGTGAAGGTTTAATGTTTTTTTTTTTCTTTTTTTTTTTAATTTAAGGGTAAATTGATAAGAGTTAAATATCAGTGATTTGGAATTATTTTCATGTAGTTTTACTTCAAAAGCTGTTTCATCGACATTTACTGTCTGTTTTACACCCATATGCTTCAGGTTGCTAAATATAAAATTAGCGCTTACCTCATAGAATAGGACTGACCTGTTTTTGATTAGGTGACAGATTATTACGAGTCTGAAGCTCAACAGTTATGCTTTTATTTTTGATGGACAAGAATCCAGTGGATGTGCTTTAGCAACGCATTGTCTATGTTTGTGCAATTCGGTTTTGTTTTACAAGAATCCACCAGGTACGCTTTAGCCACGCCCTCTCTCTGAGTGCTCAGTTTGTGCAGTTTCGTCACTTTGGATTCACATAATTGTCACTGTTTAAATGTGCACACCAGCCACAACATTACTACCCTGCTAAAAAACAAAAAAAAAACAACAAAGCCCAGCATGGTTTTGGTGCGTTTTTGTGTGGTGGTGGGGGGGGGTCTTGGTGTCACTCGCAAGACGAGTTAAAGCACGACAAAAACATCCAAGATTCAAACCTCCAACCCTTGGGTCTTTAGGCAAGCCACTCTATGAACAAGGTGATCGAATCTTGATTTGTTTTTTTGTGCCCTTGCTGGTCAATGCTGCTCCATGCAGTTTTTGTTTTGTCTGCTTTTTTAGCAAAGTAGCATTTGCACCATCCAATGAGATCCTTTTCACGCCTTTCTTACAATGCCAATGTAAACATCGGGCTCCTGTATTGGATTTGGATCTCAATAGAAAGTGCAAATGTGTTTCTAATGTTACGCCTGATGTTACCCAGTGGAAGCACATTGTTGCAACAGAATGAACAAGCCATTTTGCTATGAAATGTAATTAAAAAGTGACGGATATGTATGAAGACCATACTTGTGCGTGTATGTTCCTGTCAGTCACTGCGTGTTTCCTTCTTTTACACTTGCGGGAATCAACTACGTGGACACTCTGCGGGCCAATTCTAAAGATGGGACACTGTGACTTTGTAGGGAAATTATCTGTGTACTATATTTATTTCGTCATTGTGTGAAATCTAACCTGATCCATATCATAATTGAATATCGTTAACGATTAAAAATAACAAAAGTAATTTGAGCACATTTGTTATTTCAGAAGAGTGTACAGAAAACTTGTAGCCCTTCCTGTTAATCAGTAGCCAAGAAGTTGCTTTCCATTTTGAAAATGTTGACAACCTGTTTTACAGGCTATAAAAGACGCGGGACAACAAAGAGAACTGTGCGACACGAAGGAGCAGGCCTGACATCGTTGATCTAGCAGGAGCTGGGTAATTATTTTTTAAACAATTTGCCTTTGTTGTAATCGCTCTCAGTGGCTTTCAATGTGCTATTGCTACTTGTTGGTGGGTCTCAAGTTCGCTAGTTTTACTTTTAGTCTTTGTCTGTAATTCTGTTAGTGTTGACATGCGAAGATGACAAACAAAACAAACCATGACTCTTGGTTGTGTGTAAAATTTTGACCTCCAGGGAAACTACTTGACCACAGCAGCGCCACAGGAACTACCTACACTTGAATGATATGTTAAGTGCATGACTTACAGAAATAGTACATGTTAAAAGTTCTCATTATGTCAGACTAACTGACCATCTGATTACCTTTTGACTTCGGCATGAAAAGCAGAGGCATCAAACATGTTTTAAGAAGATTAAGTGTTGACTTATAATTTCTTCCCTTCAACACGAGAAGTTGGAAAGCAGCTGCATAATGTCATGAATCCTCCTTGGCCAAACTACATTTTTTGATGAATAAACCTGGTATAAAGCGGAGAGAGGGGCAGAGGTAATATTTTATGAAGATATTTTGGAATATCATAAAATGCTGGAGAGTCTAACTGCAATGGCCCCACCTTACCCCGCAGTAGCGCCGTCCCTGGCTTCAGGTTGCCAAATATAAGATTAAGAATTTACCTCATTGAAAATACTTCTTCTGTTTGTGATTACGTTGCATAGACTATTATGAGTTTGAAGCTTGCTCAATGAGGTTCAGATGTATCTTAGATTTTCATCAGTTTTGTGAGTCAAGTCAAACTTTCGGTTTTGTTTTACAAGAATCCAGCAGGTACGCTTTAGCCACGCCCTCTCTCTGAGTGCTCAGTTTGTGCAGTTTCGTCACTTTGGATTCACATATTTGTCACTGTTGAAATGCACACAACACTCGCAACATTTGCATTTGCACCATCTAACGAGTTCCTACTGTGAGAGCCTCGAGCAAGTCTCCCTTTCCTAAGAGAATAATGTAATCAGTTTTTCACCCGTTTGTTGCTAATTAGTAATCCAAACGTTAGAAACACTTTTATGATCTTAATCATTGTGATCTTAACGTACTGAACCTTTCTTGTGTCCATGTAAACAACGTTCAGCTGACGTAATTGTGGCACAAATTTAACGCCATAGTCAAACTGTCCTCACGTACTGGGTAACTTGTAGGCGTTCCCACTAGGCTGTGCTGTGGTGGGCGATGCCAACAACGTCAGTGACGAAAACTACCTGGGAGCCCTACTAACACATGTCGGCTTACCAAGACCATGGTTAAGTATTTTAAAAACGATTCCAAACTATTCGCCTTCGTTTTTATAGCTCGCAGACGTGCTATTGCTATTTGCTCGGTCCCAAATTCGCTAGTTTTGCTTTCAGTTTTGGTCTCTAACAGCAGCTAAAGTTAACATGTAAAGTAGATTTGTGCAGTGGGATTGGTGGCATGGGGTTATTTTATTTATGAGGTTGCCGACATTAATTTTTTCTGAGGGAGGTTGTGGACTGTGTAATGACGTTGTAATAATAGTCACTGTGCACGTTTCTCCAGCTTTTCGTTTAATGCCTGCGTGTTCGGCCGCTAAGTGTTTTTCAAAAAAGTATTTCCTGTAACGATAGGTTGGTTATAGTGATAGACGATCGTCGCCGATTTATCCGCAACGTTTGAAATGAAATTTCTGCCTTTTCTAAAGGAGTATCAGAAATGACTTCAAATATAGCAATTAAAAAGGAATTTATCAAAATGATTTGTTATCAGATTTGATAAAACTGAATATGACATACAAGCGTTCTGATAAATGATGAATGGATAAATAAATAAGTAAGCAAGCGACTAAGTAAATATCAGCCCTGGCTCTCTGGCCCCATCTAGTGTCTCTAATTTTATTTCCAAAAAAACACCGCTTCCTAGGAAAAACAACTTGTCAGTTACGTAGTCCGTAGTGAGGTGTCAATACCTTTTTGTGCTCTCATTCATTGAACGCCGTCCCTCATGTGGCCGAATGTCCAAAATAACTTTTACTACAGACTTTGATTTTGTACTTAGTAATGAGCCAGTGTAATAACGTGATGTCAAAATTTTTTTCATTTCTCTTTTTCTTCTATTCAATAAGTACAGTGGAATAAGTAAAGAATAGTAGTACATAATAAAAGAACATACAGAAAGTGAATATGAGGGACATTTCCCTTGCCAATTCTACACAGGACACAAAATTCAGATATCTGACAGATGGTCTTGAAACATCTGCCCAGCTGATTCTCAGTCAAGGAGAGGACCAAAAATATGAGTCATGTTTGCTGGAGTCAATTGCCATTCGTTACCTGTATCTGCCACATTAGCATGCATTTTTGATCGTTTAGAATTAGTGCAATAAATACGGTGGACCGCTGTAAATTTGATCAGACTGATCTTAGAACAAGATGAAGTCATTTACTCACTTTCGGACAGAATTCCAGTCATTGTTTCCCAAACCTCTGTCAAGTTGTGCTTCCCAATCCTTTCTAATTTTAATGAGAGTTGTCTCTTTAAGTTGGAAAATCAACGTATGCAATTTGGACGCCCTTCTGATTTGTAGAAATGTCCAAAATTGAGTGAACAACTGAGCAAGGAGTAATATTGGGAAAGGAGGTATTTTTTGATTTGACACAATTCCAGGTCCAGTAAAGCTAGCAAAGACGTTCCTATACTGTTTCTATGAAGATCCCTTAGTCTACTCTGCCATATAAAGAAAACCGGACCTATTCAGGAGAGGGGAAAGAGATGGGTTTTTTTAGGAATAGTGCAAATTGGACCATCCTTGAAGCCAACAATTACCTCTAAATTGAGAGCAAATTCGAAGAGTAGGGATAAAAATTGGATTACATGTGGCCAGAAAGGCAGTTTCGAGGCATTTTCAGAAAAAAAACGTGATAATTATATACATATTTGCTGAGTTATATGTTAACCCTACTGGTTTGATTGAACTTTGTGGTGTTTAATGTTCAATGTTTATTTATTGTGTGAATTTTACAGTGAACCTCAACTAGGAGTGACAAACAGCTTGGAGCAAGCACGCTTAGCCTCCTATTTGGAGAAATGTGTAAGTAAGAAAATCTTCTTTTCATTTTCCCCAGAGTGAGGTCATACAACAGATATTTGTTTTATTGTGTCCGTGCATTGTACCGCTGCTCTAAATGATGTGACTGAAAAATAAAAAAAGTTCCCACGTGCTAACATGAATAGTGAGCAGTTTGAATCACCATTTTAATGATTTTTGACACATTGTGTGCAGCTTTCCCATCACCAAGCACAGAGGAGCACGGACCAGTTGATATGGAGGAGGTCTTGGCGGTTACAGAGCCTGAAGACCTCAGACTGGTTCTCATCGGAAATACAGGAGCTGGCAAGAGCGGATCTGGAAACACCATCTTGTGCCGAGAACAGTTCCTGTCCAAGTTAAGTGCCAGCTCAGTGACCCAGATATGCCAGTATGGAAGCGCTGAGCTTCCGGACGATCATGATCAGAAGAGACTGAGAAGAGTTACGGTGGTTGACTTGCCTGGTTTCGGGGACACTCACCTCAGTAAGGAGCAGATTCATGTAGAAATTGCTAAATGTCTGTCCTTCTCCGCACCTGGACCCCATGCTTTTCTCTTGGTGGTGCCGATTGGTCGTTATACACAAAACAAGGACCAGGCTGTCATCAATCTGGCCAAGATATTTGGAGATGATGCTGTCAAATACCACACAGTGGTTCTTTTTACCAGGGGGGATGATCTCAAAGGCATGTCATTTGACGAATACTTGAAAGATTCTCCTGCTGAGCTTAAGGGTCTCATTGACAAGTGTGGAGGCAGGTACCATGTGTTCAACAATAACAACTCCAGTAATGTGGGACAAGTTAAAGAACTCGTAATGAAGGTGGACAGAATGGTGAAGCAGAGTAAAACAAGGTTTTACACCAATGCTATGTTTGAAGAGGCCGAGGCAGCCATCAGGGAAGAGCAAAGAAGAATTATGTTGGCGAAGGAGCAGGAAGAAGAATTGGAATCTGACAAAAAAGAAAGTGAGCAAGTTTCACCATTGCCCAGGAAGAGGAAGAAGCAGAGAGAAAATGAGAAAATCAAGCGCAGGGGAAGCAGCAGCACCCCAGAGAAAACGAGGAAAGAGGCTATTTTATCCCCAAAGGTGCTGAAAAGGTTGAAGCGCATCGTGGCTGCTGGCGCCATTGGCCTGGCAGTCGGGGTCGCCTTTGGCATCGCTGTCCCCTTGACAGCTGCCCTCTCTGCATCTCTTGTGGGGAACGCTGTCAGCGTGGCTGCAATTCAGATTGCCGGAGCGACTGCCGCTGGGGCCATGGGTGTCGGGAATGCTGTGGGCGCCGTAGTCGCTGCAGCCTCAGGAACAACCGCTCTGGCTATAGGGGCAACTGTTGGGGGAGCTATTGGCGGTGTGATGGGAGGCGTTGCTGGTGCAGAGGCAGAGAGTGTGGAGGAGGGAGTTTGTGAGACTCTTGAGCAGGTGGGTCTTGTTGGAGTTGTTGCTCTTGGGGCTTCCGTAGTTGTGGGGGCTGCTTTAGGGGCAGGGGCAGCTATGAGTGCTGCTCTTGGGGCACAAGGTGCGACCGGTGTTTCTGCTGGAGCTATAGGTGCAGAAACAGGCATTACTCCTAGTGCTACAGCGGGGGCAGCCGTAGTTCAGGATGCCGTGCAAGCTACTCCGGTTGTAGCAACAAGCCATTCCTTCCTAGATACAGTAACTCAGGTTGGAAAGGCGGTAACAGCCGTAGCTTTACCTGGTAGTTTTGTAGTGAAAGTGGTCAAATGTAAAACCAAAGACTCAGAAAAGACTTCTTATAAGTACTCATGGAAAAAATGAACGCAGTGAGGCTCTGACTCTAAAATATTGTCAGAAAATACACGAGATTGACCACATATACAGCATATGCACAGTACTGTACTCTGTTTACCCTTGATTTAACAAATGGGTGTTTACTTTTTACCATTGTGCCTGATTAGTTTTGATTTTGTTCCGCCTAATGAATAAAATAATCATTTAGAAACTGCATTTCATATATTTCTACAATATTTTTTTTGAAATGCTAAAATTGCCTTGATTTTATGAAACATAAAATGGACACTTGATCCCTCTGAACATTGTCAATTATGTAATAGGTATGCATGTAATAAATTACATTACTAAATTTCACCCCCCCCAAAACTGTTATTTGTACGACTCAGCTGTCTACATCACAGCCTGGATGCAAGCATTGTAATATTGCTTGGTTTGTCAGTTCTGTTGTCTAAAACGGCGACCGATTGCCACCACAATTCAAATGCACATTAATACACTTGTCCACTTCAACCTGTGAAAGTATAAACGCGTTTTGCACAATATTTTAAATACATTTACAACAAATGTGCGCTCTTATGATCACCTTCAAAACTACTGTGCCGATCGCTTCTTCACTTAAATAGGCTGAAGTGGACGAGAGCAAGAATGTGCACACAAACCCCGACTGGTTATATTTTAGACATTTTGCTACGCTAAAGTTGCTAAATCTCTGGAGGCGGATGGTGGTGTTTAAAATAACAGCACCGCTAAAGCTTTATGAATATTTCTGTGAACAAATGATTGAATAAACGGTTGTGAGTCCAATCATATATATAGTTCTGATCCAGGCTTCAAAATATGGTTTGGATTTAGTTTGGTTAAATTAAATGGTATTTTACATTAGGGGTTGAACCGACTCATTGACGAGGTTACTTTACTAGTCCACTGTTTTATTCATGTTCATGTTTAGTATGAGATTGAAAACAAATGAACAAAACTGAAAGCAAACAAATTGTTTCATTTTTAAAGTAACTGATGAGATTGCAGTGTTTTTTGGTTGTTTTTTGGTGGATATGTATTTGCTATAAACGGTTTATGTACAAATTGCCTCCTTTTTGTGTTGAATCATGTAATGCCAAATGACAAATAAATACACTTTTCAAGACATTTGGTCTCCAGTTGTCTATCTATACCAGACTCTAAACTGTGAAAGTATTTTTCTTTAATCTGCGTCATACATGCATACATACATGAAATGAGCATTATTCTTTCTTGTTATAACCTTGCATACATACATGAAATGAGGATTATTGTTTCTTGTTATAACCTTGTGCGTGTGTATGTGTGTGCGTGCGCGTCTGTGCGCGCGCGCGCGCGCGTGTTTTGGAGTGTTCCAAAAATCACGTTTCGACTTTTCATTGATTGGGTCTCCCCTTTGCTTATAGAAAAAGATAATGTCAGTGAAAGAATTCAAGTTATTCAACCACCCCCCACCACTTTACGTGATTTTGCTTATTTCACCTAATAAAAAACAATTGAGATTTTTTTTTTTAATTTCAACAGAATTATGTCTTGGTGTCTTTTTTGCTGTTTGTTTTTTGTTTTGTTAATTACAGATTTTTTAAAATTACTTTTATCTTGGGGGAAAGAAATCTCCCTTTTGTCAGTACATGTACTGCTGTAAACACAAACCATAACAAGCTAATATTTGATTGCATTTACAATTTAACACAATTAGCTGCAGTGGAGCTCAAGGTAAATCCCAATGACTGGTCACTGGTAAACGTATTATTTGGTCTAAAAATAATGTTGGCAACTTGGCATTGCAATAGAAGTTTAAGTTGTTGTTGATTTTTCAGTGCGATAGCGTATTTAGCCATGATGCGATCGATAAAAGGAAATTATTTTAACTGCCATGCGTCCCGCATCTATTTTAAATTTATATTTATGAACCAGTACTATTATTAATGTGTTACATTTAGCGGGTGCGATTCCCCACTTGTTCCGGAAGGGCGCGTTAGGGGCGGAGTTCATTTAAATCAGAGCGCTTCTGACACATGACGTACTATCAGGCCACGAAGAATGAAGTTTTCTCATTGGTCAATCCTGGCTGGTCTGCTGACAACAACACATCGGTTTGGACCAATCCGAGCGCGTTTTAGACCACAGCGTATGTTTGTGAATGACGTAACTACGGTAGAACAATATGGCGTCGTCTGCAGGCAGCATAATTGCAAATGAGTATAGCCGGATAGACCGCTGCCTCTCGTGAGGCGTTGGTGGCGTCCGACTTTCACTTTTTAATACAACAATACACATTAAAGGCCTGCCTACTTTCTGGCTTCTGTTTGTGTTCAACTCGAGCCTCCTGTTTAAGCTGAGAGGCGAGCCGAGTCGGTGACGGCGGTCAAGGATGGACTGTGGAGAGTACATGTCTCCAATGGAGAATGTGGACCCGACTTTAGCGGAGTTGGGAGATGAATTAACACTGGGGGACATCGATGGTGAGTCGGAGTGACACTGACAACCGTGTTACGTGCTTATAAATGTAGCTTTAGTTGGCCGGTTTCCGGACAGTCTGGCAAGCATGGCATATGCGAGTCTGGTTCAGTGGAAGAGGCTGAGCACGTCGAATTTATTGGAGTCGTTAGTAATCAATGAGAACATCTGACTAATCTTTCCCGTCGTTTAAAGCAAGGTTACGCATAAATTCTCATTAAGTTGTCGGCATGTTTTCATTCAGATTACTTGAGAGGATGTTTCTACATATGATTCCCTCCGTGCTACTATATGTGCGATGATGCTGGCTCATCAAAATAATAATAATAACAATAACAAAAAAGCCCCACGCAACACTTGACTATGGTATAAAACACCCGAACGCCAAAATGGATTACAGGTCACCCTCATTCATCACAACAATTCCAGACCCACCTTCAAAAGGTAAAAAGAAAATGCACCTTAGAGTGCGATCCTTTAATTAAAAAGTTTTACCCCTCCCAGCTGCACGCTTTTGACACATTTAAATGTCAAAACATGGGAGACTGTCTTATAAGATCACTTTGAGGAAAAGAAGACTTGCTTGTACAGTTCTGCAATTAAGATTTGTTACTTTCAGTTAAAGTTAACTGTAACATGAATACAATGACAACAAACATTCCATATTTAAACATTAAAATGCAAAACGGCATAGTTGAATAAACTGAAATTAGTGTTTGTAATTCTAAAACTAAGGACAACAGCTACTGCACTGCAGGGGTGCAACTCTAAATTATATATTGCATGTGTTCTCTAAAAACCCATTGAAAATAATTGCTTAAAAATCTGCAATATAACGAACGATGAAGTGTGCGATAGTGGGAAACACTTTGTCCAAAATGAAACCATTACAATGCACTTCAACAGATTGTTTTAGTCGTCTATGGTGCAATATCTATTCTGTGTAAGTTCCTGTTCCAGTTGGCCAAGCCTGAGACCACAACCATCTACTTCTGCCAAATGATCTCATAGCGTAATTTACGTTGTACAAAACCGATTTGTAGTGGGCAATAATTATAAACGTACTTGCGAGTTGATGCACGGACAGCCGCACCTTGCTGCAAGTGTTTGTTACCAATGAAGTCTTGGGATATAATTTTCTGAATTAGGAAGACCAGTTCTCAGAGGAAACAACCACTCAAAACACAATTCAACATACCCTGAAAGATGGAGCATTTAATGTACAAAATCCTCATTTATTTATTATTTTTTTCCCCCCTGAAAGACAAATTTGCACTTGTTTCATTTAATCGCATACTTGCACTTCTGCACTTGTCACTGTATGTATAGAACATTCCCTCTCCCTAATTACTCTCTTTGGGACTGTAGTTACATAGGCTTTTTTTTTCTTTTCACCCAGATGACCACAAAACTCATCCTCATTGTCTGGGGCATCTGGGGGCTCCTTGATCCATTGTTCTGTCTGTACAGCCTGTGTGCCCCTCTGTGTTTTTGAGAGGGCAAACCCCCCTTTGCCAGTCTCATGAAATGCAGTTCAGATTCTTGTTGACATAAATTGGGACAAGTTGATATAGTTTAGCCAGCACTTCAAACCATGAGGTCATGTCTGAACCTAAAAAGTTGCCGCGTTTTAGCTTCCCAAAATGCTATGCATCTGTTGTTGTCGCTGGTGGTTTATTTTGGCAAGTGGTGCTTTACGTCATATTCAAAAGCTGCATGATTATGTCATTTCGTCAGTTTCATGATGATCAACGCTTTAATAAGTTTTCAGATTGAGGCTTCAAATCACCTCTCAAGCAAAAAAAATAGCCTTTCATCATCAAGATTTATGGATACTTTTAAACCAGTCACACGTTAATACAGTCACCTCATTTTGAACATTCACTGACAGTTCATTAACGACGGTATTCGCCTTCATATGAATAAATGTAGTCATAGGGCGTGTGCCGAGTGGTGTCACCTGATGAATGTGGCAGGCTGCTTATAACGACGTTTTGTGTATAATATTATGTGTTAAAATTTAAGTCAAAACATCTAAGATGAAAAACATTTTTGGGGAAAATTTTGAAGAAAAGTTGAATAAAATAAGAATAGTCCAATTCTGGGTCTGAATGTCATTCTTCAACAATGACAGACTGATAGTGTGCGATCTGGAGTCGCTGTGCTAAAAATAAATAATAAAAAAAATAAACAAAATATACAACTGAGCAAGTAACAGTTCTTGCGGTATAATAAAAATGTGTGAGGAGCCGAATGAGTGCAAAACACATACACACACTTGTACAGCTTTCCAGTTGAACCAGATCAATTTAATATTTTAAACACTACATTTATATCTACTGGTATGAACGTATTGCGTCATTCGAGTACACTATTTCTTGATAAAAAATATATTGATGAATGATTTAAAATTATTAATATAAAAATTATATATATTAAACGCCACCCAGGAAAAGAGGTGTAAAATTCCCAGCTTCAAGAGGCAATTAAGTTTCCACTACATCAGCACCACACAATTAACAACATTGAAATTCCAGTTTTACAATTCTTCTTGTCTGTCTGGGCCATCAGCACATAATTTTTCAAGGCCAACAGCAGAAGCGACGTCTCTGTGTGCATGTGCCACTTCAAGGCCAGTCTGCAACATTCACTGCTGTTTCTTGTCTTATCTTTCTGCCATAAAAACAGCTTCGACACTCTTCAGCCGTATCGACCGAGACACTCTCTCCTTGCCTCATCATTAACTAATGCTTTTTACTTTTACTCAAGGACATGCGACGTCATCACCGGTGTTACTGTCATAGTGGGAATAGTATTGGCTGAGTTTGACACACATGGATGAATTGTTAGTCACGCTTTGTTTAAAAAAAAATTTAAAAGTGTGAAAAGTGAAAATCAGTGATCAATTGTTAAAAAAAAAAAAAAAAAGTATAATTGCCTAAGATGGTACCTCATATATCTTCTCTCCAGGAATAATTTACAAGTTATGGAAGTTTTTCGTCAACAGAAGGGTAACAACAATTTTGTCAACATAATTTCACTCCTTTCTAGCACACTGCAATACCTTGTTTTTCTTTCTTTGATGGAAGAATCATTTTTGAAGATGTGTATAATACTCGAGTGGTGGCAATGGCGCTTCACTGCCTAAGGAATCATTCTTGACAGCTTTAGTTTTTTTTTAAATATATATACATTTTGATCTGAGCACCAGCGGCTGTTCTTCTTGATGTATTCTGAAGTTGTTTTTATTTTCCTCAGAGATGCTCCAGCTTGTCAACCCGGCGGGGGACTTCCTCGACTTGTTTACGGAGCAGATGACCACTGCGGGCCCTCTAAGCACCACCCCTCGAACGGCCAATCAAAACTCTGGACCTGCCCAAGCATCAACCCCGGTTGCCTACCACAGCTCCAGTGTTGGCCCCTCGGCCCCTCAGACATTGTCACCCCGGTCTGGATCCCTCCCCCCAGTTCTCTCTCCTGCTCAGAGCCCTTGCACAACCCCAGCATCTGCAGTACTGCAGCAGGTGACCCGCAGCCCCCCGCCCCTTCAGCCGCGACCTCCGGTGGTCCAACCCATCCAGCCCCATCTAATGACCCAGCCCACCATTCAGGTTTGATGAAGTTCTTCCACCACAACCCATGTGAATAATTACTATTTACTATTAATCATCATTAAAACACATTCACATTTATTATTTAAGTTACTGGTCTTTGGTTAATTAAAACAAATCATTTGACTGTCATACAAACTGTCCATACAAGTCTGGCCAAGTAAAATAAACTGCACTCTGTCTGTAGCATCAAAAAGAAAGTGATGCTATAAAACAAAAAATAATCTTCGTCTGTTTTATCAGTGTTCCTAGAACATGGTTTTGATTCAACTTTTTTTTCTTTTAAGCAGATGCAGACCCAACGATTCCCAGTTCACACGTTGGTACCAACACCCATCCAGACGCCGGCGGCCCAAACTGTGATGATTGCCTCCAGTGGTGGGCAGTCCCGTTTTATCCAAAACCCAGTAATCTGCCACCAGAGTCCTACTCCTGGTTTCCCAGGTGATGCCGACTTGCTAACATGAATATTCACTTTTAACGCAATCATGTTCCTGTTTGTTTAGTTTAAATCTGGCCCTTCACTGAGTGCTGCTCCTTATTTGTCATTTGTCATGTTCTTCCAGTGCTTCCAACGCAGGTGCAGAACATCATGACATCATCCCAACTCCAACCAGTTACAATTCACCAGCGCATTCTGACAACTGGTCAGACCATTCTTTCTACAGCGCCCACTACAGTCCATGCTGTGCCGCAGCAGGTGCAACAGGTACGGAAATCCTTGCTATCCAAAAATCGTTATTACGACTTGTCTCGTGTCCTTATTAATGATTGAGACAAGTCAACGCTTCAAGCACTTTTTTGATAATGTGCTTTTGACCAGGTTTTGGTGCAGCAGCCTCAGATTTTGAAGACCGATTCCTTGGTTCTGTCCACCATGCAAAACCCAGCAGGGATCACCACCTTGACCACACCCATCCAGAACGCAACACTGCAAGTCCCGGTACACAGCCAGAAATCCATTCCAATTATTGAACATCACTTTTGTTAAATCTTTAGTTTCTGAAAAAAATTTTTTTTTGCGACAAAACCAGAATTTGCACTGTTCATTTGTCACAACATTCCGTATTAACTATCACTAACTACTCACTAACCTATGCTACCACTTTAGTAAAGTTCGAATTACGGTAAACGTTGGTACAAAAAGCATTTCTACGGGCAACTATAAAACAGTAGATGCTGAAGTGTGGCTTCTTGTGAGGTGCAACATATCTCTGGCATCAGGCCAAAACCTCATAAGTCGCACTAATTTTTTTCAAAAATCTATAGCATTAGTCAGTCCACTTGTGGGTGTTTTTTTGTGTCTTTTATGATTTATTGACCACTCTCAAGTGTTGAAAGTAGCATGCACTCTTTCACGAAGCAATGCTATTGGTTGAACAAACTTAGCATTTTTGTGGCCTCCTGAAAATTTGGAGTTGGAAGGTTTTGATCCGACGCCAGCGATCGTCAAACGCCGCTGTGCAAACGAGTTCATCGGTTGTGTGGTATACGGAGAACCGTCTGTAATGAATCCAAGAATTGTCAATGTTTGCAATGCCTCGAGTTATCACTTATGGCTGCAGACACTGATGGGCAGCAACCTCCTGACTACTGTTCTGGGAGGCGGAGAGAAGCTGACAATCAAACAACTACAGCCAGGCTCCTCCCACTGCGCCAACAGCGTAGAGCAAAACTCTATGAATGGAGGGGGGCTGTGCCAAGGAGGGGTAGTGAAGGAGGGTGAGAGGAGGACCACCCACAACATCATTGAAAAGCGGTACCGCTCGTCCATCAATGACAAGATTGTGGAGCTCAGAGACTTGGTTGTAGGCAATGACGTCAAGGTCAGTATTTTATTTATTTATTTATTTATTTTATGTTTGCTTTTTTTCCATGTTTTTTTACTTTTACATGTATTGCCACCAGATGCATAAATCAGGAGTGTTGAGTAAAGCTATTGACTACATTAAGTACCTGAAGCAGGCCAACCACAAACTTCGACAGGAGAATCTGTCTCTTAAGATGGCAAACCAGAAGAACAGTAAGTGTGACATATTTATTGATTCATATTTGCATGTGGTAAATTCAGTATAATTAACGTTTTTCTTTATTGCAGAGTCGGTGACACTGTCGGAGGATATGGAATCTAAAGAGGAAATTGCAATGATGTCCCCTCCAGCCTCTGACTTGGGCTCACTTTCCCCTCACCAATTCTCTCCCTTTGGTGTGGACTCTGAGCCCAGCAGCCCTTTAATAGATCATGATCATGATCAGGTAACATGTAGAACAAGGTGGTTAGGTCACCATTTTTGGACAATCACAGTATTTATATCATTTTGATTGTTGCCTTTTATTATAAACACTAGTTCACTTAAAACAGTATTGGAATTTAAAAGCGCATCAAACATTTTTGGCTTATGCTACACACAATGTTGCATATTAAAATTATGTCATTCTTTCTTTCAGATGAAGTGTGAGCCCGACTCTCCTTCCTCTGTTGGAGTGATGGATGGTTCTCGACTGCTTCTCTGTGCTCTGACCTTCTTCTGTCTCTCTCTGAACCCGCTGCCCTCCCTGTTGGGTTCTGAGACCCCAGAAAGTCCCTCTCCCGGGCACGGGCCCTCTCGAAGTCTTGTCTGGTTCCCGAGCCCCACACAAGATGTTGGTGAGAATGCAAGCTTCTGCGACAAAGCTGGATTCTGTTTGTAATTAATGTCCATTTGAATGTAGAGAAGTGTTTTTTTGTGAGAGCCCCTTAACAGTATGTTGCGTGGCCTTTCTTTTTCAACCCTAGCCTCTTGGCTGCGCTGTATGTTGCCGTGGGTGATGGCTTGGATGCTGAGTGGTCTGGGAGCAGTTTGGGGTTGTGTGCGGGTGTTGTACCTCTGGGAGCCTGTCACGCCCCTTCACTCCCCCAAGTCTGTTTCCTTCTGGAGACACAGGAAGCAAGCTGATGTTCACCTTAAGAGAGTAAGTACAACCAATTGTCTTTCATTCATAAGGTCAACATGCAATCTCACAAAATTTTCTTGGTGGCTCTACCACCATTGCCCTTTTTTTGTCACACGGGAGCGAGTGGCAGCTTTACAGATCCTAAGAACCAATTTGGTTGACTGCCATGCTCAAGGAGAATAAAGACTGTACCTACTTTGCAAAATGAAGGTGGCTCAGATATGTTCTCTGAGCTACTTTTTTGTAGCTGGCGCAGATTGTTTCGAAATATAGCAGCGCTTAGTTGGCTACACTCATCCAGTTATTGCCATTGATATAGTTGCACATTCTTTCGCAGGAGCATAAAACCTGTGATTGTACTCCATCAGTCTGTTATCGTCTCTTTTATGAAATAGAGGCCTATCAAATATATAATTCAATATTTTATATTTATATATATATATATATATATATATATATTAGTTTTCTGTGTTTGTTATGTGTACTTAAATATCTGTTCCAACCTATTTTGCCTTTGCATTTGTCTCTTAATAACTTTCCTCTATTTTCCTTCTCTCACAGGGAGATTATGCTGCAGCATTAACCAGTTTAGAGACCTCCTTGTACATCTTGAACCGAGCTTTGCCTTCCACCAAACTGGACCTGGTCTGCTCATTGTCCTGGAATCTGATTCGCTATATTTTGCAACGTCCAACCCCTCTCGGGTGGCTTGTTCACCAAATCAGAGGCAAACATGAGGGGGATGAGGCGAGGACAAGCGCGAAAGATGCTGCTATGGTATACCATCGTCTGAGCCAGCTGCAACTTACAGGTATGTGTAGAAATGTTCAGTCAAATAAATGACGATCTCAAAGAAAATGAACCATCGATGACGGGAAAATGGTTTAGCAGACTGCAGAAAATAGGCCAAGAGGTGAAAACAGCTGCTCCAAAAGTGACTAGAAATGTGGAGATGCAGGCTTGTTGACTCAATGTGAACTTTGCCATCTTCATTAATTTCACTTATGAATTCTCTGTCCTGTGTCTGAGCAGACTATTGTTTTGTTTTTTTTGTTTGTTTTTTTAAACTACTTATTTTGTAGTTAAGTCATCCCCAGCTTAGCAGCTGTCTTAGATTTTACTTTCTGTTTCAGTTTTTTGCATTCTATTACAATTTGTACTCCCGTCCGTCTCTGTTGGTCTAACCTGAATTACGAAATGTATCCTCAATTTCACTGAAAATTAAACTACAGTGGTGCCTGTATGTGATATTTTCACTGATGTTTTTCTATAAAAACACAGTAATTGTAAAATTAATTAGAATTCTAGAGTTTTTGTATTATTATTATATTTTTCTTTGCCTTCAATTTGATGGGTATTGTTCTTCCCGTAATGTGTGTGCTTTGGCCACTTTGGCCATTTCTCAATATTTTGCTTGCAAGTTAAAGCAGAAGATCTCATACGAACGACGACGACTCGCCTATAAAACTCGGAAGTTTGGTAGCTCTTGTTTCAAGGCACCACTTTTTAGAGGCGACTGCTGCTGCTGGTTTGGTCAACTTGAGTTCTTGTGCCATGCCAGGTTTTGTGATTTGATTCTGCTCATAGGAAATCTGCCACAGCGAAACAGCTTGTGGGCCCTCTCTGTGTCTCTGAGCGCTGTCAACCTCAGCGAGAGTGCCCAAGGAAAGATGGCCCCCGCTCAACTCACTGAGATCTATGTCACTGCAGCCACAGCTATGCGCACTGTACTGAGTCTCCATTTCGCCTGTCTGCCAGTATGTTTCTTAAGCCTGTCATCTACTTTTGAATTTGTCTCCATTTCAAGTGACACAAGTCCTTTTTTTCCCAGGGTTACTTATTGAGTTGTGCAGAGAGCATTGCAAATCAATGTGAAGCAAAGCTCATTCCTGACTGCCTGCGCTGGCTCTTCACCCCATTGGGCAAACAGTTCTTTTTAAGCTGTGATTGGTCATTGAAGTCAGAGAACAGCGATGGGGTGTTCACATCGGAGAGAGACCCAGGTACAAAATAACACACTTCAACCCGGGTCCTCCAAACTGATGAAGGTGGAACCTTGCCATCTTGTAATTTTGAAAGCGTCATCTGAGATTTGATGACGAAACTGTTTGTCAAAGACGAAAGATGTCGCCATACTCAATGCTCTCTTTGTGTCTCTGTAAATGTTTCCCTTCTAGCGGACCCAGTTGCCCAGTTGCACCGCTGTTTCTGCAGAAAGTTGCTCGAGAGAGCTGTTCACACCCTCATACAGCCTCAAAGTGACTCTGAAGCAGGCAAACACAAAACCAGCTCAGGGTATGACAGGAGCCTTGGCAGTGTTGGCTTTCTGGAGAGTGAATCAATGACATTATTCTTACGCTATGTACTTGTTGCTTCCTTCTTCCAGAGAGTTTTCCAGTGCCCTGGAGTTCCTTCAACAGTTGAATAAATCTACAGAGGACTCTCCGTCTGCTCCTCCCTTCTCAACTCCTCCCAGTCACACCATCACACCAGGTACAGTATGCACGACATAGCACAAAGCCACTTCCTTGTCGGAAATATTTAGAACTGAACTTCCTTCATGGAGTTCTTGAAGTTTAAGTACCAAAGCAATAGTCAATATGAATTGATTTTCTTCTCTCAGCAGTACACTCATAGAGCTAATGAAATGTATGGTACTCAAGGTATAATTGGACATTTTTGTTCTGCAATAAGAAACTTCCAATCGATGCAATATATGCTGAACCCTACTGCACACATCTTACGCCATAATGTATATTACAAATAATGGCAAAAGTCTACAAGACATTTTCAAATGTTATAATTTATCTACAAAACAGACCCTTCCTTTAAAATCAACTTTGACAGCATTTTCCTCCTTTTTCTTTTTTTTGTGGTCTGGCAGTGAGAGACCCAGTGAGTCGCTGGTGGGCTTTAGTCCTGAAGGCTGCAGTCTATTGGCTTCAGGGTGATGATGTCACTGTGAGGTCTCTGTTGGTGGAAGCAGAGCGAATGCCAAGAACCCGGCACACTCTTGAGTAAGTGCCAAGTGTTGTGACGTCTTCAAGTGTTTCCAGGATGTTCAACAGTCCATTAACATAATTTTTGGCTAAATTTAGGGAAGAATCTGTATTATACACAGAGTTCTCTTGCTTTATTCCAGTTTAGTCACTGCAGCACCACATGTGAATTGCAGAAATCCCTGCTATGTCATGGAAATCTTCCACGTAAAGTGATTTCTTGATGAGTATTTACAGTATACAGTGGTAACTCGACTTACCGTACAGGTTTTTACAGATAGAAGCCGACTTCATTTATTTTTTCATTTATTTATTTATTCTTACTTGTGAGCAAAAGTATGACATGGTTATGACATGCAGCAGTTTGGCAGCAAAAAAAAAGAAGGTCCAAGCGTTTGCTTCAAACTGGTTTATTGCCACTCCCAGTTGAAGGAACTGTCAAACTAAATATGTAACAAAGTCAATTAGACGGGGGTTATTTTATTTTATTAATAGGTCTGCCAGCCTAATCCTCAAACATGTCATGTCATATATGGGCTAACAAATTAGATATTTTTTGCATTGATTTTTGCAAGTTATAAATCTTTTAACAACCCACAGACAGTATTTTATAGCTGTTTATAAGTATATAAGTATATAAATATACTTGTCACTGGCATGAATTCATTATCCTTTACCATAGGATTAAAAAATATATACTGCAGTTTGTAACTGTCTTCAGTGTTACAACTTCAACGTAAATTTAATGTGGCTTTCTGTATTATACCGCCCCCAGGTGGCCAAGGCATGAACACCAGACACACAATGCCCCTTTGAATTTTGTTAATGGAAAAAAACAGGCTACAAAATTTTTTACATTTTTTTTTTGGGTGGCTGGGGGCTACTGGAATATTGGTAGTATTTCCATCCACCTATCTATATTCTATACCACTTATACCCCTTGGGCTTGCGGGTATGCTTGAGCCTATCCCAGGTGATTTTAGGCGAGAGGCACTGACTACTTGGACTGGTCAGCAGCCAATCTCAGTATTAATTATTAAAAGCATTTTCATTCATTTCACTGAGGAAAGAGGATTTGAGATGCAAGTGTTTTGAGTTGCGAGCATGGTCACGGAACAAATTACACTCTGAAGTCAAGTCATCACTGTTCTTCCTTTCTGTCATGACCTTGTGTTAAAGGAGAGTTAAAGTTCCCGATGTACTTTTCTGGCATTTACTAAAGGCCAGCAAAACAGTAAAACACCGACAAATCACGCAGGCGCTGCTTTCAGCCACAGCTCACGTCTACATTCTCACACACTGAGCAGTGCGTAGTTTGAGCCACCCAGGTAATATCTAACATGCACTGAATTTTCCATACATTTTATGCTTGCATTTTTCTCATGTGTTTTCAAATACGATTCACATGTGATTAAAGGGTCTATGTGGTCTCTCGATAACTCCGATTTCCACTTAAGATAATCGCGTCTGGAAGGTGTCCCCTGCAATATGCGCTGGTTTACTGTACTCATTTTAACTGTCTATCTCTCCTTTTGGCTTCAGCCACCCTCTGCCCAAAGCTGTGCAGTCGCTCTGCAAGTCAATTCAGATGAGCCTGTCACCTCTCAAGGGAGAAGGAACGGCAGCCTGCCTGTCCCGTTGTGACCAAGCTAGCAGCTGCCTGCGCTCCAGCATCTCTGTGCCTCTTGCCCAGCCTGGCGACTGCTTAAACAAGGTAACAAGCAAATAAGTATTTGCCTCAAACCATCTCGCTGGAAATTTTGAGTTGCTTTATGGTTAGAATGCTCTATATTGGGGAAAGCTGGACAATGTGGTACCATGTTTGTGCACAGTCGAATTGGCAGGAGGTGGCTGTAGTGCATTGTAGTTGCATTGCATGATCTTCAAGCCAAGTGCAATGCATGTGCAGTGCATTACAGAGGCCTCCCAGGGCTGCATGCTGCTCCAACACCCAGCACAGTTGATGTCTTGTGTAAAATCATCAGGTGTGTATTTGCACTTTATTGGTGCAACTAATGCATATTAGTTCATCTATTTATCCAGCAAGGTATAAATGACAGGCAGGACAATTAAATGCTAGATAGAATAAGATACAAGTAACCTTTGTATCTACCTGTTGCTATTCCTGCAGCAGAATAAGCGATGAATAAATACATGAAAATAACTTACGTGATCCGAATTTGGTCTTGTGTGTTCTAGAAAATACAATGAATGTTCTATGCTTAGGCTCGGACCAGTGTTACCACAACTATCTTAAAAACGTAACTGAGGTACTTTGGTGATGGTTTGTTTTTTAGATGCAATTACTAAAGTTACTTTATTAGTTACGGTACATTCAGCATTTTTTTGGGCAACCCTTTATTGGAAGTGCATCGCCTTAAAAATAATCTAACTCGCCTCTTAATTGATAGATTCAAAGCCCAACCAGAGCTAAGAAAATAAATTGCCCCATTTTTATAACAAATATTGTAAATCAATTCACCAAGGAAAATAATAACTTGGATAAGTAACTTTAATCTGATTACCAGTCTGGCAAGAGTTCAGCATCAGAATACTTACCGGAAAAAAATTGGTCACATTGTGTTTCACATCACTGCTGGGGACTCAACTGAGTGCATTCTACCATGTTTGTCGTGTGCAGGGAAAGGTTGTCTGACAGTGCCATGCTTCCAAGCAAATGTAAATACCATCTCCTGTCACTTTTAACGAAAGACAGAATATTTGGGGAGCTGGCACCTTTGCTGAGGAAAATAATAACGATGAATGAGAGGGCCCTCACAACTAGCAGCGAGTCCAACTTTGTGTTCAACTCAAAGGAATTTCGCACTGAGTCAATGCATTTATGAGTAAACTGAAATGAGATCATAATTTTTCAGTGTACAGTAGCACCTTTTCACATTTTTTCCTATTTTTGCCCAGTTTATACTATTAAAAAAAAAATCTAAAGTATGGGTAAAAACAGTTGTATCATAGATTGTGATACCGGGAACTTTTTTCTTCATTCAGAATAGTTTTAGGCAGAGTTGGATATTAAATAACATTGACACCAGTTATGTGGTACAATTTTTGCATAGTAGTGGTTCTCCGCTGATCTATTTTACTTTATCATCCAAGGCGATGGAGCTGTTGTTATGTGACCTTCTACTGACCTTGAGGACCAGTTTATGGCAGCGAGGAAGCAGCATTAATGGCGAACCAGGCCCAGCATCTGCATCTCAGTTGGCTGGTTTTCAAAGTGACCTCAGCGCGCTCCGAAAACTCACACAGTGCTCCAGACAGGCCCAGCATAAGGTAAAGTCATGACAAGAAGATTAAAATAACTAATAACAGGAGAATATCATTCCCATCGCCTAATCAAATGAGCTTCTTCTGCTCAACACCTGGCGAGTGTCGTTAAGCCACAGCTGTGTCTCTTTTGCTGTAGGTATTCCTCCATGAGACCACAGTGAGGCTGATGGCCGGAGCCAGTCCCACAAGGACGCACCAGCTGCTGGATCACAACCTGCGACGCAGGACGCACGGCCTCCACACTACAGGTGAAGAATACTCCACCTTGTACACGCAACGGAATTGCAATCAGTTGCCTTCCTTTGTTTTCGCCCAATCACGCTGGAGTCTGCTGTATTACCAAAACCAAACTTCTGCTTCACAAATACTGTACAGTGTAACAAAATGCTGATCTCTAATGCAATTTCCCCGTTGCTCTTGTCAGAGGGCGAGAGGGAGCGGGCTCATGCCATCCTGCTGGCCTGCGGCCACCTGCCCATGCCCCTCTTAACGCCACCCGGGCATCGCGCCCACCTGCTGGCCGAGGCCAAACGCACGCTGGAGCGGGTGGGAGATCGTCGATCCCTGCAAGATTGTCAGCAGATCCTGTTGCGCCTGAGCGGCGGCACAACCGTCGTTGCATCTTGAACACTCACATAAACACACACAAAGGCTACTGTTGATTCAATTCACCAATATACAGCATATAAATGATAAGAGTCAATCATGTTGTACACTCTATAAATACTTAAGCCTGTATCAGCTGAGCTTCAGAACAATCTCGCCACTTGTTGGTTATTCACTGAACAAAATTGGCTCACTGCCTCATATTTAACTTGCATCATAGGGAATATCGGGTGTAATGGGCTTCCAAAGAGAAAGGGACCTGTTTTAAAATAACTCTTCAAATTCATGCAGTCACACCGGTGCATTGTTTAGCTGTTTAATGCCAAGCTGCACAATCATCAACACTGTAACATCAAAATCTGTTGGCCAGCTTCATTTCCAAGGGCTGTAAAATGCAAACACATGAAGACAAACCGGTTTTATTTTTAACTATACGTAGTGTCGCTTCTTATCTACCTCATTCACAGTGCATTCTACTGTGAGGAAAATCAAAATACCCAAGCACCAGGTCGGTTAATCTCAATTGGAAGTAAGAAAGTGCAGATTTCAGTAAATTACACGTGCCGTGACTACGCAGGCAGGCTGCTGATAATATATTGGGTTTGTTACTAACGCCTATGTACACAGACACATACTTATTGTAGTACATGTAAAATGTATTCAATATTAATAGTTTGTGTTTTAGTTGTAAATACCAATAGAATAACTTTTAAAAATAGATTAAACAGTAAGTGTTTGGCTGCCCGTTCAAGGAAAACCCATGTTGAATTACTGAAAATCGTTCAGATCGCTGGAATGGCTCGAGCAGCTCAGCAGTTTTTGGTGTTTTGACCCAAATGTCAACATTTTTAATGAATTTTGAAAGCTAATTAAATTGTATAAAAAATTAAACCTTTTGTTTAATGTAAAATAGGTGTTTGTGCATTGATACAGTCAGATTTTGTTAGACATGTCGTCGACATATTGTTAATCTTTCAAGCAAAACACCCTTGATTTAAAAAAAAAAAAAAAAGTTATATCGCATCATATTCGAAATGGTGTCATAAATTGTTAAAAGCAGTTTGCTTTTTAATTTTTGCCTCTCAAGGTGCTTCTGTCAATTCCTGCTTTTGTGTATCATTTAATTATGTACGTTTCAGATTCATGCTTTGCTGGAGGGGAGGAAAGTCAGCCTTTTTGTGTGTTTGAATGTGGAGAATTTAAAACAAGCATTTTAGATGGTGTGGTAGCTTACTGTTGCCATTTCTTCTGTACACGTTGCAAATTATTCACTTCAGAATAGAGAAGATATCACAATTTATGCTTGTAGAAACTTCCAGAAAATTCTTTTACAGGTCAATCCAGGCAGATGATTCTTTTTCTTGGCTGCACTAAGAACAGAGCAATGCTCAGTTCACTACTGGTAGGCTGGGTTTATTTCTCGTTGTATTGTTCTGGTTGTTACATGTTTTTGGTTTGTTTTTCCATTCTGCGTTTTACTTTCAAAATTTTATTCTTGTTCACTATTTTGATGTTGGTGTTTTATAATAAAACAGAATTAGATGGTGTTTGGGGTTCATGTTTTTTTCTACTCTGCAATATATATATATATATATATATTCTGCATAATAGAAAGGTAAATTAATGACACTTTATTCTGGTTAGCATTGGGAGTTTGATTCCCCATTTCGATTCCCCCTTATTCATCTGCGTAGAGAGAGCGACAATTGCGTTATTATTCCTTCCTATTGTGTAATCATTACTGTACTGGTCAAATTAAGTTGACCTAAAAAGCTTACTGTTCCTTTTATTTATGTGAGTCCTGCATTTATTTGTTTATCGCGTAGGCATAATGTATGATATTTTCTATGTGCATATTTACCGGAGCAGGAACCTTTCCACTTTTCATGTTTCCGGTCGGACCTAGTTAGTTTTCGTGCAATTAAACACGGAAAGTCCGGAAGTCGTCTGATAGGCGATTCACGTGTGCATAGAAATAAGCACATAGCGCAATGAAAAACAGAAAAAAGACAAATAATGTCCCCAATAGGGGCAAATTCAAACCTGGATCTAAGAAGAGAGAAAAGAAATGCGTTCTAATGTTTGACGACAAGGAAAGGGCGTAAGTGTACCCTATTAATCTTAGTGTAGTGGCTAGTAACCGCATTACTTTTTGTCATTTGTCACTTTATCGTGTACATTTGAATTGGTTCTATAACTTAGTGCACGTTTATGAACAGCGTTTTCTATTCTTTTATTATGATTTGACACTTAAAAACAACTGAATATGATGCACTATGGTTGTACTTTGCAAACTTCAACCACAAAACAAAGCGTGTTAAGAATTTCTTTGTTGTTTTAGTATGAGTAGTTAGTAGTAGTTTAATGTCAAATTAAAAAGACATTATTAGGCTGTATACTGGATTTGTAAAGACAGATATGTGTTGTTTTCGTCTTCCTGTCAGGGAATATCTGACTGGTTTCCATAAGCGGAAAGTGGAAAGGAGGAAAGCAGCTGTAGCAGAAATACGCAAGAAGATCAAGGACGAGCAGAGTAGAGTCAGAGAAGAGGTAGATGACAAAGCAAAGGAGCAGATTGTGATGATTGTTGAAAACAATTTTCGACTCAGACAGAACTGTGTTGCTTTGATAACTTGTCTTTCAGAGGCATAAGGAATACATAAAAATGCTGAATGAGCGACAAGAAGCACTTGGTGAGTCAGAAGGCTTAAAGCAGGCATGCGTTTTATTTTCATAATTTAAAAGGATACACAAATAATAAATAGTTACAACCCTTAATATCCACTTGGAACACCCTTCAAATCACTTGGTTTTGGGAGGTGGTTATGTCTGATGTAAATGCAAGACATGACATGTTACCATGACAACCAGAGGCTGCTGAGTTGACATAAGCCTAACTTGGTGTTGCTAGCATAGCGATTACATTCCTCTATTTAGTGACCCCTCAACTACAAGTTTTCAAAATACAGTGATGCCTTGAGATACGAGATTACCCCTCCACATTCAGACTTTAAGTGAGTGCCGCATGTGTGACATCACCACTAGCACCACTTTGCATACAGTGGTGTGAGAAGTTCAGATGGTTGTATTAGATAACTAAATATTTACAGTGATAGCTTGACGTGCAAGATTAAATTGTTGACTTTTAACATAATGTTCATTGAATGTTCTTTACAGGGGAAAGTGAAGATGATCTGGAAGATGTGATCACCAATACAACAGAGTCTGTTCAGTTTGACCATCCAAATCACACGGTCACAGTGACTACCATCAGTGATCTGGACCTCACCAGCAATCACTTGCTGGAACGAGTAACAAATAAGGTGAACACGCCAACTTGAGACTGCATCAAGTCTCATAGAAAACAACCGTACTATTTAAATCAAGATAGGATAGACCAGCTATCTATTGTCTTTTGTTTTATTTATAGGTCAACGGGGAACATAACGAAAATGAAAATGAAAAGGAAGAGGAGAAACCGAAGACTATGCCAAAAAAAGCTGGCAATCCAATCTTGAACAAAAAGTAAGCTTTTACTCATGCAGGTTGCAACTTGTGAAGATCGATCGATGTTATGTTGTGTCAGCTCCAACTTGAAATCTTTCAGTGATTATGCAGTGGAACCTCTAATGCGAAGCACGATCTGGGTGGGGCGGGGGGGGGTGAGATGTTTGATTCCTTAAAAAATATAGATTCATTATTATTGTAAGCCACTGTAGCATTATCCCAAGTTTGAACATTATCACTGCGGTTAAATATAGGAATATAAAAGGAAAAAAAACAATGCTTAACATTGATTCAGTTCAAATGTATTGCACTTGAAATATTACTAAAATATATACTTTGTTTTAAAAAAGTACTTGAGCTTAAATGGAAACATACTTAACTTAAAAATTGTTGTTTATGATTCGCTATTTAATATATCAATTTGGATTAAACAGATGCTAGATGATGTTATGGATGTGACCAAACAGCTGACTTGGGAAACCTGTTAATTTTTTTTTTTTTATTTTATTTTATTTTTTTTGCCCAAGTCAGCCCACCTGCACTTTTATCCATCTGTCCCCCTACTATGCAGGATCCGCTCACTCACTGCCACACTCAGTGCCTACACCAGCAAAGGGAAGGGGAAGAGGAAAGTGAAGCAGGACGGCCGAGGGGCACGTGGCCGGCAGACGGACAAGAAGGTTGACAAGAGAGTCGGCGAGAGCAAAATCAGCGCCACGAAGACCAGCAAGTGGCAGAGGCGACGCATGACGGGGAAGAAGCAGCATCAACAAGAGTGACAGATCATCTTTTTCGGACTATTGACACGGTGCAGAAGTGGTTAACATAAAGGTTTGGTGTTGGCTAATCGTCTTAGACTGATCACTTGCTCAATTTAATGTAAACAAATCCAACAGCTGTATCCACATTTAAGTACTCCGTTTTGATCTCGTTATTGTGGCTGTGCAGGTGTGTCTAATTTCATGCCACAAGTCCTGCGATGTGACCGCTTTGTATTGTTTTGCAGTGTTATTTTTCTACATAAAATGTGTTGTATTAACGTAGTTTGATTAAAGATTAATCTCCAGATTAAATCGTCACACTTATTGTCTACATGCACTCTTGTTTACACAATAACTAGAGCCTTCAGAAAACAGTCTGCCAGTGGGTTTAATGTATATTCAGCCCCCTCCTCTCTTGTGTTTATTTATTTACGCTAACCTGAGCCTGCGTGAGCCAGCTGCCACCAGCACGAGTGTTTCACGTCACTTTCCAAAGCCGTGATATTTAATATAAGGGGGCTTTGGAGGCAACTCGCTGCGGGGTCGACCCCCGAGTCTTAACCTTGCTAATGTAGAGCCGCAACGCTCGTCATGGATGCTTCTGTTTCACTCATTGTCTTCTCAGCCAATAGGAAGTGGAGCTGGGGACTATAGAGACCATGAGGATGAGCCATGTGCTAGCTGGGGGGTCAATGGGCAGTTCTGCTCAGGCAACAAGACAGGTGAGGCTCAACATTTTCTAGTAAATGTTACATATTTTTGCTGTTTCTTTTTTCTGGCTGACTGTGCACAGGCCTTGTAGCTACCTGGTGGTATTGCTACTCTTGACTGGTTAGTTTTCATCTTTCAGCTATGTTTCTTTTCTTTTTTTTGCTCTGCAATGACATATAGTTAAGTTTGAAGACCAGCTCAATTCATAGCGCACCACTACTCTTCAGTCAAGCATAGCCAGGCTCAATTTGATTGATTGGGTTATTGAAAAACATACGTTTCAGAACTTGATGGGTTATCTGTATAGAAAGACCGCTTAATTCATCCATTAGGAATTGGACTAGATCACAAGTATCACGTTAAAGACCGGATCCAGCCACTCACATCTTTGAATGTGGCCCACGAAAGGGAAAAAAGTGCCTACTTGACTACTTTGTGCTTCTGGATACATTTATATGTTCTTTTCATTTTGGGATAAAATCTGTTAATGTATGTTTTGTGACACCGGTGCTGGAACTTTTTTGACACACGTTGTACATTTATGGCCCTCTGAGGGAAACCATAACAATTATGAGGCCTGCAAGGAAAGTTTGTTTGCTATTACTTACCTTGAAATAAATAAGTTAATTTTACCAAAACATTTACAGAAATTCTTTGCTTCAAAGTTTGCTAGGAACAGTTTGAGGGAGTCTTTTATGTTCGAGCATGACTGGTAGAAAAGTTTAGCAATCTATGGTTGAGTGAGTTTGGTGTGGATGAACTTCAGTCCTTACTCCAACCCCTTAATGCAGCTTTCATTGCAGCAAAGGTCAGGACAAAGAAATTACATTGATACATTTGCCTTCAGTATAATATGGGTTTTGAACAGGAAATAAAGCTAAAGCTGAAATTGAGTGAATTGTGCAAATAAAAACAGAGGGAAAAAAAGGATCAACTGTGTTATCCTTTTAAATGTCTGCATATATCTGTACAAAGGTCAAACATTTGCTGAATAAAGTAGCTTTCCTATGAATCACTGAACTAACATTTAACTGCACTTTAGGTTTAGTTTTATGTTGGTGATACGCAGTGTTGCGTTTACACCTAACGGACCTTTTTGAATCGTGGCCAAAAAAAATTCACCTTGGTTTCTGTCTGCTACATATGTCGTATTTTCCCACATACATTTGGGAGATCTCAAGTTAGTTAGTTTTTCATTTGTGAGATACGACTTGTGTCATCCTTCCCCCATCGCCCAGACATAGGAAGAAGACGGCCGATTGTTGTCACATCTGTTAATCAGCCTGTACTTGCCAGAAATTCCTGCAGCTCCCTCAACATTGCTGTCAGCCGTCATACATTTTGGAAGGCTGTCCAGTTCTTGTAATGTCACTCCTGTACCATATTTTCATGACTGTCTTCAATGTGTTCCATTGTATAATTTATGCCTCGGAAATTCTTTTGCATCCTTGATACTTTTGAACAATGACAGTTTCTCTGCGGAACTGGGCTTGTGCTTTATATTCGGCAACAATAGATCGTCTGCACCTGAGGTGAATCAGAGGCAATTTAAATAATGTTAGGTGTGTGCTGAATCCCATTTAACATGAGTTTGAATGTGATTGGTTAATTCTAAACATAGCCCCATCCGCACCTATAGGAGGGTGTGCACACTTATGCAACCACCTAGTCATTTATTTTCATGCCCCCTTTGAAAAAGTATGTAGTCCTGTTTTCCTACCGTGATTTTCCCTCAAAGCTAGTGGACTGTGTAATACCAATTTGTTGTGACTTTCTCTCGCCTGCTCTGGTTTCTCAGTTTTCCACACAGGATGCGATGACGATGACAAGTGACATTCCAAAATCATCATGCCGCTCTCTGATGACGAGCCCGAGTGCCCCAAGTTTCAACCCAACATCTTCGACCCCTCCCGCTGCCACGACTGCCTGCGTCAAAGGCACTTTCATCATTGCGCAGAAGTCAACCCAGAAGGGGCCCCACAGCAGAAATCAACTGTAGACGCTCTCACCGGGGCCAAACGTGGGAGCGGACCGGGCAATGGAATGCCCTTGACGCCAATCTCCTCGCAGGCTGAAGAAAAAGACACCAGCAGCAAGGTGAGAAAGACGAGACGAGTGGGCAGGAAGGTAGAGTATATTGCCAGGCTTGAGATGGTAAGAAGGGCGGTGAAGCAGCACAACGTGCAGAATGTGTGATGAGTGACGACATTTTAATTTTCAAAATCACTGGGGCATAATATCACACTTCAGTCATTTTGTTCAGTGACTAAATGATGGTCATCAAACGGGTGTAGCCAGAATTTTTTTGATTTATATCTTGGGAAGTTTATGTAATATTAGCCATAAGGGCAGAAATAGTTCAGAGGGTTAAGGGCCATGGAACAGCTCCCAGTATGTGCCGTTGTACAACACTGCTATTCTCCAAGACCTCCGGCAATATTGCCTTAAAAACGTTTGAATAGTTACCTAAAATATGTGAGAATCATGTCCGCCATTGTACTGTAGCTACATTACGATAAAATTAAAAGGACTTCATGGGAAGAAAAATGTAAATAATTCATGATCAAGGCCTTAGGCTGTGTCAAGTTACAGAGGTGTAACCCTAATCGAACAACAGACTGCACATGTGAGTGTGCCAGAGGTGACAGAGTGCTGAAGGGGACAAGAGCCTGACAGACACATTTCTTTAGTATCGTGAGTATGAGTTTAAATATCAAATTATGCTGTAAATGGAGTGAACTTCAACCTTTGATCATTTTATTTGTAGAAAAGGTGCTGGTGCTTTTTCCTCCCTGGGAAATCCTCCTGGTATGTGGAGGTTTTGATTGGTCTGTTGATCATCCTATCAGGAGGATTCAGACCGGTTGTCGGCGGTGAGCAGCTGTGATGTCACTCGAGGTTCTCCAGGTCATGCCGAGAACTCTTTGTGTATTCTGAGTCCAGACTGTGAGCTTTATATTTGGGACGGAGATGACGACGACAGCACTGACAGGTAAGGCTTCCAAGTGGATGAGCAATTAATAATAATTTTTACGTGTTACCCGCTTGTACATCTCATCAGTGACAAACTGCTTTATTTACTATATTCGTGAAGTTTAATGAGTTTGCTTTACATGATTCTGCATCACAGCTTTTGATATTGCGCAAGACTGTTTTGAAATGTTAAATCAGTTTTTTTTAAATTATTTTTTATTACCAGTTCCCATCACCACATTAGAATGTCGTTGCTTAGCTTCTCCTTGTTTTCATTTTCCACATCCATTCTATTTCGTCTTCCAAACAGCTGTCTCGATCAGAGTGACTATCAGGAGCTCAGTGGCTCTGGCAGTGCAGAGAATGAATACCCACCATTGAGAATGACTCGACTTGATCCGTCACCTCACCGAACGAACCCTCGAGCTTGGATGGACGACGCTCACTACAGAGATGGTTTTAACAGGCGCTCAGGTCAGTGGTAAGCGATCAGAGCTAGCAAAACTATCAGAAGCACTGACCTACAATAGAATTAAATGACCTACAATTTTGAATTCTAATTTGTCCTGTGAATTGAATCGAATTTGTTCCCAACATTTTATTCTCTTCATTTTGTGTTTTTTTTTCGTGGCTGCACTGCTTCCAGTTTGTGTGATCGTTAACATTTTTTGTCCAATTAGATTTGATGCTCTACGCATGTCTGCCATGTTAATGGGAACTGCCTAGGGCCTTTATAATCAGTAGGGTTGTTTATTTCTCTTAAGCCCTTTCAATGTTATCCTCACAAGGCACTGGCACCTATTACAATAGCATCTTCTGATTTTTTTTTTTTTTCAGAACATTGATTCTGAACTGCGCCAGATGAGATACATTTTGTATAATATTGATGGTTTCTATAAGGACAGCGGGTTGAATAAGCGGCGGAGCAAGTCGATTAAGGCCCAACTAAAGGTTCAGGCACCAAATACACGACCCGCCACTGCCTCTAATATATGTTGGGTTAATAATAGCTGCATCAGAGATTTTCCTTAGAATAACCAGTTCCATGTATGAACCTTCCGTAAACTTATGACTTACTGTTACCTGACTGTTCTACTAAATATCTTGTTACAGCCAAGGGTGTTCTTTACCTGGCAATACTTGCAATGCCACCACCTGAGGTGTCCTCGAGCAATCATCAGTAACATAATATATGTTGCGTGGTGTATGCCAGGAAACCGTAGTGCTCCGTTTTTTTGTCGTAGTGTTACCACTCCTTGATTATATTTTTGTCACATTGTTTAACTTGACTTTTCCTCCAGGGTTTAAAGAAGAAAGAGAGAAGCGAGAAAGCGGCTACTTCTCACTGGGGAGGGCAGCAGGTGCCCGTGCGCACCGCCATACCAGCCCTCAAGCGCCTTTTCGTCATTTTGAAAGAGGGCATCCTGTCTTTAGCAGTAAAAACATAGAGCCCAAAGACATCGTCCCCTTTAGAAATCCTAATCTTGGGCTGGCCTCTGAGAGGCAGGTACCCGAGGTTCTGGATGAAGAGCTTCCTGCGGAATTAACACCTCCTGATCCCTACGACGTTGCTATTGAGGTCGAAGCACAGGTTGGCGCTCGTTCCCCGAGTCCGACTCCTTTTAAAATAGCGGAGTCTCTGGCCTCTGTGGAGCGAAAAGGTTTCATCAGTTTTTACGGCAGAGGAAATGCTTCTTACAATTCTACCTACCAACACTCTGGGCGCCTTGATTCTTCGAGGCAAGGCTCAGCTCTACAATCTCGCTCTTCCTCCCCGGCACGTGGGAACAATCGATTGAGGGGTAGTGACTTTCTGTCCCCTAGCGGAGGGCATACCGTTGAAGGTGGAGGGTGGTCTCAAGGTGTAGATCCACAATTCAGAAGCACCATGCAAGGATCACATGGGCGACATGGAGATTCTGGAACTTTGCAAAGAAACTTTAAATCTCTTGCTAGTTCGGTCAAATCCCAATCCAGTACAGTGTCTGATTTTCGGAGTGCCTTGCGAAAAACAGAAGTAAGTGGTTCCCTCAGTAGTCGCGGTCTTGAAAGCAGGAGCTCATCTGCGGACAAAATATCACTCCGCAAAACTGGAAATACTATCAGTGCATTGCATAGACTCACCAATCATACAAACGTCCCATCTCGAAGACCTTCTGAGAGTCGTCATGAAAGTCGTGGGTCTTCACCCACACGAAGAACTTACGTTTCATTGGGCCAATCTGTCCTTGGTAAATCCGAATCAATGACATCACTGGACGGAAGAAGTCATCATGGACGCTGCGGGTCTCCGATAAGAGAAGGCTATGACGTTGAAAGTCAAGCTGTCCTGCGAAATGGACTTAATAGCCTGGATCAGGAAAACCCAAGCAGCTCCCCAACCAGATGTGGTTTTGACACAATGACTCAGTCAAAATTCAACAAGACGATATTCGCTACTAAAGTCTTTGATAGCCATTCTGAAAAAAGATCCTTTCAAACTTCTGGTCAGTATCCACTTCGGAAAACCGCCAGCTGTACTTCATTTAATAGTCGTGAAAATCGCAATTCCTCTCCATCAAGGAGAAGTTATGAAATTCCCACTCAGTCTATACTGCGCAAGTCTGCAGTTAAAAATCTTGACAGCCATAGCGCCTTTCAATCAAAGCAAAGCTACAGTGCCCCTCACCAACCCTCGTTTCGTAAAAATAATAATAGCCGTAACTCTTCCCCGTCTAGAAATACCAACCATGACCCTCCAAGCTACTCTGTCCTTAAACATGCCACCAATGGAGAGGGTGGCCGTTCATTTCAGAGAAAAAACAATTATACTGACTCAAAATCTGCCCCTGATCGCTCACCACGATCATGGCGGGGATCGACACATTCCCTGCGCAGCTCGTCACTATCCCGTGCTACTTCTCCCACCATGCAGAATGCAAAAGTCAATAAAAAAGCTTCCGTCACCTTGCAAACTCAGAGAAGCCCTAGTAGTGCTCGATCTAGAGTCGGAAGACACCATCTAGAAAATCGCTACACCTCCCCTAATGAAAAAAGACCCCATCATACTCGGAGGAGCCCATCCCCTGCACCTCAGATGAAAATGCAGAGTCATACCTTCTCACAGAGCTCCATGGATTCCTCCGAGTCTGTGGCATCTGCTGGAAGAAAGAAGGAGGAATGTGCCACTATGGCTGATCTGCCCAAGGTCAAAAAGATCCATCAGAGGGATGACCATGTCCATATGGAAGGACCTCAGACTCACCAGCACTCTAGGAGACAGGAACTCTTCAAACCAGCCAGGTTAGATCTGATTCAACACAATATGTGCTCTGGGCCTTTTCCTGGATTCGCAATTGTGATCCATATGATGCATATCATTGATTCGTCTGACACTTAACACTATTGTGCTGTTTCAGCCACTCCCTGAGCAAGCATCCCTCCAGAGAGTGGGAACACACGGGGGAACCTGACAGAGAATGGTACTATGGCAGTACTGGGTATCTATCTCGAGCTCACTCCTCCTCTTCATTGCAAGTAGGTTCGGAGATATTAAAGTCTCTCACATTTTTCAGCCAAAGCATCACGTTTAATATCCTCTTGGCACACTCTGGTTCTAATGAAGCAAATCTGTGTTGTGCAAATGCCTTCGTTTGCACGATGATATCACCCCTTTATTAAAAGTTTAGCTGAACAAGTATGTGTTGGTTATCAGAAGCTAATGAAGGCAACTACCGGTATGTGAGCTAATGCTATTCTGGGCTAGCCTGACACGACAGCGTTGTTAACCTTTTGGGTTCAACATGTTAGTGCTTTCATGTTGTTTAGACGCTGGTCGTTGCTTGACAACGGCAGATCTGGCAGCCCCTTCATGGGCGGAGAAACTCAGTGCAGGTAGTAGTTGTCATGCAAATTAGCTCCATGGTTGCATGACAGTGAGGTAGAAGAACCACTCAAACACATTTTCAGAAATGGGAGGATAACAAAAGATGTATTTAGTGGGTAAATTTCCGACTTGAAAAAATAGTACCTTTCTTGAAAGAATCAAATCAATGCATAAACGTTTGTAAACGATATTAAATACGTTGTGTGACCCTACATTGCAGTATAATATCCACAGCTGAACTTAATTTTGTTTATTTGTACTTTTTGAAAAACACGCTGTTCCGGAACTCTCTCGAACAAGGAGCTGAACAAATTAAATTCACAAATTGTTTGATCCATAAATGACCCGATACATTTCCAAGGACGGACACTTTGCATGCCTTTCTGTCAGCCTTCCAGTTTTGTCTGCATCTGTGTGACACATAAATGGATCAAACCTCTGTTGTGAATTTTGCCATAAAACTCATTGTTAGAGAACACCAAGTTAGGCAAGAAATAGTAAAACACTGAACAGATATGACATGCAGTCCAAATTTTGCAGAAAAAAAAATCAGTTTAACCAGTAAAGGTGCATTTTGGATTCCTCCTTAAATTTAACCCGAAAGGTCAAAGCTTATGAGTAGTGTTCTGTATATACTGTAGATAAATATTAGTGCTCTTCCTAACTCTGAGTTACGCCTTTTCAGAGGTCCTGCAGTCCTACAGCAGATGAGGGCAGTTCATGGAAAGATTATCATCACAGATCAGCACAAATGCAGGTATGACACACAGCCAGTACAAACAACTTTCCCTATTTTCTCTCGCTCTCTGTTGACAAATCAAAACACAAGAAAGTCCACTTATATAGAGTAATAAACATCATCTTTCTGTTATACAGTAGCCTGAACAGAAGACAGCTTGCTCAATGTTTTGATTATTGTGTTTAGTATTTGTGTATTGCCTCTGAACCTTCTTTTGTCGACGTGCAGTTGTTTTGTAGACTCCCTACTGTAATGCCTACAGGCATTGCTGCATACTGAGCTTTGTCACTTGTGGTGTGCTGGCTGGGGCATGTGTTGAAATTCCTGGGCTGCACCAAGTGAAACCAACAGCGACAAAGTGAATGACGCGAATGTAGGCGGCGTGGACCATAGATATGTGTACATAAGAACCGACTTGGCGCTAATTGTACGTCTAAGTCACAACCATATTGGATGTGGAAAAGTGGAGTGATTTGCTGCAGAGAGATGACATTGTGGAGTCAAAACCAGAGCTCGTGGGATTAAGACCGAATAAGGACTTTTGATTGTATTTGCCCATCATTTATTTTCCATGGTGCTTGGCTAATACGCAGGGGTCTGAGAAAAGGCGGTATAAATATATTTTAAAATATCAACTAAAATGCTGACGGGGCCAATTGGATAATTTCCTACGGCACACCTGACGATGCCTCATGACACACTTACTGTGTGCTACAGAAATCACATTCCTAAAACATTTTAATTATTAAATGAATTCAATTACATTTAATTAGAAACCTTGAACAGTTCAAAGACTCGGTTTGGGGCGGCCGTCTTCCTCGACTGGTTGGTTTGAAAGTGTCATCGAAGAAGGAGCTGTGAGAACACATCTGCCAGATTAATTAACGTGTGTGTAGTGGGTAAGTGAGAGGCATTTACTTTGTGCACTTTACAATACAATAAAATCCAACTTTATTTATATAGGTCATTTCACAACATCTGAAGCTGGAACAAAGCACTTTCCATATGTTGTAATATAAATTAGCAGAAATTTAAAACACAAATTAAAACAGATAATAGAGATCAGAAGAACGGCAAAAAGAGCCACAGTCTCATGTTGAGTCTAAAGTTAAAGAATAAAAATGTGTCTTCTCTGAGTTTTAAAACTACTTCTTTCTAAAATGTTATTAGTTTTGCGTTATTATTCTCCACTTTGTAGGCAGTCGCTCAAACCATTGACAGAAGTTGACGCGGGAAGATCTGCCACATCAAATATGGCTGACGCATGGATGTATCACAGCAACGGGCCATGCCGTTTATGAGGCGTTCAGTGTTTATACGTCTAAGGCGCTGGCAGTCGTGGTTCTGCGCACCGCGAGCGGGAGCTGCAGAGCTATGTTTTCTTCTTCAAAGAGTGGAGCGGAGCCGCCCAGGAAGTGAACCACAAGTCAGAAATACGACTGGAGTCGCTACAGCCTTAGAGCACGCTGCACATTTTATCTTATTTTTGGGCAGCATTTACTTCAACAGTGTCTGTGTTTTAGCGCCGTTCACTTTATGCTTGCGAATGTCGAAAGCTTCGCTGGAATGGACTGTGAATGGCGTGGTTTTACCCAAAGTCGATTAACGTTGGTCTTGCACTAGAAACGTGTACTACTTTATTGACGTGTTGATTGTTAAGTCGAACGGGGAGTTCCGCTAGCGAGACGTAGAAGTTTGTTTTTTCATGAGTTAACGGTACTTTTGCTTTTTTTTTTTCTCCGACCACGTCCTAACCGGATCCTGTTATCATGACGGTAAGTCGATGTTTTTTTTCCTCCTCTCAAAACAACGTCTTTCCCTTCTTCCTTCCCCAAAGAGAAACGCTTTTGCTACGGCAACCTGGTGTTAAAATAGCAACTACTTGATTCTAAAATCTTATTAGTTTTGAATAATCATTCTCCATTTGCATGTTATGACATGCTTACGTTAAATGAGCCGTCCTCCGTCTCAGTTCAAGGGTGTGTTTTAAGTTGGTAGCTTTAATGCTGTTTACGCTATCAAACAGTTCAAACGAATAGAAACTTGATTTGTACGCTACCCAATTCGGCTTTTCTACATTTCTGATGTCAGTTTAGCCTCTTAAAATGTGCCGGTTGCTTAAGGCTTACTTGTACGTGTTGTTTACAAAAAAAAAAAGTCCCAACTGCTTCGTGCCTTCATGCGCGTCAGTCATTACAGCTCTAGCAATGACACTGGCGCGTCAGCGATAATAACAATGTCATTATACATTGCATAAGGTGCAAGATACATTTTAAACTAGCAAGCAGATCAAATTACCCCCACTTGTGGAGTCTCATCTATAGTTTATTGGAAAGCACCCACAAGGAAAAAAAAACGGCAAACTAGCAGTGGATTAGTATATACATGGCGGTCGATCTTAGGGGCAATTGAAAACCTTCAGGGAATGTGAACAATCCATATTGGCTTTGCAAGTTTAAATAGCAGAACAATAACAACGTACTAGTGTGAAACTAAGCTGACATTGGCTTTCATACCTTTACAGTAATTGGCGCAGGTGAAAATCAATTAATAAAAATGTTCACAAAGTATTTATTTTGATGTGAAGTGAGACTTTTCTGAATGTTGTGATTTAATTTTTCTGGCATTGACCAGAAGAATGATGCCTGATTATAAATGGATTAGTTAAACTTCCAATAGCTGACTTTCCCATTTATGTACTCTAAGATAGGGCTGGGGAATTAATCTAAATGTTGTAGTAATTTGAATTTTGGCTTCTCGTGATCCTCAAAAAGGAAGAAAAATGATTCATGCGCCCAAAAAAGCTTGGCGTGTGTTTGCAAACTCCTGTGTTATGAAAGCGGCTTGACTGCACCTTAAGTCTTGCAGCAAGATCTTTAATGACATTACACTTGGAATTTACTGTAGACCCAACTACATACACAATATGCAAAGTAAAAAGAATTGCACATTGTCTATATACAAGAACTTTATTTTCAAAACATCAACCGTGCGATTGCTCGTACTCAATTTAAAATCCCAAACGCAACATGTATTTATCTCTTCAGGGCATCGCTTAACCGCGCTTTTTGAATCTGCTCCTTGTGTTATGTGTGATAGAAAACCCTCAAAAAGAAAAAAAGACTTGAAACAATTTCTTGATCAGCGTTCGAAACTTTTTTTAGTCCAAGTTTTAGTCCAAACTCTGAATTGTTGGGGTATTTATTGACTCCACAGTCATTGAGATTGTTATACGAACATTAGTGAAATTAAATAGAAGTAGTTGTTGTTGTCAGTGATAAGTAAATAGGAGAAATGCGCTGCAAACAAAGTTGTCTAACCTTCAGCAAGGATTCACCAAAACCTCCTTATGAACCTCTACATGTTTTTCTACGTCTTAAAAAGCAGAAACAGGCTGACTATTGCAAATGGGTCAGGGGTTAGTTTGAAAATAATCTCCTGTCACTGGTTTACGACAAGAGTGATACGCTTGCCCTCTTAAAATGTCTCCCTTATTTTAATGGGTTTGCTGATGCTGATACTAACGCCCTTGACTGGAGGACTTTGCTGTGACTTTTCACACCTTTGTCTGACGATGCAACTTTGTTGTGCAGCATGAAACCGTAACCGTCTTGCAAACAGTGGACGTAAAAAAAGTCTACATATCCCTATTCAAATGCTCTTTCTTTTTTGCAATATCAAAAACGAGACATAGAGAAATCATTTCAAAATGTTTACACTACCTATGTTACCTATAACCAGAACAAACCAATTGTTTTTTTCTGTTTTCAAGAGGGGAAGTAGCAATAAACAATTGAGATAATGTGGTGCACAAATGTACACACCCGCGTAAGACTGGGGCTGACGTGACTGTTCGGAATAAACCCGATCATATTCAAACTTATGTTTGTACCGCCACCATTTTAATTGCCGCTTAATAAACGTAGACCATTCCTGATTTAAAAAAAAAAAAAAATGTTGAACTTTCTTCAGAATTCTAAATGGTTCGTCCTAACACTGGCTAGGTATTGTGTACTTTTTTTGGTATGAATAGTGTTGGATTTGTACCTAGCATACCTTTTTGAATTTAGGCCACAAAGTTCAATCTTGGTTTCATCGGACTACAACCAAATTTCCCAAAACACATCTAGGAAATTTTCAAATGAGTTGTACAGGTTGAAGGTCACAGCAATGGTGGAAATGGTTTCAATGATTTTTCTTTGAAATTTTTCAGGTGGGATTGATACATAAGGAGCTCTTTTGTCATAATGTAACACTTCAGTACTGACATTTGATCTGTGATTTTCTGCCCTGCAGCCTGACCTCCTAAACTTTAAGAAGGGATGGATGTCTAAACTGGATGATTGTGGAGAGGTAAAATACCAACAGAAGATGTACTGTGCTTTATTCACCGGGAGCTCTCGTCTTCAGTTGTCTTTTCTGTAGTAGACCATTAACCTCACCCATTAAAGCCACATCCAATATATTGGTACTTTTGTGCTTAAGGGCTACATTTGATTTAAAAAAAAAAAAAAAAAAATCGTCAAGGACACCCAAAGCAGGTTAAACAAACAAAGTGAAAATGTACATTTAAAATTGATTATTTTGGAAATAAAATACATTTTTTATTATTTAATTTACTTAAATTAATTATTCAATTATTTACTTAAATAAGTTTTGAATGTATTGCATATATTTTGGTATTACTCTTTTCATTATTTTAACCAACTATTTTTAAATTAGATAAATGACTACAAATTTTAAAAAATGCATACATATATTTTACAAATTTGTATTGTAGAAAAAAAAAACTGTTTTGATGAACTATTGCGTGACTTTTGCTAGTGTTAATGCTTGGTAGGGCTGATTAAAAATTGAGGCTATGCTTTATCTTATCTACCCCTTGAGAGTGCAGATGTTGGCTGCATGGCAATAACTGCCATGAAATTAGTGACATGCTTGCAGCGTGGCATGTAAATGAAGTTGTCCAAAAAAAAAAAAAAAGAGGAACAAAACATATGAACCAGGTTTCCATTGTAATCTACTGGTTAGGTTTGTGCTTTTCCTTATTCTATTCTTGCATTGATTCTCTCGTATCCAGTCTGTGGACATCAGTGTGGCTAGCGGCACAATCCCCCTTCAAGTTTTCTGTTTTGACGAAAAAGATGAGCTTATCTGTAATGTTTCTGTTGCATTGTCTGACATTCGGTATGTGCTCTATACAGTGGAAGAAGCACTGGTTTGTTTTGACTGATGCTGGGCTGAAGTACTACAGAGACTCCAGTGCAGAGGAGGTAAGTTTTCTCCTGCATAAATAAACACTGTTTTAAAAAAATGAAACGCACATTTGAAAAATTAACTGAAAGGGATCTGGGGTGTTCTGGACAGAAAGATGACTTGGATGGTGAAATTGATCTGAAATCCTGCATCAAGGTGTCTGAATTTGATGTGGAGAAGAACTATGGCTTTCAGATACAGGCGAGTATTCTACTAGGCAATCTTTTATTTTTTTAATTTTTCATTTTTTTATGTCTTCAAAATTTGGCCACATCTTGTGGTCTTTGAGCATTTTCACCTGTTGTTCTCCAGACACGGGAGGCCATGTTCACGCTTTCCGCCATGACAGCAGGAATCAGGAGGAACTGGATTGAGGTTTTGAAGAAATGCATCAGGCCCAGTACCTCACCAGACATCACACAGTAATTTCTGCATTGTTATTTAGTAGAACGTCAAGTTTTGAAAGGGTAGATCAGGGATGGGCAACTTAAATAATAACGAGGGCCACAATTTTTCATCAGCGCTACAGTTAGCTCATATCAGACCATACCTTTCCGAACCAGATATATGACAAAAATGTCATTCTAAGTATGGAGAAAGGTAAAATTACTTTTCAAGGCTGGCATAAAACTGCTGAACAACAAACTAACTTAGTGCAATAACTCAATTTGTGCATTTTTCCTCACAAAAATCCACTTTCTCAAAATTGTAATGTTATTCTGCATATCATTCCAAATCTGCATAACATTATTAGGCCTACTTACGTACAATAGGGCAGTGTAAGACCTAGTGCGACCTGAATTTCCTTAAAAAAAAAAAAAACGCTGATAAACCTTCAATATACATTTTCTTGATAGATTTATACTTTTCTATAGCTAATTGATGATTTTTTTTGTTTAGAAATGAAATTTGAATGAATTTGTCAGGTCATAATTATAGTGACCAAAAGTAATCACAGCCCTCGTTATTCTCATGACATTGCTAGAATTTATACAAATGACGCAAATGAATTTGCAGGAGTTTTATTCTGAATACAAAAAATATAAAACCATTGTTTTGTTACCTTGAAATGATAGATTTTTGTTTGTTTCAAATATTCTCCAGACTGCCTGATAGCAGTAGTGACAAAGAAAACTCCCACTCACGCCTTCAGCTGCCCTCCCGACGACCGTCATCACGGCTCGCTGACGTTTCTTCGGAAGTTCCTCCTTCTCAGCGTAGGTTTGACTACGTTGAGCTGTCGCCTGTTCCTGCTTCGTCCAGCCATGTGCAAGCCAATCGGAGAGAGATTGGGGAAGGCCCGCAGAAAGCGCAGAACCAAGGGCAGGAGGACAAGACACGAGACGTCACGAGTAGCCAGTGGGAGGCTGTGCTGTCACGGAAGGGCTCCAGCGGAGAAGTCAATCAAAAGCTCCGCATGGAAGATGAGATTGAGAAAAAGTGGGCAGAGTTTGAACGTATGCCTTTAAAGGAGAAACCAACGGTGGGGTCACGGCCTTCCGGCCAGTCAGCCAACGAGGCGCTGCAGAGGGAGGTAGTGTGTGGACAGGTTTTTTTTAATTTGCAAACAAAATAAATATGCAAATTAACCCTTCATCTTTTTGGGATGAAGTATTTTCCCCTTTCAGCCTTTTAATACTTCAAATAGATACTGTCCTGCTGGCCTGTGTTTGCTTCAGCAGCTTCCCCATAAGCTCAAAATTTCTAGATAGAAATGTGAAAAAATAATTTGGGACTTGGGGAATGCTGCCACATCTTTTGCGTGCTGTGCATCTGTGTGTTCTCTTTAGCATGATTTTCGTCACAAGATAAGCTTACCATGCTGCTCTTTTTAGAACAGCTTAACAGATATGCTGAAAGTATTTTTTTTTTTTTATATGTACCTAACTTGTAGTCTAAAATGCTTTTAGGAATTAAAAAGATCCATCCTCGCTACTTAAAATGTCCCAGTCATGTTCAGACTGAATAAAGCACTTGACCCTCAGTGAGCTTTACCTCTTCCTCCTCCTCCTCGTTTCTTCAGGTGGCGTCACTGAGGCATCAGCTTGAACAACTGCAACGGGGGGGAGTAAGGGGAGGGGGTGTAGGGGTGCCAGGTGGCTGTGGACCTGACGGCCCGTGCGGCCGCAGCCTGACTGCCATGGACCACGCTCATCGACAAGCGTTGGCGGAGCTGCAGAGGCAGCACGACCGCCAGATGGCAGAGTTAGAAACGGAGAAAAACAGGTTGCTGCTGGAGGAGATTCAAGATACGTCACGAGGTCAGCTTGACTACATTTTAGTTGTGTATAATTTAAAAAAAAAAAAAAAGGGATGACTAGTACTGAAGCAAATCGGTGAATTGCGTAATGGTTTTGCTTCATTCGAGCAGATTTGGTAACTGTACACAATGAAAGCAAAATGGGAAGCAAGTCCCAGCCACACCATCCCATAATCGAGGGGTTCTCACACTTTCGACCCAGGGACTTGTTAAAGTGGACGGATTCATTTTTTTTCATTCACGACTTGCTTAATAGAACGGAACGTAACCAAATGAAATATTTATCAAGCTACGCTAGTTGAGTTGCACTGCTTGCAATAACAACACGACCGCGAACAGAGAGGAATTTGTTAACGAAAGCAGTGAATTGGTTGATCACTCTTCAAAAAAAAAAAAAGTCCAGAGAAAAATATTTTCACAATTTTTCATTTGATACGAAAGGAGCCATTGCAAAGTTAAACATCGTCATAGGCCTGCTGATTTATTCTAGCCATGAGTGATGGTGAAATTATCCCAGGGGTCCCAGGAACCCAGTTGAAGAAGCACTGCGCACAAACAACGCACCTTATTTAGAAGATGTAGTGCCCCTTGGTTCTGAGAATGTCATGTTTTTGTTTCAGTGATGGAGGCTGTCAAGAAAAAACACAAAGAGGATCTGGAGCGAGAGGTGGAGAAGGTCAACAGACTAAGCAGTGGATTGCCTGATCCACATAGCTTGCACGTCCAACAACAGTAAGATTAATTTTGTTCGTGTGGTACAGATCAGGATTTGTGTATTATTTACAATTCAAATTAATTGTATAATTTAATTTGTCAGTAAGAAATATTTACACGCAGATGAGCACAGTTAGACTAAGAAACCAAATTCACATCAAATGGGCAAATTAGAATCTCCAGTTAATGGGGAGAACATGTACTCCACACACAAAGTTTGGAGCCTTTTACTGTGAAGTGCACATTAGTTTTGCATTTCCATCTGCACTAAATGAATCGATTGATGGGGCCCAAAAATTGATTCAGTGTTTGTACGCTCGTAAGACTTAATTCACAGTTCTTTGTAAAAATAAATAAATGAAAGTGTCTGTATTATGTGTCTGCAGGACAGAGAGTCAGGCCTTGCAAAGAGAATTAGGTGGACTATCAGAGCGCTACTCTCAGAAATGTCTGGAGCTGAACCGAGCTGAACAGAACAATGCTGAAAGGGAGCGGGAACTCAGTCGAAAGGAGAGAGATCTTGAGCAGCTCAAGAAAGAGAACCAAGTAAGTTTTTGGGACAAAAACACAAAATGTATTTTGTTATACAGTTCTTTAATAAACAAATTGTAGTTTAGGTCCTTTAAAAAGTGGGAGGCACATATACAGTGTTGATTTGATTTGGATGTAGATGCCCTCAAATGAATGCCTTTTTTTTTTTTTTTTTGCATAGTAATAAAGGAAAAAGTGTTTCATGCAAATTTAATTTTGAAGAAATTATTCTTTCCAGAACTTAAAGGACCGTTTGGCAGAGGAGCTCCTCCGCATACGATGTAACAACTCTGATCTGGGTTCAAAAGACAACAAAAAAGGGACATCTTCTGAACTTGAGGTAACCTCAACACATAAATTAATAATGAGGATGTTCCCTCATGCAAAAGGCCGTATTTGTATGTTTGCACCGCGAGTTGGGCGACTGGAAGTGTTTGTGGTGGCGACACTACCTTGGTCTTTTGTAAGCGGATTGTTGTAAGCTGCTGAACGTGCAAGTTGGGCAACACTCCTCACTCTCTCTGTAATTCACTGCTGTAAAAATATTTTTATAATCCATTTAAATGCACCAAAGGCCGCATTGGCTGAATAACCCAACATCTAAAGCATTTGTGCCTTTATGTTTCACGTGTATCATAACTTTATAAAAGGAAATGAAAACTACACTCTTGTTTCTCTTCCAGGTACTTCTCAGGGTAAAAGAAAAAGAGATTGAATACTTGCATAAAGAGATCAGCTGTCTAAGAAATGAACTGCAGTTCCTGAACACGGTACTGTTTGTGTGTGATGACACTTCAACTTGGTGTCGTCTATAATTCTGTTTAACGTGCAGTGCGGAATAAGTCATGCTGTCGGGTGAATGCTTTTTCCTGATCTTGCCCTCGCTCCCCTCTATCACTCCCAACTGCCGGCACAATATTAAAATGATTTCAGGCAATGTTTATCCTTAACTATTTTGTGAAGTGTATTAAAGCTTGTAAGGCAGAGGTCCTCAATCCTGTTCCGGGGCTGCTGCCCTACCTGTTTTCCATTTGTCTCTTCTGCAACGCACCTGATTCAAATGATCAGGATTGGTATGCACCTTCTGTAGACCTTGCTGATTATGTCATTATTTTAATCAGGTGTTTTGCAACAAGAAGAGATGGCAAAACAGGCAGGATAACAGCCCTCGAGGAACAGGATTGGAGAACCCTGCTGTAAGGGCTCGAAGGCAGTGGAGCTAATTCTAAATTTCCGTAGCTAAATAATGCCTTTTCCGGTCAAATCCTTAACTGTGAAGAAAACAAAGCATTTATTGGACAAGCCCCAATTCCAATGCATTTGAGTCATTGTATAAAATGTTTTTTGAAAATAGTTTTCAACCTACAATCAATTAAAAACACTTCCATTACAAGTTATGTCCTGTTCAAATTGATGCGTGCAATTTTTTGTTGTTTTTTTTTCTGATTTCTGCAACACTTTCCCAAACAGCTGGGACTGTTGCGTAATGCAAAAAAAAAATAATAATAAACACCTGTTAGGAACATACCAGCGAGTGTCATGGTTGGGTATAAACCGAGCAGCTACAGAGGAAGCTCAGTTGCCCACAAGCAAGGATGCGATGAGGTTATGACACGACAGTATTTTAATACAAGTGTCCACCATTTCACTCCAGGAGAAACGTCTGGCCAGTGAGCGATACGCGGAGGTCAATGAGGAGCTGAGTGGGATAAAAGGCCGGAGCGAGCGCGAGATCCAAAGTCTAAAGGAGCACTTGAGACTAGCCATGGCTGCACTGCAGGAGGGCCAAAGGCTGGGCAACAGCATGGACCACTGAGAGTCCTGAGAGAAAGGTTTGGATTTATCCTTCCTAGGTACTAGCACACGACACCTCTTCAGGTTTTCTTGCAGTTACGCCTTCCAGAATTGAAGGTCAAACAAATTTGAGAATTGGATCATTTAATTTAGATTTCTTTTGTTGTGTGTTTAAGGTAAATGTTTTATTGGTCATCAGTTCCCTAACAGTGTGTTAAATGCGCATTTAAAAGAAATATATATTGTGGAGTAAATTCTATATAATTTAGAAGTGAAATTTGATTTGAAAATTAATTTCAATGTTTGAATTATGCAAATTGCAGTAACAGTTGCAAATCTATGCATCAATGATTGGGATAGCGTTTGCTTACCTGCTAGCTATTTATAATGGCTATGCTAATAATAATTTTAAAAAAAAAGACTGATGTTGTTCTTTTCTGCTCGTATGAGTTGCAGGGTTTGGTTTGTGTGACACTTGTTTGGTTGAAAACACTGAAAAAAATATTAGCTTGATGATGTCATTTCAGATGAGTCATCCGGGTGTTTCTTTTTCCCTTTGGATTGCGAAAAATTAACAGTAACAACAGCAAGCAAGTCATATCAATAAAATCAGAATAAACGTCTGATTTAAATCTTGCTGCCATATGTAGTGAGTCAGTTGGTCATCAAGAGGCAGGGACATTAGGGAATAAGCAACATATTTTGGAAGTACAGTTTGCTCTAGTTAGTTTTTGTCTCAGGGCAATTATGATTTACACAAGTCTTTGGCCAAAAAGGCATGGAATATTTGAATTTTTATTGGGGTAGGAGCAGAAAGTGCCTTAACTTATTTTGGAAGGGTTGGGCATGACCCAGTTCTTAAACGATAGATAAAAAGTTGACCTGTCAATTGTTTTGTTTTCTCTTCTGCAGGTGTGTCTGCTTCAATGTGACTGAATGAACATGAGATACGGAAAAGTAGAGAAAACGGTTGAACTTGGAGAGGCCCTCGCTCCCATGATGGTGCCTTTTTGTTTCAATCATTCCGCCAATCAGCAGCACGGACGAGCTGCAAACTGGCTTCATTACACTGGACCATCTGTGACATATAAACTGCACTTTCCCATTCTTCCTGAAGCGTCTCCCTCTAGCGAGTGAAAGTATGTACAAATGTGCATTTTGTCTTAAAACTGGAATATTTGTCAACCGTTATGGTTAATAGTTTCAGGTATTTCAGATAATTATCAGCTTTTACATTGGATGAACCAAGAGATCCTGATGTGTCTTTTTGCGACTTGATGCCGCCGACTGACGCAGAGCTACTGTCATCTCAGCTTCTTTTTTTATGCTGTACAGCATAATGTACTTTGAAATTAAACCTTATTTTTTTGTTTGGAAACCCGAACTTGGGTTGTCTTTTGTTCTTGTAAAGAGCTGGGATTAATATAACAAAGCAGCACAAATTGTCATTCCTGGGAGGCTGAACATGAATCTAAAATTGTCTCCATCCACATTCAGCCTCATATTCCTTTGCTTGGAGAAAGTAACAGTATTGCTTTTGCCCCATAACACCCCCAGCCTTTTCCCCTCCGTCCTCATCATTACTGGCCTTAAAAAATTGACAGGTGTTGCATTAATGAGCCAATTTGTTGACAAAGATGGGAGTGTCGATGCGTACGTGTGATAAAATGACCTGTCTACCTTTTCGAAAAAAAATAGTAAATATACTGTATTTCCGGTGTTTTGTAAATTATCCACATTTTGCAAACAATAAAACGAGAAGCTCATGTCTTTGTCTCTGAATTATGTGCACTGTACGTATAACTATCCAGTGTAAATATGTCGGAGGCGCCTGTCCTCTAGATGGCGCTACTCTGTTTGTGCAGTACAAAAACGTTGACTAAGTAGCAACGGAAACCTCGACGCCAGCAGTCATGGCGTCCACTGCTGCGACCCGAACTGCAGCCGGTGCGGCCAAAGTTGTGAAGCCCATTTTTAGCAGGGATTTGGACGAAGCAAAACGCAGAGTCCGGGAGCTTTACCGAGCCTGGTACCGAGAAGTCCCTAACACAGGTATGTTGGCCCTACACGGTCCGATTGAAAGGTTTTAGTTGTCAAGGTCGTGTCTGTTAGCAGCTAGCAGTTCGCTATTAAAACTGTCAACAGAAATGTGAAACGATGTATTCAGTTCGTTTATTAATTTCATCACCATTTGACTATTAAAATTACGTCTGCTGCCACCTCAACGCGTGAAATTTAGAAGGCTTGCTATCTTTTGTGTGTGGAGAAATTTTGTATAAACAATTCCCTGTGAAAGGACACTCTAATTTAGACAAAAGCAAACGATAATTGGTGTAATCGTTTTTTTTTTTGGGGGGGGGGGACATTTCCTGTTAAGAGCTTTTAAACAAACAGTATAGTTTACTGATTGCTTATTGATTACGTTGAGTTGATGACAGGTATCATTATGGTGAAAAAGGATCACGCATACAACTGAGTTCTGCACATACAACTGATGTATACCTAAATCGGAATCTGTAGTCTATCACTAACCCATTTTTAGTGGGGTTTTTTCTTTAGGCTTACTAAAAGTACTTTTTGCACAACTGGCTGTTCTCTAGGGAGCAAGGACCTGTATGACGAAATTAACCTAAGGTGTTCGATCACAGATGTTAAACGGTTACTATAGTGAGGCTTCAAACAAGATATTCTCAGGGGTCAGTGGTCACTGAGTTGAATGTCAACAGGTTTCAATAAGATGCAGAGAGACTGGACGAGTCACAGAAATGCATGGAAGTCAAAATCTTTGAGTAAAGAATCAAGCTCTGCATTTCCAGACCACCTGTATGAATGTTGCCTTGTCAGAGAGCAGCATGTTGTGTGGAAAGCTCTGAAACATTTCAAAGTTGGACTTATGCCATGTTTTACTGTACTCGATACAGAAAAACACTCAATTAACATTTGATGTATGGAAAGATGCAATGAAGATGCTTGCTGTGTCAGCATAGTTTTTCATGTGTTTTTCCACAGTGGCGATGTTTCAGCTGGATATCACAACGCAACAGGGCCGAGACAAAGTGAGGGAGATGTTCAACAAAAACAAACATGTGACCGACCCCCGTCTGGTCGACATGTTGGTCATTAAGGTAACGCTTTGGAGTTTATTTTGTGACCATATCGGATTAGGGAGCTGTTATAGTTGTTTTCTATCTGCATGTAATGTAACTTGCAGGGGAAACTGGAACTCCAGGAGACCATCCACATATGGAAACAGAAGACACACATTATGCGTTATTTCCAAGAGTCTGAGGAACCACGCGCTGCAGATTTCCTGTCCAAATTTTACCAGGGTCACGAACCTTGAACTCCAACTTACCTTAGACCTCTTTTTTTCGCTTGTCTGCTGTGACAGATGTTCACTTTTACTGTAAATACAGATTAAATATTCACATGCTCATTTTTTATCTTATTAACGAGCAAACAAGCTTTTTCTGGGTTGCTACCAGAGGGCCATAAAAGAGAAATGTCCTTACTTCATAAATCATCAAGATCATGGGCACCCATTTGTCTCATTGTTGTATTGTTTTTGCCAGAATTTAATGTTATGAGAATGCACATCTTGAAGACTTCCACTTTTAATGACACAAAAGAAAAAATAAAACACATTATCAAAACATTTACTCCTGCATGCAAAGACAAAACAATTCAAGGAGGACTTTTTTCGGGCAAAATTACAATAACTTCCTGATGAGAGTGAAGCGGTGGCTTGTACCCATAGATGCATCAAAATCTGTGAAGGAAAGGAAAAAAAATGTTTTTAAAAAATCAATCTGTCTGTGGGAAACAAGGCAGTATCAGTGTTTTTCTGCAACCAGTGTGCTGCAGAACATTAGCGTGTTGCAAAAGATCATCAGGTGTATTGTGGGAAATTATCAATGGTCACCTCATCTGTCTGAAAATTATTTAATAAAACACTTAAGTGCTCTTCCACCAAGATTGCAGATGGTAATTAACCAAATTGTTTAACTCAAAAGACTCAAATTGAGTACATTTGTGAGTTATGACAAGATATGGAACATACCATGTCCAAATTAGTTGAATTTCATATTTTTCCACAAATCAGTAATATTTAGCAATCTCCACGTGGGTGTTATTTTTACAAATTGTTGATCAATAAAAAGTGTTGAAAATGTATACGCTGTTCTCTAACAAGGAGCTGAATGAAAAATATTTAATGTTTAAATTTGTGCAACATGACGAAGAGGACTGTTTGAATATAAATTGATATTGAACCACGAATAGTATTTAATGGATGGGATACATATTGGGAATTTTTATGTTAAGCGCCATATTAAAGATAAAGTTGTTTTAAAAAAGAATAAAACTTGGAACGATTGAATATGAGCATTTCAAAGTTTAGAAGTCGAAATAAGTACTTTTATGAATAAGTACGTTTTTAGCTCAAGAAAGGTTTATCTTATCTTATCTTATCTTGAAACATTATTTACGGGATGTCATTGAACACAGCATCTACCTGGTGCCATTTATTTTGTTTCTTGATTGGCTCGCGACGCTCAGTCGTCGTCGCCATCGTCCTCCGGGACAAAGATGTCGTGTTCCTCAAGGAGCTCAGCGAAGTTCTTGCTGATCCGAGTCCCCACATACAAGAAGGGCACCACAACCGCCGCAATCCGCCAAAGGCCGAAGGGGGTCTGCTCCCCGATGTCCCACACCCCACCATAGAAACAACTCGGTTAGTTGACGCCAGTAGAGTTGAAAATGGAGAGAAAAAAACAGGTCCCTCCGTGGCTGTGCCATTCTTCGATGATGAAACCTCCAGCACCAGAAGTGACTCGTTCTATTGATTACACGAGGTGCTTTCCCCGCTTCGGATGATCACTCACCTTCTTGGGTTTGGGTAGAATAGCCCCGGAAGAGGAACACACAGCCGTTCGACGCGCTGTCACAGTCTTTGCCGGCGAGGTGAAGACATTTATGACAGTCGAAACGCAGCCAAGTCGACTAAGGGCCGTCGCCATGATAAGCAGCGTTTGGATGCCGCACGGCAGCAATGCGGAACCACGTTGAGGATGCGATGAGGGAACAGCGCCACCCAGCGCTAAAAGATATGCACAGCAAATGGCGTGCAAACGTGTGCTGAAAACTCCCACGACCATTGGCCATAAAGTTTAGTTCCCATTTTTGTACTCTTAAGTAGCGGGACGGGACAGATACGTGTGTGAAAAGAAAAGACTTAAGTACTGTACTAAAGAAAAAAATACACTCTGGATAAATTGGTACTTAGCACAATGAACAAAACGGCACACAAAATAGTTGCCCCTTGAGAACACTTGTTACTTAACGTGGATGTAAAGAGCTAGTAAGTGTTGGCTAAATATCTAGTGATAACTGTGCTCACATTCCTTGAAAATTCTATTGAAATAAAAAAAAAATCCATGTTGCTGAAAGAATTCATTTTCATATTTATAGTACAGGATCTTGCAGCTTACAATAAGATGTACTCATGAGCAGCCAAGTGAGAAAAAAACAGCAATTAATACAAACACAGTGGAACACAATAAACTTAATAAATACTGTACAGCAATCAATATTTACACACGCACCGACAAGTGATCATTTGAAGGGACACTATTAGTGATTCACTGTGATTTGAGAATATGCAACACTGGCCATGGAAGATGTATAGCTTGTCAAGTACGATATTTACACTTCCTTCCGTTAAAACAAAGTGCTGTGATCAAGTCCATCCAATTAAGCATTCAATAAAACATTAAAAAACATCCTAAAAATGACATTTAAATAAATACAAGTATTTGAACCAACAAATAAAATGAATATCAACAAGAAAAACACTTCACATTTAATGAACAGAAATTGAGTCCTCATTAAAGACAAACAAGATGTAAACAGCTTCAAATGAATCCCTCCATAGTGCAGTTATCCAGTTGTATCCCTTCTTGTGACAACTTGGTAGAAAAGCAGCATGTTACTAAAAAAAAAAAAAAATAAATAAAATCATGAGTAGTGGTGCACATTGTATGACCACCCTGCATTATGTTGATTGTGTGGTTACTGCACTAATAAAGGGCCTGCTCACCTGACGTTTGAAGAACAGGTGTCTGTAGAACTTGTCAAGCTCAAACTTGTCAGGTTTAAGAGCTGTCCCAGTCTTGTTGGCCTCACCTAATGTGACCACTTGTCCTTTAGCGATGGCAGCACGGAGCCTAATGCTCTTAACTATCCGAGCGGCCACCTTCGAGTCGGGTGTCGGCCGTGACGATACCGTGATGTAGGATGCATCTTTCTGCCGCTCCTCATAACTCACTGGCAGAAAGGATGCATGAGAATGTACAATTAACAGATTCTGTGTACATACTGGATAGAATATCAGGGGTTCTTAAATGTTTGCAGGGACTCTATAAATGGGAAATAGTAATCATTACAAGAACAAATTTGTGTTTTGTTGGGATGAAAAGTCAATCTTACAAGAATAGAATCAGATTTTTCCAAGATAATGTCATATAATAAGATACTGAAAATGCCAAACCGTGCTGCTTCCATATACGCTCGCACGTACGCAAAGTGGCCACTATGACACAATATAATTTATTGCAAATAATTTCGCGGACTCCCAAGCAATATCACCGGGCCCCAATTTGAAAAGCCCTGGTGTAGATGACAACAAAGACTGAGTTGACTACTCTGAATTATACCTGCTGCAGCCACTGTAGTATCTGTGGTAGTGGCCAACTGCATCAGGATTGCGGGATAGGCGGGATGCAATAGGAAGAGCTTTCTGATGACTGGTTCTGCTGCAGCAACACCCGGGGCCACCTGTTTGGGAGGTTACATTTATTCACTGAATATATATCCTTTATGATCATACTGTTCTTTAATATTTTCCAGTTTTGATTGACACACTCAAAGAAGTATTGATTTAACAGAGCTGCGCTGCATCATACTGGGACTTATATACAGTGTATTCTCATGCAGCTAAATAAAGTCATATTAGAAACAGTTGATTTCAACACCAGCTACAACAAATTCATACCTTTTTTGACAGTGTCAAGAATTATTAATATTTGCAAAAATGCACAAAAATCTAATTATAATGAAGAGCATTGTTAAATTGATCTGCATTTTTATACGAAGATAAAAAAAAGGGGGCTCAGGTAATGGATGGATGATTATTCTCATTGGATTGTGCAAGTGTACCTAATGTTGAGGATACAGTAAATCTATTCAATTTGTAGCTGTGTCCGATTTATTTGCCTCAAAGCGTCTTCTCTTGGCAGACTCACAGTTGCCTTGGTGATATTCTTCCGTGTAGTGATTGGCTCGCTGGCCCAGAAGACAAAAGCTGATAGGCCAGTAGAAGTGGTGACGGCTGCCGTTTCCAAAACAAGACGGGGACACACAAACTGTGCCGTCCACAAAGAACGCCCATTTGCCCCATCAATCACCTGCGCCTACATCAATAAAGAAATTAGGTAAACAACCAGGCAGGCCATAAAGATACATGATTATGTTTTTATTTAAAATGTAAAAGGGACATTTAAAAATGACTGTACAGTAAAACCTTGCTTTACCTTCATAATGCCATTTGCCGAGTGCTGAAAGAAAAGATCGAGGATTCCATCGTCATTAAAGTGTCCCGGAGTTGGTTGGCTGTGAGACACGAGGACATATTTAACGGTCACCAGTTTCAGACTACAAATTGACATAACTCGATAGCTACCTGTGTATGGGGGCGGAGGTAAAGGTCCACTGTTTGTGTACATCTCTTTGTCTGAGCACTGAGATCTTGCTGAAGCCGTACACCAACACCCAGTCACTCTTGCTGGAATTCAAGTTAGAGATGGTGTCCAGGCTGTTGTGGTACGTGCCAAAACCGGCCACTAGGGGCAGCAAGAACTCCACACTCTCTGATCCCCTTCAAAAACAAAAACAACGAGCTTGTATTGCTTTGTTTGTCTATTCATTGGAACTGATTCTGCTAAATGTCGTGTTGTTGCTCAGGTCAACCTGAAGATATGGATGAAGGAGGAGGAATTTGTTTTCTTCAGTCCCTCCCACCCAGGATCCTTCCGTCTTAGCGTGGGAGTCATTGGCAACTTGCTGGTTGCACGGATGTAGATGTCCCGTAGTGAGATGGCCACGACATTACCTAGGAAAACAGACACATTGCTGACATACGCCATACGCTTGTTGCATAATTATACTTATTGGGTCCGTCATCTTATAATTGAGTTTGTTTACCGAGTCCGAATAGAATGTAGTGTGCCCCCTGTTGCGTCTCATGCCGAAGCGGCCCAACCAGTTTCCCTTGTCCAGTCAGGTTGAACGACACCGACTGTCCGAGTGTCGCTCCAGTCATCCCAGAAATTAAAGTAAGGGAGAGATCCAGAGCCTGAAAGTGCGAACCGACTTAGTGAGTGAACTCCAAACAGCTTGAAGACATGATCTGTTGATTTATATCTAATCTGCCAATAAATCCGTGTTGCCATGCCAATGTGGGCAAAATCACTCGTGCGCTGCAATAGAAATGGAGGAATTCACTGTACATGCAAGAACAGTCTAGTATTCTGTAATATCAGTATTGAAAACGACTTGTTTCAAAATCATCTGCTTTTGTGCAAATACAATATTTAAGATCTCTATAAAAAGATCTATAGTGGCTTAGTTGCCCACTTTGTGGATTTAACAGGACCAGGTCATCTGCATGCACAAGATGATTTCCCCAAAAATTTAGGAACGCCTCATGTAGCATTTTTATTTATTTATTTTATTTATTTTTACAAAGGTCATAGTTGCATCTATTAAGCATGTCATCGATTTAAGTGTAAGTATTTTTTTAAAAGCAATATTTACGCAATATATTGATACGTTCAGCTGCATCACCTGGTGTGCAGCTTTTTTAAAATCTTACGCATATTGTGTCTGCAGAGTGCGTTTGTGTGTGGAAAGGAAGTCCAATGGGAAACGGCTGCACCTCATTCGCAGGCAGAGTGGCGATCAGCAGATCTGGGACTGAGTCTCCTTGGACATCTGGGAGTAACAACGCCTGGGATTCAATGTTCCTCAGAAGCGCGGACCACAAATTCTTCCCTGTGAAGTGAAACGAAAACCCTCACATTGGCCAACGTGCTTTTTCTGACATCATGGCATTGGCATACTTCGATTACAGTAAGTTGAAAAAAAATAAATAATATAATATAACTCTTCTGCCAAGACTGTCTGAATCCAGGACTATGAAGTATGTCTTAGAATTCGATCATCATTTGTCAGATCGGATTAGAATCGATGTTCTGGTTCATCTTCTACCATAATGCGAGTGTGAGAACGAGATTGCGGTTCTCTCACCTGTGGTTCCATTCACAGCCATGATGATAGACTTCCCAATGAGGAGACATACAGGTAATGGCTTAGTGTTGAGCTGCAGGCCACACTGGATGTACAAGACTGACTCCCACATGACTTTCCTCCACAGTAGCTGCCCACTTGCTCCGGACAAGACCACGGCGCTGTAAACTGGTCGCACAACAGTACAAGTCATTCGAGCAAAGGAGAGGTCAAAGCGTCAAAGACTTAAGCCCTACTTTTGTTTCCTTGAGTGGGATGCGTGTCATTGGTCCACTCGGTGACACTGAGCAGCACATCATCCACCGAATCACCGTCGACATCCCATAACGCAAGTGCAGGTGGCGTTACACCTAGATGGAGGAAAAGATTCATACAGCAATTATATAATCAAATATATTTGGTGAGAATTAGAAAATCCTCATGGACTAATATTCATTTACTTTGAAATAAACGATGATTATTTTTGCGGTTGTGGCGTGCAGTGGTATAAAACTGCACCGCAGCACGCAGCATAATGATAGTTCCTAATTTTTTTGACTCAAGCGTAACTAATATTAAATGCAAAATATAAATAGCTCTCAGCTACTTTTGCCCAAATTCATCAAGGGGATGAAACCTCATTTACATATCTGACAATTGGGCCAAATTTTAGTATTTTCTCTTTCTAATTGCAATCAGTCAGAGGATTTTGTTTGAGGTACAGTATCAGTTATCAGCTGGAAAAAAAATGGTGAAAAAAAAGGAAGTACTTTGTTACTTTTGGACAGCCTGTATACGTTACCTCCGGCATCCCCGAGCGCTCTCTCCCACTGTGGCCTCTTCGCCATTGCTCCCTTCTGACAGGGAATGAGGAAAGCACAAAGAAGCACGAGAAGCATGGCACAAACAAGAGGCACCAGGAAAAAGGATGCCCGCACAGCATTCTTCCTCCTCAGTCTCTTCTCTTCCTCATCAGTCCCACGAATCCTCAGTCCAGATCCCCCATGCTGCTCCCTGTCCTCCCTAGACGGGCTCCAGTACTGGCCACCTTTCACATCATCTCTGTCCTGCTGGGATTTGCTGGGCTCTCTCCAGTCGTCCTCATCCTCCTGCGCCGAATCTCCGGCCGCCACGAGTCGTCCAGAGCGAGCTCCCCGCAGCTTTGTGGCGCCGCCGCCGTGGAAGGTGTCCCGGCCCAGACCGTTGCGGGGGTAGTTGAGTACGAGGTCATCCTCTTCGCTCTCGTCCTCGCTGTCTGCTTGGGTGAGTGGGTCATACTCCCCCAGCTCCGAGCCCTTTTTCCCTGCGCATATGCAAACACACACGCTGCTCATGTCTTGCAATTGAAGCATGAATTTGGGTTTTTCGTCAATATTATGTCAAAATGTAGAAAGTAGATATCATGACACAGACAGATGTGATAATAGACATTTACTGGCTGACTGTATGTGATTCAAGACAGTTACCTGAATGGCAAAAATCATGCGTAACTAATACCTCCGGCAACAGGTTTAGAATTGCTTAGCGCATCCACAAGATGGCAGCAGAACACTTTTATTTTTTTTTTTTTAATGAAAATCCTCAACTTACTGTAATAGTTCCTTGATAAGTCGGCGCATTGTGCTGCCAAAGCATAATTGCTGTCAAAATGAAACTCCTTAACTCACATTAACACCGTTCCTTGACGCAGTTGACTTGCTCATTATCACCTCTAATGTCAATCTTACCCAGTAGCGCTATACGCTGTAACAACCAATCACGGCTCACTTGTTTTCTGAAACTGAGCTCCAATAAATGTTATCCTCACCTTTGTCAAACCAAAAAAAAAAAAACAACTCAGCGAAATTAAAACAATGATAAAAACATTATTCAGGGATGTATACTTAATTCCGTCCGTAATTATGACAACCATTCAGTTTTTTGTATTATTATTTTTTTGGATGTTTGGAAATTTGAAGGTAACAAAAAGGTTAAGATGCTAGCTCAGGTCAATGTGACAATTAGGTCTGGGGGTAACTTAAGCTAGCAGACTGCTAGCAGGTAGCAGAGATGCTCACACGACAAAAGAGCAAGCACTTTCATAAATGCATACATGCGTAGCCCTCGTTAGTACGGTGTTTGATCGTTTTAAATGACATGCTTAAACATTCACGACGCACCAGAAGGATGCTAATTCAGCGACACGTCAGAACGATTTGCATGTGAGATGCGACCGATTCTCAGTGTTCACGGTACTGATGTTGATCATACATAGCGCTAAACGTAACTACCTCGTGTTTGTAGTTCATATCACTGTGTTTGCATCTTACCCGGTAGTTTGAGGGCACGGGACAAGGCTGATGCCATTTCTCTTGCAGTGGATCTGCAGCACAGCGGTGATGAGCGGCTGGAAACTGGAGGGGGACCGATTCAACCGCTATGCTTGGATCTGCGCGTGCCAACTTGCATCATGGGAGTTGTAGTTTGGCCCATTCATACGTTTGAAGTCCGTAGTCAGCCAGGTCTGTTTAGACTGAATGAATGCTACCCTCTGCCGGTGATATATCATATAAATTGTTACCGAAATTATATTCTAAAATTTTGCTTGAGCTAGACGGTGATAGTACTGAATGGGTTCAGTTCCCACTCAGTGACGGTGTGAGTGCGAGTGTTGCCCTGTGATTGTGTGAAGTCACCCCAAGGCAGCTGTGAGAGGCTGCAGCTCCCCTCTGTCATGAAGAGAATTAACAGTACAGTATTCAATGTAATTGCTAATGGGGTCGTTTTCAAGTTGGGATAATTTTAGAGATACTGCTTTACAAAACGTAGGTTGTCGTAGAAGTCGAAGGCTGCATATGAACTGGTGTGGAGGAAATTTATTATTTCTGGTTTCACCGATAAGGGGGGCAGGGAAGATCCATATCCTGCAAAGCATCTCGCAAAGTAGGCAAGTCACTTCAGCGGGCGGACCTTTCCCCTTTCAAAAATTCTTCTCGCAAATGTTACGAGGACACGGGCGTCACCCCGCGTCGTTATTTTCCTTACTCATCAGTTTAAGGCATACGGTTCCCACATCGTGAGTGTATGTATATGCACAGTGACTATATTTGTTCAGTCAGAGTGTTGGCGTACTGCATAAAATTGTTTGGTATTATTTTTTTTCAACGACTGATATTAAATACACAACATTGAGTCAATGAACCATTTTTTAAACAGTATGGTCACAGTTAGTTTAGTTATAAGTGTAGTTAGATTAAGGCGAATGCACTCATAATATACGCAAAGACTCATGGGAAGCAGGCCCAGGCCACGATTCATGCACAATCGATTTTTATTATAATGTGTACTGTGAAATGGAATCGTTTGTCAGTTAATTTTTTGTATATAATTATTGAAAATGTTAAATTTAATTGGCGTTGAATACATGTGCGCTTTGAGAAACTTTACACAAAACAGTTCGTTTAACGTAAAAATCTTTATGAACCAACAGGGTGTCCGTAACTTTGTTCACGGCGCATGAGCAGTTTAGTCTAGAGTGGCAAAATGGCGGACGTGTCTTTGGATGAAGTGATACGACAACGCGGAATTAACGTTAAGGTGCCGGTTAAACGGTAAATTAATCTCCGTCTGGTTGGTGGTTGGGAGTTTTCGACACTTTTACCGCAGTAAAATATTTAACAGACGACCGAGGAGTATTTGGGAGCTGGTTGGCTAATTAGCAAAAGCTGGCTCAGGATGCCACAGCGAGCGCTTATCGAGTTAGCGTTAGCTCGATGTTAGGCCATTCGCATCCGAATTGTGTTTTCGTCTAGTTGACAATTAAATGCGTTTACACTTCAACCAACCAATGATAAATGTTTGTAATATTATCTGTTTAATTACCTTAATTATGCATCAGTTTTTGATATTGTGGTCCAATCGGTGCCTGTTATTTAGGCAGACTGGCTAATTTTTAGCAGCTAGGTAGCTTTTCTGGAACTTAGCATGTGGTCTTGTAATTTAATTTACACTTCCAAAACCAATACAACATGTTACATGGCACTTTATCAATCCATATGTTCCATTAAGTACTAGCCTGTTGTATTCGGAGATTCACAGGGAATAACGACACTATTTTGTGTGTATAAAGTTATCTTGTTACGGCAGACTACCAAGGTTTGGTCATTTTTTTGACCACCCAACGTAGTCATAATAGTTCCTTGTTCAGTATGGTTTGATTAATAATCCAAAGGTCATTGCATAACTTATTTTTTGATAATGATACATTTGCTAACCTCTTGTATTGCTTTATTTCTTTAACCCAACTCACCCCAGAACCATGTTTGGACGGGGTTCAGGAGGGGTTGGCAGGACTTTTGATGCCCGTCAAAGGATTGGCATGACTGATGCTCGACAACGACTTGGAGGAGGAGCGGGTAAGAGTAAATGTTTTGGGAGTGTTTCCTATGAAAAGTGAGTGTATAATGTTTTGATTCTTGGCCATTTATCCAGAAAGGTGAAGTTAGTGTGGTATTGCTTATCTGAGCTTTGTCAAAAAACATCCAGGACTGTGTTACAAAAGATTTATTTCAAATTGAAACTAAAAACACAATTCCTAGTTTTCCATTCGGAATTTTATCTTCCCGCAATGTAACACTTCTGCAGCCTTCTCTTTAGCACCTCCATTTCCTCCTGCAAGGTTTCTTTCTGGATCTTCCGCAGTGCCATCACAGCCATCTTAATTTCCTCCGGATTTTCCCCTTGATGACCCTCTTAATGTTGGGTAAAAGGAAAACGTCAAGCTTGGGTCTTTAGGAAGATTGCTTCAGTACCTCAAACTTATGGCTGCTTTTGGCAAGGAACTGTTGGATGCTCAAAACATTGGGATCTGGTGCGTTGTCTTGGTGAAGCAACCAGACATTGTAACAACTATAGCCTCTTCTCATGTGCAAAACAAAATAAACACTGCAGGATCACTTTGTAGACGTGCTGGTAATCATCTGGCCGACTTTGAAGAGGGATCCTCATTGTTCATGTTTGAAATATATCTTTAATGACACCAGTTAATCATCTTATGGTGGCCCAAGACTTATTATCTTGTATATAGCACCATCAAACAGTAAAAAGTTCATTAAATTAAACAGAAGTTAATGTGATTTTTTATTTTTTTTTTCAAAATGAAATGTTTAATCCCCTAGTTTTTTTTTTCTTCGTGAAGAATCATTGAGAAAAAAAACAAGTACAAGAAATGTAAGAATGCAAACGATGGCCAGCCCTAGACCTGTACATCTTCGGGTGCGACGCAATCTGCATATATTGTCATAGCAGTCCGTGTTTTCTCCATCTTTTGTCAGGTTTTCCATTGAAAGATGCCAGAGAAAAGCTGGTTCAGAAAGATGCTCGCTTTAAAATCCGTGGCAGGGGTGGAGCAGCAGCGGCAGGAGGGGTCCAGGATGCTCGTCAGATGATCAACTCGCGTAAACAGCAGCAGAATGTGTTCACTGTGCCTATACAGACCATCCAAAAGACACCAGCGACACACCAACTGCAGAGCCACACACTCGTGCCACAGATAAAGATCCAAGCTAACAGCAACTTTGCAGGTGTGAACACAAGGCTGTTTGCCCCAAACATGCAAGGACTGGGTGGGAGGGATGGCACAATCAGCCATCTTAACAAGGGAGTGACTGACGCTCGTGACAGGCTGAGCCTTAAGAGGAGCATGAGTAGTGCGATGCAAAGCCAGGCTTCTACTCTATTGCCTCTAAATATAACCAAAACCATCCAGGTGAGGAGGAAAGGCTTCATGAACTTTGCACTGCATATATTGTACTGCAGATTTTTACCAGCAAACGTAAAACTTAATTGTTAACCTAATTTTACAGCAGCGCCCAGTTGGAGTTCTTGGTGGGATGCGTCTTCACTCACAGGTGTGTGCGTGTGTATGTGTGTATATTATATATATATATATATATATATATATATATATATATATATATATATATATATATATATATATATATATATATATATAGTCACTGTTGCATAAACAATTTGCCTCCCACAGCCTGTCTCGAATGATAGTGATGGCCCTCCAAGTAAACAAATCAAAATCACGACTGCTAACAATTTGCTACAATCACGGGTAAGAGTTTATATTACATCGAAACATTTTTTTTTCTTATTGGATCTCACACATATTTCAACTTTTCCCTTGTGATCATTTAACAGGGTGGTCCAGGAGGCCCTCCATTTTCCATGTCTGCCCCAATAACCAAGGTCGTTAAAAATGATGCATACTCAGCCCCTCGTCCACCTGCCCCTGTTGCCCCCGCCTGGCCCACCACTAGCACAGCAGTCCCTCGGCCTCCCGCTGCAGCATTGAAGCCTGTTTCTAGGACTCTGCAGCAGAGTTCAGCTCAGCACACCACGGCACCACCTCCCCCTCAGGTAAACAACCATACTGTGTCATGATTATATGGAGGCAACGTACTTTATGCGGTAGCATCTGGCTTTACCATTACATTATCGAAGATACATTTGTAGTAAGTCGTTTTCGAAGAGCTTAGTGAAATTAGATCATTTCTCGCTGTGCAACTGATGATCTCTTGCAAAACATTTGCTCTGGCACAGTGGTCTGGTATCGCTGCTATATAGCACTCAATCACAGATGTTGCATGTTTAAACTGGAAGCATTCGCATTGATTTTCTTAAGACACACTCCCCCTCCTGCTTTTCCATCACACAAAAGCTGTCTAATCAAATTGCCACCAAGCCGACTGGCTGCAAGACTTGGTTTCACAAAAATAAGAATTGAGAAAAGGAGGACTTCGGTAAACGGCGAACTAATATTCCACATTCATGCATCATTCTGAGGTTTAGGTGTCGACAGTAGAAATACATGTGATACTTTATGCTAATTGTGTTAAGATTGTTGTCTAGCCTGACTTGTTTGATGTTGAAGTTGTATTTGTTTGCTATGAGTTTAATTGGTGTGCGATCATAGTGGAAGCAGGCTTGTATAATTAAAACTTGTCACTGTTGTGATCTAATTCCATTGCATCATCCGTTCTCATTTTTAGCCTGTTTTCAGCCCTTTGGAAGGAACAAAAATAACAGTGAATAACTTGCATCCCCGTGTCACTGAGGAAGACATAGTGGTGAGTACAGCTCAACCGCAAGATTGTATTCACACACATGGTTAAAGGGACATTTTTCTGATCGTTTTGCTCTAGTGACACAATTCAGATAAGCGTCATGGCAGCATGAAGTGGAAAATCTACATGGACACGGATAGGTTATGTGGCAGTCAAAATGCAGGGTAAATAGCCACTTTGGGTATAGTCAATGCAAGCATGATGCAATCGAAATATGATTGTTGACAATTATACATCCTGACGCCTAAAATAAAAACGTCAATATAAACGACAGCAAAATCATAGATGGATTTAAAAATGGTCATTAGAGTTGATGTCTTGAACATTAAGGCAAATAATGAGCGATGGCTGCTAGAGTAATGTGGAGGATACCCTCCCTAATTTCAATCAATCGAAAGATTTTTCAGAGGCCAACTTGAATATTTTGCAGGATTAATGGCTCATTGTTTACTTCAATGTTATGACATGCAAGTGGATGCATTTTGGCTCTCTGTGCATCCGTGTTGTTCCATGACATGACCCAACAATCATATCAGATATGTCACTTGGAACGGTAAATGTTAGGGACCAAGTATGGCCCTGAAATCTGAATTTTGGACATACATTGTAAAACCTGTTTAAGCTCCGTGTTTAATATTCAGTGAGTGTTCTAAAATCTGTTCTACCTGTGGTGACTCATAGTGTACTCTGGCCCGCCACATCAATTTGTTCACAGGAGCTATTCTGCGTGTGCGGTGCCTTGAAGCGAGCACGCCTGGTGAAGGTGGGCGTAGCTGAAGTGGTGTTTGTCCGCAAAGAGGATGCTGTGAGTGCATATAGGAAGTACAACAACCGCTGCCTGGATGGTGAGTGTTCATAGCAAACAAGCACATCAAATTGATCGTGGGCCAATACTTGAAGGTGTTCTTGAATTCTAATGAATGCAACATGAGGATGTTTCTCTGCTCATTTAGGAATTGTGGATTACATGTGCTGCATTAAGCAGAGCAAACATTTACATTGATGCTGTTTTTCTCCTTTTTGTTCATGCATAGGTCAGCCCATGAAGTGCAACATTCACATTCAGGGAAATGTCATCACTTCCGATCAGCCCATTCTCTTGTAAGTGAGCCTAATAGGCTTTGTTTTTTAATTTACATCTATGATTTTCACTGTAAGATTTGCGATTTAAGATCAATTTCAACCCTACTGGTTAGGGCTGAGCAATTTTGGTTACTTTTATTTTTTTTTCTTTCCCCCTATCAATAATGCAATTTCAATTTAACACACTATTTATTATTATATATTATCTGTATAACAAACAAGAAATATCCGTGTGTTTTAGTTAAATGTTTTGGACTTACAGGTTAGGATTTTTGCTAAAAAAAAATAAAGATAAATGAACTCTGAAATATTTTGAATTTATTTATCTACTTCAGTTGTAGTTATCTTACTAACACTCTTCGACTTGCAGTCTTTTAAGCGTTCACTCAGATGACCTAAAATTTACCAAACGAATTTGGTGTAAATCCTGTGTCGTGCGTTTTAGTATCGATGGCATGATGTATTAGTATTGTATTCAGATATGGCATGTAAGAATCGATACTTTTGACGACACTACTTTATAGTAAGCGACTATTATTGTTGGAGGAGCCCTGGACCGAAATAATGTTGTCAAAACAAACTCCCCACTTAGTTGACTATTGGGCGATGAAGCTATGCCATTTTGTTTACAGTAGTTTCGATGTTTTCTTTAATTAGTGCTCTTTTAATGTCAAGCAAAAATGATTTTGGCTGGCTATGCTGTTCAATACTGCGGTTGCTGCATAAGTAAGGAAGTTCTGAAATGTGATATGAAATGATCTGCCTCATTCTTCCAGGCGGCTCAGCGATTCCACAGCTGCAGGCAGTGTGGCCAAGAAAGATGGCCTTCCTCCCTCTTTGTCACGTCCTGCGAGCCAGCGAACTTCCCAGCCAACACCCGAAGTGGACCCCCAGACGATTCTGAAAGCTCTCTTTAAGTCCACCGCACAGTCCTCCTCAACCACCGAGCCCCCCGGCTCACAGGCCACTGCTTTCCGCATCAAAATATAGGTTGCCACTCGTACCCGTTCTTTAACACATTGATGCTCCCTCAGTGGTTTTCATCTGGACAGCAGCCACAGCGCACATAGAAAAGTGATTTTAGGCATTCAACATTCATAACTGCTCATTGGTCTGTTATATGTCCCATGTTCTCTCAAGATGGACCAGTTAAAACAAATAAGCCAACCAATTTGCTTATGATTTGTAATACAGCAAATTAGCACTGTTTAATCCACCCATACAGTCGTGTTCATTTATGATGTCGAGAATGCTATTGTTTTTGAGCCATGTCTGTATGCTCAGTTCATAGAGGTAGAACAGAAAAATCCAACCTATTTGATTACATAAGACGAATAGGTTGCATTCCTTTCTGTATACCTGATAAGGGTCCTTTTAAACAGTTGAATCAAATCACCCGAGAGATGGTCCAAGACAAGTCCAAAGTTTACTTTCTATGTAAACCAGTTTCACCCAATCGTTTTTCTTTTCTTTTTTTCTTTTTTTTTTGGATTGTGTGACATTCATCATTCTGATGATTGTCTGGCTTTAATTTTTTGCTCCCTTCAGTATATGGTATTCATTATGTTTTATACTGTAAATGACTTTGTTCTTTTGATTTGTCTGTTAGGAAAAACACTAGGTCATATATTGTCCTTAAAATGTCATTAAAAAGTAGCTTTGTATAGGTTGTCTGACTTATTTTTCTTCCCTCTCTTTTCCTGAGAATAGCTTTATATTTTCGATGGTCTTTTAGATTGTCACTTGTATTTGAAACAGGATTCCGCTTTTTGCTGCCACAGGAAAAACATCTTTGCACTGCTGTTTTGCACAGTGCCATGACTAATGCATGATGTCCACCAACCTGCATTGATGATGCTGAAAAGTCTTGATCACAATGACTGGTCTTTGTATTAAAAAAAAAAAAAAAAGCGATTCAAGTTTTGTGGGTATGTCACAAAGCACAATGAATTCATGATCTAAAAAATGGCCCCTGAAAGTTTTCATCCACTGGGCCCCCACTCAATTTGACACGTTAATATATTTTATTTTAAAAGTCCAACTCTAATTACTTTTTTCCCCTTTCTTAATGTACAGTATTTAGTTGCTGCAATATAAATATCCCTCAGTATGAAACTAGTCTTAGCCCTTACAACAGAAAAAAAAGTTTAATACTGGTCAATGAAATATACTAAATGTTTTAATCTGAGATGCAAATTAACTTTTCAAGATACAATACTTGATCCGATTCTGAATCGTCATTTTTTTTTTCACTAGTACCCGAGGTTTTCATACTACAGCTATGATTGTAATATGAATGAAGAAGCAAGTGATTTTTTTAAACGTGACGTCAGGCAATTACAACGTATTGAAATTAAAATATCAGCGTAATTCAAGGCAAATATTTTAATAACACATATTTACTGTTGTTCATTTGACAGTTTTATATTTGTGGTTTAAAGGCTCATATAATGTTTTGTCTTGTTCAGATTTGCATAATTTTTAAGCAAGGCAGCTTCTTTGAAATGTTATTATATACCAAAGTTGGGATTAAAATAACATATACATAACATATTCTTTCTATGATCCATCAGTTCGATTATTGAATTTCTAGTTTAATAGTTGACTTTTTTGTAGTTCAAATAACACTACCCTAGCAAATAAAAATACGTAAGGAAAGTCATGTGATGCAGTTTGGTTTTACTTCCGGTGTGATAGGTCACAACAAGATGGCTCCATCCAGGCGAAGACATGCCAACAACAAGGCTTGTATTATTCCTGGAGGGTTTACAGGTATTTAAGTAATACTTATATAATTTATCCGTAAATTGCCAACGAAATATATATATATATATAGCTATAGATGCATTCAATATCGTATCTATGGTCATTTTTTGAAAACCCAACCCGGGGACTTGCTCGTGGGGGGAATCCCTGTAGAAATACGCTTTAACTGTTGTTGCATGTTCTTTTTTTCGACTTTTTTTGCAGCCTTGTCCTTAAAGTTTAACTCTGACACAAAATCTGAACACAAGATGTACGTGAAGGAGCACAAAGTTCGGGCGCAGAGCAGTACACACCGTCCGCTCGACAGGACGTTGTTTGTTCTCAACATACCGCCATACTGCTCCGAGGTACCAAGAAAACTACACTACAGACTGGAAAACGTTTAATCTTGCCACTTGGGGGCAAAAAATACACATATTGATCTGTGCAGTGCAAATCCAGCCTAAAATATATAGAGTACACAATTTCACCCCCCAAATTGTGTGCATGTGTCTGTCATTCAGGATGTCTTCAAGGAATTGTTCTCCCGGTTTGGCTCTGTTATGTCCGTGGAGTTGAGTGACCACCCGGGTTCATTCCACCAGCGTGGGCCGAAACTATCCAGATTCTTTAAAGCGGCTGTAAAACAGGTAGACTAACAGTGTTGCTTTAGTTTAATCAGTTTTGTCTTCTCGTCTCATGATTTTCTCTCTGCATTCTTACAGAGTTTCAAAGTTGGCTACGTCGTGTTCCAAAATCCCTCCAGTATTACAGCAGCTAAATCGCACCCTTACAATGTGCCTTTGGTGGTCTGCTCAACACAACATACGGTTAAGACTGGTGTACAAAGTGAGTCAAGTTTCTTCAATAACTCCATAGTTAATATTATATAGTGCCTGTAACTCTGTGCTTTAAATTATGTTTGGCTGACCTGTGTTTGGCTCCTTAGAATGGATTGAACAGTACAAAAAATCCTTTGTTCAGCCGGACATACTACAAAATGTAGTCGATGAGTTCATGAAGAACTTTGACAAGATGAAAGAAGAAGTAAGTACTGTTCTGATGCACATTGTAAGCATACTGCATGTACTTAAATCAATTTGTTTTAATTTTTACTAGGAAGAGGAGCACCTGAAGCAGGAGGAGGAGAAACAAAAAGAGGATGAGGAGGGCTGGATCAAAGTCAGCAGGGGGCAAAAGGGCAACAAGGCACGTCCCCACAGTGAGGCCGCCAACCAAAGGACCCTGCAAAAGGAGATGAGGAAGAAGAAGAGGAAGGAGCTCTTGAACTTCTACTCTTGGCAGCATAAGAACACACAGAAAGAACGTAAGTTGGCTTTTTTAATTATTAACGAGCTTCTGGGGGGACTTTATGTTCATAGTGTACTGCAAATAAATGGAAACTAACGAAATAACTTCAACTTGAAAAACGTTTTCGTTAACAGGGATTAAGTAAAAAATTGTCTTAAAAAAAATATATATATATAATATTTAAACCCTACTCTGCAGTTTGTTCTATTTTTGTTTGTTGTCCTGAAAATGACTTATTGTTCATGCTTTGTTTTAGATATTGCTGAACTCCGGAAAAAGTTTGAGGAGGACAAACAGAGAATAGCGCTCCTCAGGGCTCAAAGAAAATTCAGACCGTATTAAAGCAACAACCATTGTACATTATGTTCAGTTCATTGTGTTGTTTTCCACTTGACAAACCTGTATGTTTTTTGTTGTATCACCATCCTGCTTGTGCTTCTCACAACATATAAATTACATTGGGAACATAACTTTTAGTTGGTGGTAGCTTCGTTTTATTTAGAATAATCATCCAAAGTAATTGTTACAAAACAAGTTGTTCTAATCATTCTGAGAAAGCTATAAACAGGGTGGGTGGACTTAGTCATTCCATCCCTTTAAGGTTTCATCATGTATAACTTGTCATAATGTTCATGCCATAAAGGAAAGTTTTCATTTTTAAACACTTGTCATGTATTTATCTAAATTCAGACTGATACGGAATGCTCATAAGGAGTGTAATGTAAAACATTCAACTCCTTAGTTGTAGCTTCTCATTTTAAAAATAAATTCAATCTTGAACTTAAAAACGCAAAATTTAACCCTGAGTTCTGCGCTGGCCATTTAACTTTTTCTGCTTTAATTCAAATGCTTAATTTCTTGGTTACTTGATTGAAAGCTACGATTTGGGTAAAATCAGTATATTCCTAGACTTTGAACATTGTAGTTTTCTACCAAACTACATTGAGCCATTTGTGGACGGATTTCATTTTAGAGGCAAATTTCTTACTGCACTGAGAAGGACAATTTAATTGAGTCGATGACAAAAAAAAATTACCAAGTGGAAAAGTCACATTTTAAATTAAGTGGAAGCTTCCTTTCATGGTTATAGAAAGACTCCTGTTAGCAGTAAAAAAAAAAAAAAAATCATAATACACCATATACAAATTCCAGCTGCGGTTTTCCAACCTGCAAAAAAATTTTGACCTTGTTATACCTTACAGCAAAGTCAGTCAATCTGTGAATAGCTTATGACAAGCAATGTAACATGTTTAAAGATGACCACTGACCCCTACGTACAGAAAGACTTCCACAGTTGAAGGCATGCCCGAACCAGAGCTGCTCTTGCATTTAAATGAAAACTGTAGTACACTTTAACAAGGCCTGATGGTTAAGTGAAATGTTTATTATGAGATCACATCTTCAACTTGAGCATGAGAAGTTTGTGTTGCCTCTGGCTTGTGACACAATATCATCACCACCACCACCAGCAGCAGCATCGTTGTCACCACCCCGATGCCAGAGAGGACAAATAGTACTGCATCTTTATGCACTGAGGAAGAGACAGCAATATTAATCATCCATGTCTTAGTGACAAGCGCAGTCACGACGTGAGCTGGACTTACCGGTGTTCTGCTGAACACATGAATCAGCCTCATTTTTTGTGCTATTCTGACATAGCAGAAAAGGACCCAAGGAGACCAGCTTTGTGAGATGGGCTTCAGATGAGGCCTCTCTTTTGTGTCGCTCACCTTCAGACGCTATCGGGGAGGTGGGAACATTTTAGTATTGTGGTTTATAAATGCATCATATAAAATATATTAGGCTCTTTATAATACAGTGCAATCACAGCAAGTGGTAGGAATTAAAGTACAAATATTTGGTTGATGTTTACTGTACTTAAGTAGATTTTTCAGGCATCTGCGCTTTTTTGTATTCTGAAAAATGGTGCTACTACATTTGAAAACACTTTTTTTAACCTTCACTGTGGTTGTAATTTTGAGGCCTTCTAAGGCAGTGGAGGAGCATAGATTACCGCAAAAAAAGAAAAAATTGAAGGAGCAGTATATTCCTCATCTATGGCCTTAAGAGAATTGTTCTTTGTCAGTTACAACAATAATTTAAAAAAAAAACTAGCCTAAAACCCACCAGATAGTGGCATTTGACAATAATTCCTCTAATACATAATGTGAGCTAGCTCTAAAAAAAAAAATCTTAATTTAAGTTAAAGAGTGTAGCGTGCGTTGAACATTATGCAATACTCACAAATGATGGCACAGTTTTGTGCACAGTCCACATCCTCCGTGCAGATTTCCACCCAACAATAGAAATATATCTAAGAAATTACACAATCAAAGTCAGGAAGGTGGTTACGTGTCATTGAACATTCTAAAACCGCTCATGTACTTTCCCAGCTTACTTCCTCAACACTTGGCTGGCCTTGATTGAAGAAGGCAAAGGTCTTGACGTCAAATCTCCTGACTTGGGACTGGGAATAAGTTTTACCCTGCTTGTCCACAGGGACTGAACTTCCGGAGTCATCCAGGTGGTTGGGACATCTATCCAGGAGGAGAAAATTAAAGTCAGCAGCTTCTAAGATGTCCTCGATACCTCCAATATTTCAACATGGTTCTTTTCTTACCCGTCATAGAGAAGCGTCCACACAGAGTGTCGAGATGCTGGGTAGGCGAAACAATCCCTCACGTGCAAGGAAAGCGTGGGATTTGGCGATGGTTCGACGATGGAGATTTCCACGTACACCGTTTCACGTAGCGGCAATATCAGCGGAAGCTGGTCCTCGTGAACGAAACATGTGAAGGATGCATCTATACAGACAAATAGTCCAAAAGGGTTCGCGAAGTCTCATAGCTGACGGGAGTGGCGCTGTTGTCACGTTTTATTACCTGTGGCGATTCTCATCTGGACTCTGATGGTTCCAAGCGCAACCACAGGTGGTGGGTTAGTCGGCGTATTGACGGAATGCAGATTTACTGCACGCCTTGCAGCCCATGCTTCATAAGCACAGTCAACCTGGAGACTTGGGAAAAAAAAAAATTAATTGAGTAAATCTGCTGATGCCGCAGAATGCTGAGGTTGTGATATAAATTACTTAAATGGAGAGTGGTTTGTTCTCCTTGGATCAGGCAGCTCCTCCACCTCTAACGTATAGACGACAACATCTTCATTGACCTAAAGGTGGGTGGAGTCGCTTGGTCGGTTAAATTATTTAACGAGGTTGAAGGAATATAAACTCGGAGGATAACAGAATGAGGAGTCTTAAACAGTCCTACTCTGCTCACGGCAACTTAATGTAATTGAGTCTGGTGACAGATTGAAAGGTTTGCAATCAAAGAATGTGCACGACCTTCGTTTTAACCCCGCACTCCGTGATGTGAATCTTAAAGACGGCGGAGTCTGCGGTGGTGATCACAGGGATGCAACTAGGCTGATTCTTGGCAGCGAGGCTTCTGGGGTGCATAGGTGGGTCCGTCTCGGTCGTTTCTACAGCAAACACAAAGTGTCCATCCAGAGAGCAGGCTGGAAGGGTTGCCGAAACAGAAAAATGCAGCTCTTTATATGCACACACACATCAAATTCCATTTTTAAAAGCTTACAATTGAGTCTGTAGTAGCAGGTTGAATCCGTGGAATTGTAGCAGCAGCCATGATTGGCGCAGGACTCTGGAGTCATTCTTTGTTGACCACATTTCACTTGGAGGTCTTTGTGGATGACACACCTTCCATGGAATTCTGGAATTTATTATTTTTTTTCCACCATAAATTACAATTGGTAGTTTGTAACAGTAACCTCTCATTCTATCTTGTGTTCATGCAATGTGCCAGCGCTACAAAGATGAGCAGATATTTTATGGAGGTCAGAGATTGAGAGTATCATAGTGCGTGTGACGTTCTCAGTCAGCTCATCGCCACTCACTTCTTGGCGAGAGTGGTGCCCTCCCTCTGGGTCTTGTCAGAGGGCAGCTGATGTTTACCCTGAACCATTGATCATCTCCTGTCAGCCGCAGTTGCAGCGGGATGACCACTTTACTGTCCTGTCCGTTCAAAGTCATCACCATAATTGAAGTCATACTCATCAGTAGAAAATGCAAATGCATTTCTCATTTCATTCACATTCAAATAAAGAGCCTGCTGCAAAGTATTTTTTCCAGAAGCTTGATGAATCTATATGTAATGCAACACAAGTTTCATGTTTGGAATTCAACAGTTTTGAATGTGAAAACTTTTCTGCGCAATTAATTTTTTTTTAGATGAAAACAGTATGAAGTGGGTAACATCATACAACATTGTTTTACCTTCACTTGAGCGTAGCAGCTGTCATAGGTGCTGAAGAATTCGAGGCTCCGGTTGTTGTGTTTGCCCATTTTGACTCCACAAAAACTCTCGGACTGATGCACTGAGAATGCGGCCCCTGTCATGTCTGACATAAGAGCAAAGCAACCATCATTTTAAAGAAAAGTGAGTAGACTTTTCATTGTCCATTTGACAGCACACAAATCTGACAATCTCACCTCTTACACGAACATCACCGAGGACTTCAGAGTCAAACACAGCTTTTATTCCCCTTTGAGAGCAACTGACTCTGGGCAAGGCACGACTTCGCCTCTGAGATGGTGTTAAGCCCTTTTCAATACACGGACAGAATTGAAAGTTGAAGGTCAAACCGATGGAAATCAAATAAAATGTTAGGAAATTACAATTCATCTCTTTGTAGCTTTGATGCTTTGCCTTCATTTATTATTATCTTTGCCTACTTTTAACTAGGTAGATCGCTAGTTGAAACAGGCAGGTATGTATCACGCGACCACCCATCCAATTAGCTTTAATTGGTTAGAAGCCTGGTGGAGCCAACACAGTTACAAATAAATCCTTCATCAAAGGATTACTGACCCATGTGTTCTAATGGCAGTGGCATCCAGTTCTCTTAATGTGTAGCATCAATAAGACTTCAAAAGTAACTGAGCTGCATATCTTTGAGATAGTCAACACCAAAAAGCACCAATTGCTTATTATTTGTTTATTTTTTTTTTTTACAATTTCAGAGTCCTGCAATATTTGTTACAGTTATTTAGCTGCTTGTTCCCCAAAATTGTTAATTACTACTTTTATTTTTTTTTTTAAAATGTATCTCAATAATTGGTTACTTGATTTTACGATGAATAATACAATAATCATACATACAATAACACAAAATGTTATCATTAAAATAGTGTATATCATAATCAAATAATTCACGTTTAAAATTATGTTCCATTTTATTAAACAGTTGATAAACTAATAATTTACATTTATTAAAATAAACCAAGAGGAATTTAGTAAAACTTTACTATTTATCAATAAATTCATGTTTTATTTAAAATAATGTGATTATTTATTGTTTATTTTTTCTTATAAAACAAGCAATTATTATTATTATTATTATTATTATTTTAAATAATTTAACTTAAAATCAAATACTTTGTATAACAACATACAAAATAAATATTGCCTATCTTTGCCTCATCTACGAATGACCTGGCCAGTCTGTCCGTTCTATACTCAAATTTCCATTTTATTGTGCTCTTCAGCCTTAAGCAAGGCCGTTTCTGAGGCACACCATTTATTTTATTATATTTTATTTTATCAACGGGAAGTTACGTATGTCCAGCTGGTGTGATGACGTAACGGGTGTGACGTTTGTGGCGTTTCTTGTCGGTGTAGCACAAACAAACTCCAACGCCACCGATCGTAAATTTACACGGCCATGGCGCTGAATCGAAATCACTCCCAAAACGGTGGAGTGTTGATTAACAATGGAGAAAGGTATGTGTTTTTCTTTTTTGCTTTTGCGATTCAATGGGAAAATAAACTTCCTTTTGGCTTGTTTAGTTTCCAGTCAACATCAAGCTTAGTGGCCTACTTTAGCTTTAGCACAATTTAGCTAGCGCAGCTGTGCGGCTTCCAGTGTTTACGTGATGTATTTAAAAATGTTATTTAAGCGTATTTTCAAGTGTGAAGATAACTTCCTCTGTCGCGTTAGCTTGGTAAAAAGGTCGGCGGCTATGCTTACTTTCAAAACAGGAAGCCTATATGTTGGCATTATCGTGTTAACATACGCTTGTCGGATGAATAGGTATGATACACTTGAGATAGTTAATTTCATTAGAGTGGATAATATTTTTAGTTTGAAGTAACGTAAAATTGAATTCCATCATACTGAGCGGTGTTTTGGGAAAGCTTCAGCCAAACGTTTGCACCGTATTCTAATATTGAGCTAAATCAAGCCAGGCAACGTTAAACATACAAAGTGGTGGTAACTTGACCTATAAGTTTAGTTTGTTCCATGACCAAGCAAATCAAATTAATTTTCACCTCTGAAATGATTTCAAATGCCATTCATCACTTCCAGCCCCTCTCTAAATTACCGCAATTGGTGAATGACGACAATGGTGCTGCATTGTATAAAAAATAGAAAACAGAAATGAAAAAGTTTGATAAAGTGTAGTTAGACCGTACAGTGTGGTGAATTTCTGTCTAGTGGGCGTGGCCTAGTGTATTGCGTCACGAGCAGGAGTCGGGTGTTGCTGCTGTTGTGCAATTTGGCATGAGTTGTGGCAGCTATGACTTGGGAGCATTTTCATTTTCCACTTTTTCAGTCTAATAGAAAAAAAAAACAAATGGAAAAAATGGAACATCTGCAGAAAGCTAGAAAAACAACAATTTGAAAACGGGAAATGTTTGGTTACTTTGATCGACTGGTAAAGAATTTACACAAAATGTAAACTAAATATTAACAAGTATATTTGTATTTTTTTTATTGATAATGTGACAGTTACTATAGAGCAAGTAAAAAAGTCAGTTACGCAATTAGGCTAACCATTTGTGTGTTTGCCATCTTAAAGTGCATTGGCTCTCCTTGCCCTCATTTGAGGGTATCACTGTACCTTAATCACAAGCTGTGCGATATCTGAAGCTCACTTATAAGTTGTAACTGACAAAATGAAGCCTCATTTTGATCAAGCAAAAAAATGTAAATTGGGCCAAACTAAAATTTAAGCACTGTATGTCTCACCTTCGCTCAACTTAAAAAAAAATATATATATAGACCACTTAAAGAACAATCATCACTGCATACTAAGTGCAGTACATGAAGTAAAAATAGACATATAACAATAAATTCATAAGATGAAAACAGCAAACACCACAAAGCATTTAAACAGTGCAGAGTCTCATACTGAGTTTTTCTGTGAAAAGTTTCATTTTGATTTGACAAAAAAATTCACATGTAGGTGAATCTGTGAATGAGACATCCCAATTCAGTTGGGTTCACCTTATATTAGTGTTTTCTTTTTTTTTTTAACCGAATTTTCTTTTCCTTCAACAGTGTATTAAGGGAATGCAAGAACGTGGAGCTGTCATTCAGTGATATCGCCTGTAAAACAGATCTACTGAAGGGGACCAAGAAAGGCACTGTGTACCTCACACCATACAGGGTACTGCCCACTTTACATTTGAGTCATTTGCTTTTACTTATGCTGTTCTTTTAATTGGGATGTTGACCTAACTCTTCTTATGTGCTTTCATGTTCCTCTTTCCTTGGGTCTCTTTTTTTACTGGTTTAGATGGTGTTTGTGTCCAGTAATACAAAGGATTGCTTGGGTTCTGCCATGTTCCCCTATTACCTGATGAAGGGCTGCAGCATCGAGCAGCCCGTGTTTGCTGCCAATTACATTAAAGGGACAGTGTCAGCTGAGCCGGGTGGTAGGTGTCCTGTTTTTACAAATAAAATAATTTGGTTTCTAAACTGTCAACCAGAATTTCAACCTTTATGAATTGTGCTAGCAATGTTTATAATAACAAGGTCACATTCTTAACTGCTGCATAGCGAGAGCATCCAGCACTGCATTTCTTCACATCAAAAGTGGAATCTCATTTAAAGTCATTAAATGTAAACGGAAAATAATGAAGTTATCAAAATAATTAGAGACAAGATCTAAACTTTTTGCTGCACTATGTGGTGTTTATATGTGAAGTATTAATTTAAGTGCCATGAGATATTCAGAAACTTTGTGTTCTAACATGTCATACATATCATGTGTGACTACTCAAGTTTAGTGAAATTTTTAGACACAATTTTCACCCCAAAATCAAAATGTATTGATTTTTTTTTTTTTGTGGGGAATGATTCTTTTTTTTTGGTTTATAGCTTTGATTTAGAACCTTTTTTTACATTCACATATCAGTTGCATGCATCTACTGTATACACTACTGAAATATGTGTCATGTCGTACCAGGTGGCTGGGAGGGTCAGGCCCATTTCAAGATGTCATTCCCCAATGGAGGAGCCATAGAGCTCGGCCAGCATCTCTTCAAACTGGCCACAAATGGTTTCTTCACGACTTCCCATTATTACAGTGTTCTCTTACCACACCATATTGGTCGAAGTCATTGCAAAGTGCGTGTTGCCACACTGTCTTGCAGCTTCTCGTGGAGGCCCTGCCCAGAACGGTGGTGCGTCATATCATGGCTACCCTTCTCCTGGAATGATGAACGGCTATGGCCCAGCTCCGCCTGCTCCCCAAGGCTATCCTTATGCACCCACTCCACAGCAGAATGGGTTCTACCCGTCTCCCCCTCCTCCTGCTGCTGCTGCTGGCAACATGGGCTACCCTTATCCAACAGCTGCTCCAGGTACAGAAAGCCGTTTCAATTTGCTCACGCGCACAAGACGCACAGCGTGGTCGTTATTGTTAATAGAAACAATGGTAATAACACAAATTCAAATCTATAAAACTCTTTTAAAGGAGAGTTTACAATTTTAATATGAATCAAATCATTTTTTTTATTTGATAAGCATGACACCAGGGAATGCATGACAAGTGATTAACACCTCATTTTATTTTTTTTCCCCTCTGGCATTTTTCAAAGATCGTTTTCCTCGTGTACTACTGTCAAGTCATAAGAACTGTTTTTACAAATACAAAAAAAAATTCTTAGTATCTTTGTATGCTCACCCTTAAAGTGACAACAACAACAACCCCATAATTGACTAAAACCACTTTGACTGTTTACAAAACTAAATAGGAAGAATAAGAGTGAAAATGTCCTTCGTTTTCACTGAATTCATTTCATACATAAACCTTTTGGGTTGATGTAAAATGAATTTATTTAGGCTTTTCCGGTTTTGCAACAGCTGTACGTCCTTAAGGCATCTCAAGTTCTGTGACGTTATGTGTTGACTATCTGGCCATGCTAGAAACTCCCAAACTTGCTGTTAAAAAACAACAACAACATAGCAATCAATCAGTTTGTAAAAGTCAAAACACAAATTAAAAATCTAAAATTACAAAATTAAATTAAAAAGATTTAATTCAACCAAGTTTTGATCTAAAATTAGAATCCCGCCACTGAAAGATAGCAGTGATTACATCTCTCACTCTTGGCTACTCATTCCAATATGGCTGTTCTTTAATATTTTTGCCAAAGGAGGAAACATTGATTGTTAACTGCAAAGTGAAGTGATCATTTACAACCTCGAGCCTTCTCTTGTGTTTCAGGAATGTACCCATACCCAGCAGGGTCTGACTACATGGCCCCACCTCCCCCATACCCAGGGCCCCCTCAAAACTGGGCCGCACCCCCCCAGAATTGGACAGCTCCACCACCTCCAGGTCTGCCCCCCACTCCCCTTCGCCACTCCACCCCTCGCTCTTGAATTTTCCTCTTCCATGTCTGCGTCATTGCACGCGTCAGATGCGATCCATCTGGCCCAAAGTGAATCACTTAAAATCACGCTACCTAAAAAAAAAAAGAAAAAGGAAAGAGGAGCTCATGATCTCTCATGCGCTGTAATTCCTCTTTTTTCGCCTTCATATTAAGTTCTGCTGTTGTATCACGTGTTTGCCTTCTGATTTCGTGTGAAAGACTGATTCTCCAGTGTGTGATGGCAGATTTTTCGATGTTGATTCTGGGAGCTGGCAGTTGTTGAGCCTTATACTGACTTGCACTATGACCTTCTTTAGTGTTTAGCGATGTATCAACTGTGCCTAACCACACCCACAAAATGCCTCTGTTTAATGCGGCTCACAATACAACACTGAATAGTAGTGCAAAAACCCAAGTCATAGTTTCATTGCTTTGGCCTGAGTACAAAACCATGCATTAGTTGGAATGGATTTTATTAATGTGTGAAAATATACTTCATGTTGTGTGTATGGTGAGTGGTCCCTTGTCTTCCCTTTACGATTTCTGTTTATTTCAGGCCCAGGTAACGCCAAAGCTGCAGAAGCAGCGGGTAATGCGTACTACAATCCCAGCAATCCACACAGTGTCTACATGCCCACGGTAAACTACTTTTTCTTCATTCTAGTAATGCAGAAGCGTCATGTGATTTAGTTCTGTCTTGGTGTCTGTACACTCTAATTTATATATATTTGTTTGTATTCCCATAAAGGAGTTGCCTCCTCCATATGCACCTTACCCAAACTCCCCTGAAAAGAAAAACAACTGAGGCTCAGGAACTTGGACACTTCCTCCTAATCTTCTGATGGATCCCTGATACAAAACATTGAGTTGAATCTCTTACCATACAGTTTTTACAACTTGCAACTTTCCCAACAAAATCCAAACGTCTTCTGTGGCTATTTTGCTTAACATATTAATATTGCCATGTTGAAAAGAGCAGTTTGGAGCTGAAATGAGGCAGTGGGATGATGAATGTATTTTTTTTTTAATGACAAAGTTGTATCCCCACACACTTTCTTGTAGTTCATTCTTGTAGCTTTTAACAACAACCAAAATTATTATCCGTGCATTTTAGTGGTATTATTTACAGTGTGTATTCCATATACAGTTTTTGAATGAAATGTTTGTTATCCGTACACTCATGGCCTGGATATGCCCTGATTGTCATTTCTGCTATTAATAGCGTATCTTAGAGACGATTCCACGCTCTATTGGCAACAGTAATTTTATTTTCTAGATAACCCAAACTGCACATTTTTTTTCCGCATTTATTAAAATCTTCAGAAGTGTGCAATATTCCCCGTTTACATTGGTTGCAGTGGAAAAGCCGGTGTCACCCTCGTGACACTGTTCTCTTACCTTCTATTACATTCATGTATGCAAAGGCAAGCTGAAACCTTCCTTGTAAATAGGCCAGTATGCGGTTACAAGGTTTCATCATTTAGACAACAAGCGTTTTGCCTCGTGTCAAAACTCCCATGGGCTAACCATTTCTTTCCCGTTAAGCAGTTGACACCTATTTACTGGTCTTTGCACACCCTTGGCGGATTTTCTTAGCGTGGATCAAAGTTTGCTTCAATCATATAATGTCTATAAATTAATAATGCTTGGCTGAATTTTGTGTAACTGAAATCTAATAAATTTGTCATTTATTGATTCTAGTATTTTCTGAGCCTCATCAGATATTTTTTATCGGACCGAGAGAGCTAATGTGTTTTGCCTTGTGTGTGAACACTCGAGAATTACGTTACCGTATTGAAAAAAAAAAAAGCCTTGCAGATACATGGTTTTGTGTGCTCACAAAAATGCAATTGTAGCCATAATTTCAGGCCTCACCAATTCTTTAAACAACTGAACAAAATAATCAGGTAATAACATTTAAAAAAAAAAAAAAAAAAGTATCCCCTTCAGATTCACATTTGACCTGTGTGACAAATGATGAAGTATGACTACTTGAACAATATATTTATTTTTTTTGGTCAGACAATTAAACCCTTACAGTTTTCACGCTTGCCACAGAGAGTCACACTACCGATGTATCACCGTAACATTTTCCGGGATGTAAAACAAAATGGATACTGCACAACAACATTTTTTGCAGATTTAACAAAATCACGACACAAAATGACATGATAGACGATCACAACACAAACGGGCGCAAAAGCTACGGTGCCATTCACTCAATATTATAAACACAACTTAATGGCTTAATGTCCAGTTTGTATCCAGTTGAAGAACAGGAAGTTCCTTAGTTTTATTGCTTTATACGATAAATTGCATTTCTGTGTTGCTGTCACTACAAACTGAAAGATAGTGCTCCCAATACTCAATGGTCTAACCTCTAAGGATACACCAAAAGAAGGTATGCTATTCTATTCTATTCTAACAATGAATGCTACATAACTGCCAAACTGAAGTTAGGTCTCACTCTTCTATCTCACACTAATATTATATTTATGATCTTTATACCGTATTTTTCGTAGCAATTTGTTCCCTTTTGCTATGCATACAGACACGTAATCCACAGTGAATTTGACAGTTTTGACTCACAAACATACTACTACACTACATTTCGTTAGTATAGTAAGGAATGTGTTTAATAAAAAGAGCCGAACAAAACTTAAGTCACATTGCTGTTTGTTTTCTTCCGTCAAATGGAGTTAAAGTGGGAGTGTCAGTGAAGCTGTCAGTGTGGGCCAGCAGTTGCCCTACGGCTCTTCCTGTATAAACCACACCTCATTGCGCCGTCCGTAGGGCTTGATCGGCGAGTCGTAACTGCAACAGAAGTATTGCTTGCGCTGGAATGGGGCCGTCTCGCCAAGGGTGCGTGTCAAACGCAAGGCCTCTGCTCGGTACTCACTCTCACCTGCGAAACCTCCAAATTGCCTGTGGACGGAAAAAAATTCATTTCTATAATTACGAAGCGTTACAACTGATTTTAAAGTGTAGATTATTGTAAGTCTCGTATCAAATGCACGGCCCACCACTGCCCAAATTATTTATTTTTTTTAGATCGAAGCAGTTCCCATTGAAGCATTTGCATCGGCATTCAAACACGTCTTGCCGAAAAAGTGACAAAATGTCTACAAGCCAGCCTTTACGTTAATACGATCGTCATGGCCATCGAAAAAAGACACGTGAGCTTGGAGTTGTTTTTTTCTTGCCGTGTAATCCTGTGCATGTATCTTATATACCAATGCGCTCAATATGTACTTGGAAGTCCGTACCTTGTTGTGACTCCAAGTATTCTTGTGAAAGACACTTACAGTGTATAGACAGTCATGCCAGGCCTCTCTTCGACTTTAATGGTACTGTCCGTGGGTGTCGGGGGGCTTTGCTGATATATGGTCGGGATGCGGATGGCGACCACCAGACGACGGGATAGAACGCCGTCATTCCGAGGGTAGACCGTGATGATGGTGGGTGCTGCTGTGCCCATCGCCTCACCTTGTTGAAATTAGAATGGACAAAAAAAGAAGTTTCCGTGTTTTGAGCACTGAGCTTTTTGTGATCTTATCGTGCAAACTCCAACATTGATGTTCATGCAATGACACACCAAAACAGCGTGATGATAATCTGCTCCGAGGTACTACCTTGTTCATTGCTTCCACCGATGTACATGAGCAGCTTCCTCACCAACTCGCCTGTCACCTGGTCATAAGTGCGCCCCTCCGAGGAAACAACAGCATATTTGGCGGCGTCATAACGCCGTACCTCAAAGCTTACGCCATCCTAGGAGAGGACGCAAAACAAGGGGGTGTAGGCGTTAGTGAATCAAAAAAAAAAAAAAATTCCAGACCAAAAGTTGCATATTTCTGTGTGAACAGAGTTTTTGCGACTGTTTGAAGCTCTTACTCTTTTACTACCGTATTTTTCAGACCATAAGGCACACTCAAATTTTTTTCCCAAAAATCTCCAGTGTGCCTTGTCATGCTGTGTGCTCTATCTATGGATGAATGTCGGCTTTAGTTCAAATTACGTATAGGTTGTCATTCTAATCAGCATATAATTGCTAGCATGTTTTCGTCATACTGGAACAAGACAAGAACTACTTCATGCTTCTGTGTGTAAAAATCATGGGAAATGTTGTCCTACTAGCTGGTTAGGTTTAACGTAAGATGAGCTTTTCTGGTAGCTTACTTCCATTGTTACAATATGGAGTTGGATTGGCGCCCCGGAAACGATACAGCCAGCTTCCAATAGCTGCCGGAACTGAATTATTAAAAAAAAAAAAGTTGGATAATGGAGACTGCATTGACTTGTTCATATATCACAAACTACCAGTAACCAGATTGATTAATGAGTTTCAAAGTTTGTTTTTTTTCCGCCTTTTGGAGGAAGCAACTCGCATGTCGTAGCACGGCGAACAAAAACAAGCGAGACACGCAGCGTTACCTGTTTTCAATCGGTCTGAACCTAAGATAATAGCGCTAAATCTATCAAATAAACATACGGTCCAACTGGAATAAACTATTTAACAAAATACTTCACAAAAGTAATGTATCTTTTACATTCTTACATATTATTTTATTTTTTGTATTTTAATAGATTAATTTATTGAAATTGTGCCAATTAATACGGTGTGCCAAATGGTCAATAATATGTACTACTTGTGTATTTTACAGTTTCAAGATTCCCACTATTGCAATTTTTATTATATTACTATTTCCTTAATTTAACATGCTTTACTAAATCTGAAATAACATTAATGGACATGGGTATTTGATTAGCTGTAAAATAATGTCATTTTCAATCTTTGTTTTAGGGTTAAAGAATAACATTTAGGGTATTTAAATAGCTGTCAAATGTCAAAAAGGCTCAGACTTGATCCAACAAAGGGTTAACAATACTTTAATCTGTCTAAGTGCAGTCATGAGGTTAACTGCCATGATGCAGGGCTGTTGCACTTCAAAGATTTACTGTGTACGTGTTGGATGTCTGTGTCTGCACAATTGCACATACGTGGTTGCGCCAAACAAGTGTGGCCCAGATAAAAAAACATTCTGGGGACAACACATTTTGCACTGATGTGATTTAACATCTCCTGCTGCTGCAGTGGGTTCAGTCAGGCTACACATTATAATAGGACAGAGATACACAACGTTACATAACGCAAGGCAAACACAACTTGCTCCCCCAGCCTCCAGCGCACTGTGTTAACATGATGCAACCGTCTTTTCATGTGATTTCGAGGGGTTAATGTGGAGTGCGGCCACACATCTCCGCCGCTATGCAATGACCTTAATATGCTTTGAGGGGGCTCGGGTCACAAATGGGGCTCCGTTTCCATTAACATGATTATACATGCAATGAATCACTCAAGTGTTTTCCTAAGGTTGCTAGTGTAGGAATGTAAAGGTCATTCGAATGCTTTTAATTCTGCAAGCAATGTTTACCCTACGCAGGCATATACAGGACCGCAAATTGTATTTATTCACATGATTAGAGTCCAGAAAAAAAAAAAAACATCTCACCATTTAACTATTTCCTCCTTTAATATGATTTTGACAATTATGTCAGTGCCGTAGCCTTTGTGCAAAAAATCAGCTTGTCTTAAATATTGGTTGTAGATTATCAACAAATAACTACACTGAACCCAGTGAATCCCAACCACTGAGTGGTGACAGAGATCATCAGGTGTGGCAAACGTACGCTCACTATATTTTTATCGATGTTGCAAGTAAACTTTTTTTAATTTAATTTTTAATTTTTTGCACTGAATCTACCCCATTTTTTCTCCAGGACATCAGGTTGTCACAGTATTCTTATTATTAATATTAATATTATTAACATTGTTAATATTATTAATATTATTACTGTTGTTAATATTATTAATATAAATGAATACTACTGCTAATAATAAAGATAATTGGTTATAATAATATATTAATATGTTTTATTATTATATGTAATATATTTAGTAATCTCTACTAATTAAGGTTCATGTTCAGTAACAGGTAAAATATTTATCTGAAACGCCATAGCTATAAATTGCAACACATGGTTAAAATCCGTATCTGTTTAAAATTTGCTGTTGACCAGTGTTATTGTTTCTTTATTGCAGTTAATTTATCTTTGCTCATCTATGCCGACCACCTATAGTGATAAGCACAGCAATAAAATGCTCTTCCACTAGATGGCGTTATTATTAAATATCTGACCATTTACCCAGATTTCATTGTCTTTGCACTGCATTGTGTTCGTAAAACGGGTATTAATTCGCTTTGTCGGTGGTCGTGTGCTAGTTTAGTACAGCTCATTCAATGCATTATCAACACCAACCATGTTGTGTTTTTATGTTCATATAGTTATCTTAAGACTTTCAATCACATCACTTTTGCATTGTGTGTGCGAGGAGCAGGTAGCTCCTCTGAATTTCTTCTCAGTTTAAATTAAGTGTGTTGGGTGTCAGAGTCAGACGGGTGTCCGAGGGCTTAGGTGACAATCTCTGATTTCAGTATCAGTTGTTTCAAGATTTGGTGGCTTTGCTTTGTAAAATTGTGTAATAGTTGAGAGTTAAGTATTAGTAGCCTAGAGCAGTGGTCTTCAATCCTATTCCTCGAGGGCCGGTGTCCTGCCCGTTTTCCAGCTTTCCCTGCTGCAACACACCTGAAACGATCGTTATCTACCTTTTGTAGACCTTGCTGATTATCTGATCATTTGAATCAGCTGTGTTGCAGTTGGGAGAATTGGAAAACCTACAGGATACCGGCCCTCGAGGAACAGGCTTGAGGACCTCTGGCCTAGAGATTGGGTCAAATTACAATATATTCACCTGACATTTTGCAGCCTCGGAAAACTCATGTACAGTAAGTATATCACATTTTTAAATGGTGTTAAAAATGAGTTTGATGTACAGCAGGTTGCTATAACCTTGATAGCCATGACGCCCACCTGCCAGCGGCTGAGTTGCACTAGACATGTTTACATTGTGAACTAATCGCTCGATCACAGGGAAGTAACATTTTTTTGTCCCTTTCCTAATATATTCTGTGTAGGAACTTGCTAGCTGTGCCTCTGTACTGTGCCTTCTTACAGATCTTTTCCCTTTGTTCTGTACCATCTTAACATGCTAATAACGCATTAAAATTCTTCATCTGTTATAATCATTTCAACTGCCCCCGCTCTTCTCATGCAATGGACAAATTGCAACTCGTGCAGACTTCATTCAAACTTGTTGATGTACTGTGGTGAAAATGAAGCAGTCTCGTCCCAGTGGAGCTGAGAGGGCAAAAGTAAAACATTTTCCGGCAAAATGTGAGAATTTAGAAGATTAAGACATTTGTTACGTGACACGGAATATACGTAACCAACATCAGCACGAGTCAGACGCTCTTGCCAATAGCAGTAGCGCTGCTGTCAGTGTCAGCCAAGGAGGATGCTGGAGAGATGAAAGTGAAGTGTCACGAATGAGACGTTTCCTCACCAAGAAGTGAGTAATAGCTATCGGCCTACTCGGAGTATTAAAGCAGTCGAAATGTTAGACTTTTCGGGACTTTATCATTGTTTTGAGATCAAAATCAAACTTGTCAGGGCAGTACACAAATACGGAGGGCCACATAACTGGGTTAGCCTTGCACCCCCAAATGCCTAAATAATGATCAGTGATCACCAAAATCTGCACGTCTCGATGTACTCGTATTTGCAGTAGTGCATTGTGGGTCGAACGAGCACGTGGACAGACACCGAAGTAGCTGCTGGGCATCGCCTCAGTTAGCACACATCACTGGCTTTTCATCGCACTCTTCTCAGTGTATAGAGACGGCAAATCTAACAAGGACGCGAGTGAACAGAGATAAGGAAAGGTCATAGGCTTCTCTGTGACGTCATGGCAATGGCCGTGTTCGCTCAGTACACATAATGTGAGCCAGGAGGTTGACCACAAACTGGCCCGAATAGTCCGCGCGCGCACGCGCGCACACACGTCATCTTGCGTAAAAGGTTAAATGGAAGAGAATTAATAAAAAGCGTTGTGGACGAAATAATGTATGTGTCTCGTTTAAACAAAATCTACCTCTGGATAAATCAGAATCTATTTTTTAAATTGGGTCAATTTTAAACGATATGTTATTACTTAGGAGAAACGCTCATCGTTGACATAATTGGTTTGAAAATGCACGCATGCCTTTCTTACCTTTGTCTCCGTGCTTAGTAGTTTATATTCTGTCTCCTCGGTGTTTCCAAAAAGCGAATTCTTGAGCATTCCGAACATGTTGCACCTTTCTCGCGTCTCGCTTATCTTTTTCCCCCCACCTTTTTTGCCCCAACACTTCTTGTCACCCTAATCTCTCGATTGGTCGCTAATGAATATTCTTTAAACTTCAACTGGACAATCGTGGACGTATTTAGATATTGGTTTGCAGCCTCCTCCTCAACTCATGCTTATGTGCGCCTTCTGCGGCCACAAGTTGCAGATGCTCGCTCGCTGCCTCGCCGTTCTCCTTTTTTTTCTGGAATGAGGGAGAGAGAGGGAGCTTCCACTCTAATGGTCACAGTGTCTCCGCCTTTCTTACACTTCTTCTCTCGGGCAGATTCGCGCTTTGACTGACACGTATATGGTCAGGTGTGAGTGTGTGTGTGTGGGGGGGGGGGGGTGCATTGTAAACTCTTGTACTTATGTAAACGTTCAAAAAAATAAAGGGGTCGTTGCATCGTTATAACACCCTGTTCCTGGCTTGGGGGTCACCATTCACAAAGTGTTTTACTTGTCATACTTTTGAGTTTCCAAAACTCTGGGAATTGTTGAGCCATTATGACATTAATGTGCCTTTGAGACGTCCCTATATTAAAAAAAATCATTGAATGAAGTAAATATTAAAAATGCACATTAGTTAAGCTCCCACCCATTTAAAGAAAAACAAATTATCTGAAAAAGACAATCTACGCAAAGAGTAAAATCTGTGAGCTTTAATATAAATATTTATGCTTATGTCTTTGTCCTGTTTTGTTTGTTATGACTGTGCTGCAGGAGGCACAAGCACAGTCGTGTGGCGAATCTCATCCTACCCTGCGCTTATTTGTGCATTATTAATTGTGACACAAGCCTTTGGTTTGTCAGAATGCATTGCAACGTTTTGAGTGCGCCGAATGTGGCCAATGCATGGGTGCTTGCCTCACTCCCGGTGTCACCGTGAGTTGCTTGGCTTTGGGGGTCACTCTATTTAAATTCACTCTGAAAGCAACGTTAGTCATCAGTGGAATGTAGGAGGAGGGGGAACGAGAAGAAGAAGAAGAGATTAATGGAAAAACAGTGCAATAGAAAACAGCGACTGATGTCACTGTTGGCCAAGTGAAAGCAATGAATGGACGAGTCTCAGCCAACATTTGCCAGGAGGGACAACTTTACTACCAGTACTTCTCAAATACCAAATTTAATTTAGAAGATGTGAATTTCTGACATGTGACCCTTGTGATTATTTCAGATTAATTTCCCAAAGAAGCCCAATCTTATTTGATGCTTACCTCAATACACTTTGGGCCAAAACCTTGTACCTCCAAAATAGTCACGTTTCATGAGACCCCCAAAATGGCAAATTTGTTCAACCATTAGCATTGTGTTGTGAACGAGAGCAAACCATTTTCAACACTTTAGATTGGTCAATAATGAGTCTCAAAATGCATTCTGTGATTGACTGGTGACCAATTGGATGTGGTCAGCCGTATGTCCAAAGTTATCCATTATCCTCCAAAACCTTGACGCTTCTGGTAGAAAGCAAAAAATTGGTATGATAATTCTACTAGAACATCTGAAATTTACTCGGGCTTTGCTAAAGGCACATAATCTGCTGCTGACTCATATTTAGAAAAAAAGAGAGAGGCTAACACACCTAAAACAGTGTAATTGCACATGTTGAGGAAAAAAGCTATTCTCAAAAAAAAAAAAAACAGCATTGCAGATAAAAATGTATCTTCTCTACAACCCATCTTATTAAACATGAGTTTAAATGTACTAGATTATTTCTGAACACAGCCACATCCGCAGTGAGAAGAGGGTGTGCACACATGTGCAACCCCATTATTTTGCTTCCTACAAAAATATATTTTTTCCTGTTGCGTTGTCCAAGTCAGAGCTCACAATGATGGTGGAAAAAGTTTTCAAATGGTTCATTTTGGTTTTATTTGTTGTGACAAAATTCTGGCCTTTGAACAGATGCGGTTAGACATTTTAAAGAGAGAGTCAAAACATCAATATGGGCAAGCAATCCAGTGGGAATTGATTGTCTTGATTTATTTGTAAAGCTGTGATTTTTTTTTAATTTACAGTATATATATGGCTGTTTCTAAATGTGAAGCACTTTCTGATTTCTCTATCATCTCACTTATGAAACACAAAGTGGAGGCAAGAGAGAGCTATTCCATCCCTTAACTTCTAAAGAAAGCAAACCAAATATTAAGTGATGAATAGTTTATTTATTTATATTATTATAAATCAAAGTTGAACAGTTTTTGTGAATGTCTGCCACTGCTTTCAAACATCACAGCAACAGGGCACTCAGAATGCATCCCCCCCCCCCCCCCCATACATCCTTCCCGGAACACAGGTAGAGTCCACAGCCTTTGCCCTTTTCGAATAACACTTTGCAGGTTGTTGTCCATAAGGCGACAATTCTTCCATCGTCACACCTCACGCCACCTTCACTTCTCCCAGCCTTTGCCTCCTGGCTGAGTGGGCAACCTGAGCCCCACCAGGCCCGCCACCTCTTCTGGGCCACGTTCTCCCTTTCCGTGGTAAAGGTTGTGCAGGGCTTGGTGGTTCCTGGAAGAGGCCAGCAGACACAGGTATGTTTGTGAGGCATGGAGCGCCTCCTGCTGGGCTCTGCAGTACCTTTCTCCTGTCACCTGCGGGACAAGAGAATCCGTTACAAATAACGGCTTTCATTCATTACAACTGACACGAAAAGAGCATTTGTGGGAGGAGGAAAAAAAAATACTAGGATGTGGCAAATTAACATCACAAGTGACATTAACAACAGATATGCAATCATCACCAGCTTTTCTGAGTCAACATTATTCTGCTTTATCTGCTCAAGCAAGTGATGCTGACATTAATCATTTGGTCCAGTCCTTATGGTTTCGCATATATGTTATATAGTCCCTCTGTCATTTTTGGTGTTTCAGCAAATACACACTGACAGGCTTGAGTCTTCCCCCGAGCTGTTTTGCATCACTGCGCATGCATTCAGCCAGCGTGGTGAGTCTTGTTCTCTCAAGCATTCATAATCAAAGCTTTAAGCCTATATGCTTAACAACCCAAATGCTTCATTTGGGCAGCGTCACTGCATTTGGGTTTATCATCAATCCACTTTCTATTACACTTTTCTTCATTAGGGTCACGGGTGAGCTGGAGCCTTTTCCACCGAACGGGACAAGGAGTGGGATACACCCTGGACTGGACTCAAGTCAATCGCAGGGCACAAAATAACAGACCAGCAACCATTCACACTCACACCTATGAACAATTTGGAGGATTCAATTCATAATTCAACCTGGCTTTAGAAAACCCACACAAGTATAGGGAGAACATGCAAATCCATTAGGCTCTGAACTGTGATGCAAACATCACTGAATCTTCATTCTGCCTCGTTCGGGAAAAGTGAGGGAAAAAAGTAAAAATTGCAACAGGAAAGATACAAATATTTAACATGGATTTGTGAAAAGCATACACACATGTAGTAAGTGTAATTCAATGTAGGAAATAAATAGTACTGTAATTTCAACAGTTAAGATCACACTTATTAGACTTCTCCTTGGGAGAGACCAGATCTTGTTTCTTAAAAAAATTATCCCAACCATTGTTTAAAAGAGAGATTAGGCATGCAATGGGACATTATCCAAATTCACTGAATTGTTAAGAAAAGTCACTATTTACTACAAATAAAATATCTTTGTTAATCTATCCATCTCTGGTAAATCCAGTGACAGGCATAAGAATTGCTATTCCACTGCTGCAGGTGGAATTAGTTACATTACATAGAGTAGTTTGGGGGACATAAATATGTGGTGTGAGGTGACTTAACCCCCACACCCCTCCCACGATGTAAACGTGTGCCTAGGCTCAGCAAAGGTTGGGGAAAAATCTAGTTAATCCTCCATCTGCCTTATCTTGCCATTTTAATATGTAATATATTACATCAGCGATCATGGAAGGAATCTGTGGGAAACAATGAGATGAAGTACAGTAAGTGTAAACTACAGAATCTATTGTCAAATGCCTGTCTGGGACATGGCTTGGCACGGATTGCGATTTTGAATAAATTTAGATCCAGTCCCTAAACTGATGGCAATGCAATGCAACGTGCATGTGCAAGATTAGAGTTTGACTCTGGACTGCAAAGTACGGTACTGCGCTGCTAAGTTAGTTAGCTGTTAGCATGCCCTTGGGTTGCGCTGCTGTCACATTAAACAACAACATATTTTTCAAGGTGGCCATTCACATGCATGATCTATTAAACATTCTTGAGCATGAATATATTTAGACGCATCTAACAAATCGAGGAAAAATACCACTAAATGTGTACTGTTTAAAATAAATTAGCTGGCGGAAGTAGAACAGCAGGAAAGAGAAAACGTGCCTGATTTTTGCGAAATTGATCCGTTACGAAGTTGTACGCCAAAGACTGCTTGTAATTTTGTCCTTGCATGGCCCGCAGTTCTTTGAGAATCCCTCTGTAGACGCGCAAGGAGGACGGTGACGCTGCCATCTTCGAAAAAGTGTTGTGATTGTGGTGAGACGTCTGCGATCGCCAAACCAGACCAACTCAATCAGACGTCGCATCATCGAGCAGTCGTGTTCACCACAGGGCGGCAATGTGTCACCTGTAGATAATCACTTGGATTGCAGACGTCCCCAACATGACTTCGTTTCTTGACGGAGAAAGGAAACGCCCTCGAAATAGACACCTTTCGGTTGACACGTGTGCGCAATGGAGTCATCAAAGTTGGTGCAAACACAATGCTTTGCTTTTGTTGTGTTGCAAACTTGCCACTGTGTTGGTATTGTGCAAACTTACTTTACATTGGAGATTCAAATGAAATCAAAGGAGATGGACATGTATGAAGAGCGTCCCAGCCTTGGGGCTTGTGGGGTATGTAGTAAAAAATTGCACTCCAGCTCACTGCACTTTTGAATAATATGTCTCAAGTAAAAGTAAAAAGCAGTTCATTCAGTGATTACTTCAACCAGAGTATTTAATGAGGTACTCACGACCTGGTGAGTAACGTCGGATGTATGTATTTAGTTTTTAATTAGCACATCAATGTCAAATCGACTAAGATATAAAATAGTAGATGTTAAATGATGTCGAATATTTTTAGAGGTTGAAGTGGCCAAGAGAAGAGATGCACACGTTCATTTCGGTGACAATTGATCACGGTTTTTGGACATTAAGCAACGTTATCTGTTTTACTTAATTAGCCTTCTGAAACAAAACCACTTCAAAAACATTTAGGTGAGTGAGGAAATTCTTCAAATCAAAATGAACACATTTATTACATATTTTAATTTTTTTTTTTGCCAAACGTGTAAATTGGTCGACTAACAGACATTTTCTGGTCGTTTAGTTTGTCCAGTCACTTGTGATTTTGTTGTCCAATCGCCATGATGGATCAGATTATCTTTTACTTATTTTTTTTTTCATCATTTAGAAAATATATATTTTTTAAATTGTCACTTCCAACGCGAATTTCATGAAATGTATCAATTATAAATGCCCCCCCAACTGTGATGCATTTGTTCCATGTGATTTATATTAACAACCACGAAACGTTTGTTCATTCTAGACTTTTTTTGACCCTTGTAACCCATTATAAAAATGCTTAACAGCAAATTGGACATTATTTTTTGAATTTATTAATTTTCTAATTAACTGGCAATAATTGCAATTGTCTGTTTCCGTGTTTAGTAAGCTTTCTAATGCAGGCTTTTGAAAATATGATTAATAGTTATGGAACGTTGATACTCCAGATTTTACGGTCGCAGCTAAATTCTTGACCCCATTGACTTTGCACGAACAAATTGGCCAGAAATTTGTGCATTGTATAGATTTTTAATATTCACAACATGCTTATTATTTGCTCCATAAAGAGGGAAAATAATAATCCGCAGATAAAGAAAACGCTATTAACAACAGTTCTGCCAGCGACAGCTACTGACGAGAGCCTCTAGGGGGAGCCATTCTCTTATCAGTCTGAAACACCACCAGTTGGTTCCTAGACATTTACTGCCTCCCCTCTGCTCGCTTTCTCCCACACTCTTTCAATGAATACTAATGCAGCGAGTGGGCCCACCTCCCTTCCTCCAATCCTTTCGCAGGGATGGGCGGGAGAGGGGAGACAGAGCAATTCCAGCTTCACATCTTTTCCTCATGAGGCAGGCAGTGCTTGACTTGCAGCAGCCCCCTTGTACGCCTTTTTTTCCTCCCACTGTGTGTTGCTGCTGCAACAATGTCTAACCTGTGTGAGTGGCACCACACGTCCAAGCAGAGTTGAAGGACGGAGGACACCTGTGCCTGCTTTTTCCCCCCCATCTGGATGGGAATCTTTTTTTTGCGGAGGTGGGAGAGAAGAAAGCAGAAGGAAGCCGGGGAAGGGGAACAACTGGCACTAGCCAATCCCCCCTTCCACACATAAACTGGAGACGACGGAGGCCGCTGGAGTATTTGCTTTTATCTTTCGTTTTCTCTTCTTTTTTTTCCTCATCGCGCTGCTGGGAGGTGCTTTGTCTGTTCATTTGCTGGCTCTCTCACTTCTCTGTCTCCTCATCTATTTTGCCATCTACCTGGTCAACAATTTTTTCTATTTATGAGCCAACCAAGGAGAGTGAGAGAGACGGGAAAGAAGAGAGAGGAAGGGGACCCCCCCTTTTTTATCATTTTTTTTAAAATCCCCTCTTCATTCATTCTGTCTCCCCTCTCAATTGCTTTCACCTCCAGCCCTTTCTTTCCCAGTGCAGCCCACGCTCCCCCCCCTCCCTTCGCTGCCTCCTCCTCTCTATGCTACTCATTGTCCAGTCCTAACTTTGGATACTTTTTGAATCCAGCAAAAGTGCTAATTCCTTTCCCAACTATGAAGACATTTTAATCGGCTCCCCTCTCTTTTGTACTTTTTTTTACTTTTGTACCTTTCTCTATTTCCCGCTCCCATCCCCTCCTCCTTCCATCCTATGCATCCTTTTATGGGCGCTTCTTAAATCTAACCATAGGTAGGTTCTATTTAGCGTTTAGTGTCTGTCCCCCAGTCTTGTTTTCTTGTGTCAGTGTTGTTTTTGAAGGTCTGTCGCTGTGCATTTGCTATGCACACCTTGACACACACGCACCCACACACACTTGGACTGCCATTGACATATTCTTGCCTCCATATCGTTCTGTTCTATTTTTTTTGTTCTGTTCGACTACAATCACAGCCCTGTGTCATCAAGCAAGGACCGCCTCCTCCTGCCATCGTCATCAAACCTCATTCCGGCAGTGTTGTCTTTCCTGTGTCACTGCACAAAAAGTCCGCCTCTTGTGCCTTCATTAAAACATGGAAAATGTCTCACGCCTTCCTCCTCCCATGTGCCACCGTGCTCTATAAGAGTCGTCATCCAACATCCCCGACATCTGTTCAGTGGAGGACATATTCATCATTAGAGATCATCGATTTTGGAATTGAAACGAGGTTTATGTTCAAGTTGCTAACGTGAAGGTCAAACAGTTTGCATGCATAGTTGTCGACGAGCATTGTGTGTTCATTTTGGCTGTCATCTGTCTTTCTACATTCTTCTGTGTCCGCCCCCCCTACGCCTCCAAGTCTCATCTCCCCCCCACCCACGTTCCATCTCATATTGCTCTCAACTGACTCGTTCCCACACAGACTGACACAAGCTTTGAAAGAGAATGGACTAGAAGAAAAAAAAAAAGCCTTGATCATGCCGAGGATTTTTTTTTTTTTAAAGCCTTTTTTCCCGTTCTAATTATCAGTATTTCTAGTCCCTTTGCTACATTCTGACATCTTCAATCATCTATTTTCCATCTTTTCATATCCACCATCTCACTATGTGAGCCACAGATTGAATTTATTTTGCTCATCAGGCATCTTAAAAAAATGTCACGTCCAGCCACATCAGCTTGGTCTTGCTTGGTATCAGAATAGTTGCTTTTCTTTTGGCGGGGCTGGGATGCAATTGTAAGATGTCATTTATTATTATTACAGTACAAGGAACAGATGGTTAATTATTATTTTTTTTTCTAAGTAAACCGGTTGGTGGATAATTAAGGATAATTTTCATTGTGTGTGTCTGAGAGAGAGTGCCAGTGTGTTATGTGTTAGTTGCACAGATGCATAACAACCCATCGATGCATAGAAAAGTGAAGCCAATCACACAACTCATTTTGTTGTCCACCTCGTTTTTTTTTCTATTCCCACTTTCCCCTCCACTAGAGGAGGTTTAGTATTTCCTCTGCCCAGCACATGAAGAGAATGACAAGTCGGACTATTGGGAAACTGTTACCCCCATAAGGGCACACTTGGATGGAGCAGGTTTTTTTTTCTGTGGAAATACCTTTTCTAAATCCTGGATATTTGATTCCAAATGTAAAAAAAATATATACAAAAAACAAACTGACACGTGATTTTCTTTTTTTGGGGGGGTGCAAATGGACTGTAGCTGCTTTGACGTATTCATCGTTTCCTTTGTGGGATTTCACTTATGGATTGAAGACCCAAGCAGCATCATCGTCTAATCAATAACCTAACACTGATTTATTCGATTGCTCCAGCCAACATAGTTGATTAAGTATCTTATTTTTTTGTGTGCAATAGGTGAGTACACCGCTTGGAATTCACTCATGCTGATTTTTCTTTCTTGTATTGCCTTGGACAATGATTGAATATAAAAAAATATTTAGTCAGTTATTATTCAATATTTGTGTACTCGTTTACGTGTGTGTGTGTGTGTGTGTGTGTGTGAGAGAGAGAGAGAGAGAGAGAGAGACAGATGACTGTTGAAGTTAGATATTTCTATTAAATTAATTTTTTAAAAATTGTTTAACCGCAAGGGATGTAAACATTTAGTTTGGTTCCTACCATCAACCCCATTAACACTTATCCAGACTCATCGAAGCAAATTCAGTATTTTTTGCGTGCTTAATTATTTGCAATGCCTAATAAAATGATATCCATAAATAGACATTCACGAGCATGCGCTCAATGCAAGCATTTTATTTGCTAAAAGAAATGCAGAGTGTGAGAGTAATTGCTTCCCATTGAGTGAGATGTCGACTGTGTCAGATGCAAAATGTCCATTCACACCCACTCATACTTTGACAGACACACACACCCATGCTCACTCGCTCGCACACCCACCGAGAGAGTCACAAACATCCATCAAAGGTTCAGCGGTGATTGACCCCTTTTCTCTGATTAACTCTCCAGTCGTTGACATCGGTTTGGAATTATACTGCGTGTGGGTGTGCGTGTTTGTCAGCAGTCAAGGTTATGACTGCACCTGGGAAATTCACCTGGGACCTGCTCTCATAACGTAGGATCATTACCAATTGTGCTCGGGTGTGTAGGCGCGCATGTGACCCTCGGAGCCGGTGTACGGCTGGATCATTGAAAAGCAAATTTGTCTGGCGACGCCGTCACATCTGCCATGATGCAAAATGGACGTTTGGAGTGCAAACTCCGCTGTGCCTCTGTGACACATGGCTCAACACGGCCTTTCAAGTGTAACGAGACAGAGAATGCAGAGACTTTGTGATGTGGTTCAAATTAGTTTCCCGGAATTTGACGGTGACTGGGATGCGAATGTTATGTCCCACTTCCAGGAGACTGTTTAAATTGAAAACAGAAGAAATAATGGCAATAGCGTTTTGAAGCTTGATGACAGCACTGAAAGTCCATTCTGGTAAACACAGAAAATAAAAAAGACATTCATATATAGCAGGTGTGGGCACACTGCGGCCCCGGGGCCACATGCGGCCCGTTAAATATTTTAATCCGGCCCGCCAAATTTGAGAAAAATTAACTGAATAAACCTTAAGTTTTATTTTCTAAATAGTTTATCCAAAGACATATATATTGTTGTAATGCTTTTGTTCACTTTTCATTTAAAATGAAATGTATTTATTATTTTATTAAATGTAAATGTATTAACACATCTGGTCCAGCCCCTCTGTCAAATTTTAGAACCCATTGTGGCCCGCCGATCAAAACGTTTGCCCACCCCTGATATATAGGAACCATGACAATTTACACAAAACACATCCTACATCACCATGTATGAAATTGAAAAGACCCAGAATTGAAAGAAAAGCAATCTGTGTCGCCTTTCAGTGAGCCGTTGCCATCTACTGGCCTGGCATGCTCATGACGACAGTTTCCGGTTATGCAAGTCTCTGATTGAACATCGTCATCTTTATGTAAGTCGCTTGTAAAACATCAAAGCTGAAACGTGAGACATTTTAGAAAACTGTTGTGTGAATGCATCTTATACAGGGGGTCTGAGGAGTGACGTGCAGGTGATGCTGCAGTCCTTCAGCCGAGAGCGTCTGGTTGAGAAATTGTAGGAATGTTGGCTTCCATTTCATTAGAGAGGACTTTTGTTTTGCTGAATTGGACGCAGTTGATTGCTTTTGTGATTCTCGTCACGCATGAGAACTGCTTCACCTGCGGTTTATTGCCTCGGTCATAATTTGAAGGGTGCGAAATTATTGCCGAGTATAACATTGGTGTTAATGTGTTGATCTTTGGTGTATCTCAGAAAATGACCAAATGATGACTTGTTAGAATTAGCACAATTAATTTGGAAATACTTTCTATTATATTACAGCCTATTAAAGCAACCTCACAAAAAAATCATCCTAGGACCAGAGAAATCTTCGTAAGTACCTTGATAATCTAGTGAAACCAAAAAGGCTAACCATTTCAAACTTTTGACATTTGCACTCTTCTACTGTCTGTGCCCCACCACATGATGAACTCGTTTTTCTTTCATCGTGTTAAACATAGTTGGAGGGTGATGCTCGTAGAACATTGAGCTTCTTTGTTATTGTTCAGTAAGACTGTGTTTTGTCTTTGCAGAAAAATTGTATGTCATAATGGACACCCCTGGCACTGTTTAGTGTTTAAAAAGTGCTCTAGAAGGTTATGTGGGAAAGAAGTGTGCCTGAAGAGCCTTCATAGACATGATCTTCATTGATAAACAGGCCAAGAGGGGCGACGGCAGGAGAATACTAATCTCTTGCTGCTTCCTTTTTCCTCCCCGCGTTCTTCCTATGAGACGTATCACATGTCGGGGTCTGAGTACTAGATCAGCCTTAATTAAACCAGCACAAATTGAGTGCTTGGCTACGCGGGGCAGCTTGGAGAAAAAAAAAAAAAAAACCTGAGAAGAATTTGTCGTCTTAAATGAATGATTACATCTGCAGCGCTACATGGAACGTTAGTCTTCCGTGTGTCTTGCTCGGTGATTAAAGCTTATGTGGGACAAGGAGCCAACTTAAAACCCAAATCTGGATTTTATTGGCACACTCTCTTCAAGCAGACAGAATATGGGTCATAATCTAATATAAAAAGGCTGCTCAATAATTCATCAGAGCTGATTAAAAGACTCGTATCGATGCAGACGCTGTCCGTGTGAAAAGATGCGCCGACTCGGAGTTGGCTTAAATGCGACATTTAAGATCTTTTGTGGCAAAAAAGAGCCAGGATGTTTCTAAGTGAGCTGCATTGGTCTGATTTCATGTTTCTAGCTCATGTCGCGTACACGCGTTGTTGTTTGTGTGACGCGACACGCGGCTTTGTGTGCGGCCCATCGATTAAATATGAAAAGAACAATCTGTTACCCCGCAGCCGTGTGTTTATTATTCATTGACGTATGTAAATGAATATTCTCTTCACCCAAAGTATGGCCCGCACTCTCCTGCTCTGACAGCTTTTGAGAGTGTGCGGTGCAGTTTGGCAAAATGAACATGAGTGTCCACTTTGCTCACTTGAGATAATGTTTGGACTTCTTCCAAGGTTCAACGCGTCTGACCTAAAAATGTGGTCTGTAAGTGTGCATTTAATAGGATGACCGCAATCTTATCAATCTGCTCTTAACAAAATCCTGGATTTAACCCCCCCCCCCCCCCCGAATTAATTTTTCTTAAGGCCGTGCTTGACAATAGGTTGCATTTACTGGCATGCCTTTCCAAAGATGTGCCTTTTTCTATGTGAGCAGTGGTCGCGCCATTTGGCGTTCTTCCGCCGTCTTTCTACTTTCAATTCTAGTTAATCATGTGTAATTTTCGACCACATTGTGGCGGATCAAAGAGAGAGAACTTTCACAGCGATAAGAAAATGAAGCTGTGCAGCCTGCACAAGAAAGTGCTGACTGCCAGGCACTCCAACTCCCGATAAATGATAGGATGACAACGTCAACTTGACGAGCTATAGATAAAGTCAGAAATGAAGACTTGAGCAGCCTTTTGTGAGGAATGCTACACCATATGTGGCATAGAGGTATTAAGAAAACCCAAAAAGAAAATAAAAAAAAATCATCCTCATGTTTCAGAATTATCTTTACAAAATGTTTATAACTTGAATATCTATACTAAAAAAATATTTATATGTTGGTATTTTTGGAATGAATGGTAGTTTGTTTGTTGAGAGTGTTAACCTTGTTGATATCAAGAAAATAACAGAAAAAGTTTGATTTAATGACAAACAAACAAAAAAACCCTCTCTGATTTATTCAGGGTCAGAAATTTATTTTCGTTTGATCTGTTCTGGATGGTGCCTTTAGTCACAATTATGAATAAATCCCATTTAGTTCTCTTGTATCCAGATAAATGCTGGGTCATGGTGATTGCTGAGACATTTATAAAGATTGTAGGTTGTCGCCACACACCCGCTGACTTTGCAGGTGATGAATTAAAGCCTTGGCGGAATCGGTCATTTGAGTCGTCAGGATGAAAAAATAGAACCGAATGTCTCGCCAAAGCCGAAGACTATCTGTAGCTCCGATTCAAAGGCTGCAACCCTTCGGAAGACGTTGCATCCAAAAACAGCGTTTATCCTTGTTAAATGGGACATTTAACACATTTGATCTGAAGGGCTTCTTCACGGGACATGCTCACCAGAGAAATACAAAAACTCAACTCTGATTGGCTGGCGAAGCATTACAAAGCGCTTTCATTCGGATGGAAATTAGGAAACATCCCACTAGTAGACTTCTACAGACTTATAGAATGTGTTTTAAAGTGGGTTCAGGCGCTCTTGGCTGCTCTTTTGCAGCATTCTCAGATTTATGATGTTGTCCTTTCATTTGTCAGCCATGCATATGAGCTATGCATATGCAGATTTGATAGAAGCCACTTATTAATATAACGTCGGGGGGTTGTTGGCGATGAAAGTGGAGACAATTTAATGCGACTGTACATCTGGAGCAAGTGTGTAATTTACCCGATTGGGCTGGTTTGCCTTTTTGAGTCCGCTCAGCAGTTTTAGCCTTCGCCAATATACTCATGCGCATTCACACGCACGCACGCACAAGCACACGCTTTACTACAGGGAGTTATGAGATGCAGTTAAACAGATTAAGGCTGAATGTTGCTGTGTTTTTTTTATGTCTAGAAGTGGCCTTCACTTTGTTTTTCCATTTTCTCTTAAACTAAATAACACAATGGGGAACTGTTTCCAAATAACCAAATTGACTTGAGTTTCTTAGCTCTTTCTTAGTGAATAAATCTTAAGGTCCGCAGGTCAAATGTTGCATTGGACACTAAAGGCTCTTGAAAGCGTCTGTGACCCCCTCGTAACCCTCTGTCCTCCTTGTTTCTCTTTTAAAACAGCAGACTGGCAGACATCAGCTCGGTGGGGCAAAGAGGAGAAGAGAAAAGAAGCTGCTCCCGTGGAGTACATTTACCTTGAAATTGCTGCTTTTCCCCTTTAAATTGCTGTGAGTTCTCTAAGATAAATCACGCACGTCATCCCGAATGGACTCTTAAAAAGTTATCTAGCAACTTCCTCGGCTTTTCATTCTGAAATATAATATGTATTTATTTAATTAAAGCCTGTTTACTAATCATGCCGAGAGGCGCACTGGCGGAACAAGGGGGGCTGCAGGGGCACTGGTCCCCCCCTGAAATATGTCAAGTTCCAGGGCAGATTTTTTACTTTTTGGCTATTTTTTAAAATTTATTTTGGGATTTCTGTTTCACATTAGTCACCGTCCACTGTAACAAACATGTTTAATGTTTATCAGTGTTTTCTGAAGATTTATTTGGCTTTGTAATATTTTTATTTTTTGCTTTGATCCCCTCATGGCCCACCCAAAGAAACAAATACTAGCTCCACTCCAAAGGTGTAATTTAATTAATCATGAAGGCGAGTGCACCTAGTGATAAAGCACTGCCGTTTAAAAAAGAATTTACTCCTCCAAATGTTTTTTTTTTTCCCCAGTTAAACTCATCTTTCTATTAATTGGCTGATAATGTTGACAGATGGTATCATCAAAGTTTATGAGATGCGCTTGTTCACTGAAACTATCCTTTCTTTGCACAGTCATTCATAATCACAGTGACGTGACATTACAAATAACACCTCTGACTGATTGAATACCAGATAAGTTAATTGCCTCTTGATGATGAATACTAAAACAAATACTGGTCACAATATGCACCCACTGATGACAATGTTAAGCACTCCTGCGCAATCTAATAAAACCTGGAACTTGAAATGGAAGGCGTTATGCTTAATGTAATTAGTGTTTATGCCCCACGGTTAAAATGTGAACTAGAAGGGAATGATAACTACTGGAAGGACCTAGACCAGGGTTGGGCAAACTTTTTGATTTGTGGGCCACAATGGGTTCTAAAATTTGACAGAGGGGCCGGACCAGGAACAGAAGGATGGAGTGTTTTGGTAACCTCACTTCATCGTAGAAAAAAACAATTTAATTTTAAATAAAAATGAACAAAAGCAATACAACAAAATATCTGTCTTTGACACCCCACAGTATTTAGAAAAAAATAAAACATTAGCAAGGTTTATTCATTTAATTTTTTTTTCAAGTTCGGCGGGCCGGATTAAAACATTTAACGGGCCGCATGTGGCCCCCGGGCCATAGTTTGCCCACACCTGACCTAGTCATAGTAGTTTGGAGTATCCCAGGAGCAATATGTGGCCTTTTTGGAATCTTGTGGGCAGAAGGCGCTTCCAGACGACTGCACTGCTTTTTCTAGGTTGATCTGAGAGACGGGCAGTAGAGTACTTGGAATGTCCTTTGGAAAGTCAACAATAGTGTGAATTCCATTAATATGTTCAGTTTTTCTCTCAAGTGTAGAAACCATCTTCGCTTATAATGCATCTGTGTTATATATCCAGCTCCCCAAGTATGGAGTTTTTAAGTTAGTTGCCAGTGATCAATAATCATCTCATCTCTTGTGTTGCTTGTAGTGCAGCCTCCCTCAGTCTGAGGCTATGAGAGGGAGAGAGGAGGCCCAGGCTGCGCCATCATGCTACTTCTGAGACAAGGGGATGAGAGTTTGGCTCACAAAACACAAGGTAAGACAAAAGTGATGCATGGAGCGTCCGTTGAAGGCCAGGTGTTCTGCGAGCAAGTGCGTCTTATCTCGCCGCTTTGTTTGTACGTCTGCAGCTCTCCTACGCGTGTGACTCCGGTAAAGCGCATTGATGGATGGTTCTAAGTCCCACAGCGTTCTTTCTTCCGTATCTCGCCGTGTGCTTAAAGGTTAGGATCAAGGTTCAAGGTGGAATTTACAGATGAGTGGTTTGATCCCGGGTTTTTTAGCACCATGCGCACTTTGATCAATGCCACTTCACCTGATCCAGCACCTATCGACCATCGCCTTCGTTTGCATGACGCTTCAGCCACTGATGAGGCAGTTAAAGGATTTGTTGAATGTCCGCCCGTTGATGTGCGTTGTGTGGCCTTTCGCTGTCTGTTTGCGTTCTGTAATTCATGTGGTGTATGAAAGAAAGAAAGGTTATCTTTTTGTGTTATAAGAAGTAATTCCTTTTTAGCCCTGGGCCGAATTGCACAGATTGAGCTCAAAAGCGGCCATTATCACACTAAGCGCTTTTTATTTTTTTTGTTTTTCTCACAAATTAACCTCCTCATTCTTTTGAAAAAAAAAAATGCATGTTCTAAATTATTTATTTATTTTACACCACATGCATCTCTCTAGTGTCCTCCCATGAACTGTTAATCAGCTGTAATGTACAAGAAATCGAGCCACTGCGGAGGAGCAAGAGTTTTTCTTTTTTTTTCTTTCAAAGTTGGGATGGAAATTGACAGAGTGTGCACACATTACAGCACACCAACAAGGCAGCCTTCGCACACTTCCTCCTATTACTTAATCGTCTGCCTTGGCCGGCTGCAGGGGGACGGCGGTACGGCGCGGTAATGAAGTGCCTCTGCCTCGGCCCTGTGTCATTAGCTGAAAGTCACACATCTCCATCGGCTAATGCTGACGTTGCACCGCGCCTACTACCGGCTTACATCATGAGACATTACCATATAGTTGAATTAACTGCGCCGTTGCATCGCATAAACGGTCATCCTCGTTCCTAGGAGGGAAAAAAAGTGGCACTCATGGTGGGATTTTAGACCTTTAGGCTTCTTTAGTCTGGTCTGAGCGTACAAGAATTTCGCAATTGGTAAATGAAAAAAACTTACAAGCCTTAATCATGAAATTACTTTTGATGAAAGTAACCTCGTTACTCCGTTGAGTCATTCGCAATGAATAAGCACAGACTGTAAAGCCCATTTTAGGTTGAAGCTTTTATTTAAGGGGTTCTCAAACTGGTGTCCGGGGGCCCTCCAGGATCCATGGGTAGTAGTTTGGTGGTCCGCAAAATAATTTGCAATAAATTGTTTATATAGTTTAAAAAGTGCGTATGTAAATGTAGGGGCTGGTGCTGTGATCCAACTAAATTAATGACTCAATTACTCCTCCCTACTTTAGCTTATAAGTTTTATTCCCCGAAATTTATTTCCCTGAAAAATTATGAATTTGCTTTCGTAACATGATGATTTTGTTCTAAAATAGGCATCTTTTAAATCCCCATCTCATTTAGGGGCATACACTGAAGCAGGGCCCTCCATTAAGCCTTTTAACTGCTTTAGTAACCTTAGGCAGAGACTCATAAGGAAGTCAATATTACAAACCGTTAACAGCTTCTGCTGAAATGCAGATTACCGAGATCCAATTATCAACTTTGTCAATGGAGCGCTTCATCAAAAAGCTTTTTTTATTCCCTAATGGGACCAATAGTTCTTGGCTGACGCACATTCAATGAGGGGAAAATATGATTTGGACCCGAGCAAGCTGGTCTCTAGTGAACTAGCCTGCCTTTTTAACAAACGCTGTATTACTGACAAGCATACAAGCCCAAAATGATTCATGCACCTGACACCTTTTGAGATCAAGATATTTATTTGTTGAATAGGTATTTTCTAAAATAAGCATAGTTCAGTTCAGCAATAATCATTGTCCTGGCGATCAGGGGATTCTTCTTTCCAAACTGTTGGAAATGTTACATTTTCAAGCCCAGCCAGGTTGATTATTGATAAATGTTTCTTTGTGCTTTGTGATGATGCAATGCACAGCTGTTGCTTGAATCTGTTTAAAAATGACATGTCATTATCACACTATTTGTATTAATGATACGTATCACCTATCTTTTCTGAGAGTCAGCCTGGTTTCTTTGCAAGTTGGCATGACAATATCACTTGTTACCAAGATTTTGGAGTACGTCTTGTGTAGTCCCTTTCGATTAAGTGGTCATTTGAAATTACAGTGAACCTGCTTGGTGGGTTCATGTGCTTTTCGATACCTATTGCTGTGGAAAAGCAGCAAATACACAGGGGCTCATTACGACCCTCTTATTTTTCATCATGCACTACAGTGGTGCTTTGGCTGATGAATTGCACAAATTTAGGAGCTTTTTGAGTTATGAACCATCGATTAGTTATGAGCGGACATCAGATATGCTGCAGCAAAAAATAAAAAAATAAAAAAAATAAATAGAAATAATACACAGTTACTGATGCACTTTTAAGCTATTTATTAACTAGAAATGCAATAAAATACAAATTCAAATCAGGAAAACTTGCAACAACAAAAAAAAAATCCTCCTGCCCTTCGGATAACCCCTCAGCTTCATCCTGTGATCTTGAGGGGCTCATAATACTCATTGCATTGAAATAAACACATGGGAAATGGTCAACGAGAGCTCCCGACGCCACTCACTCTGACACATAATTTTTGTCTAAATTTCACTTTGTAGAACTACCATAGATTATATCTTAACATTCACTTTTTTAGCTTTAGTTGAAGCTACCAAACGAATTAAACAAGTCAAGACGCCAGTGTATTTTTTTGAATTTTTAACTTTTTTTTTTTAAATTTTATTTTTGTATTTTTTTTTTAAACAGAAGTATCAACAATCCAGCTATTTAGCCTTTGTGTGTGGTTGTTTTCAGTCCATATGGAAGTCCATAATTCTGCTCATATTTCAGGTTCAGAAGAAACAAATACACTGTACGCTGACTGCCAAAGAAATTATTCAATTGTATCCCCATTACCATGATGTTTAAAAATGTTCGACTGCTCTGAAATATTAATAGGATTCTTCATCATGTCATTCCCTTCATTAACTGAGAGCGCTACACATTTTTCTACAGAATCCACTTTACAGTGAATTATGCGTCATCATTAATATCCAGTTTGAATAATATACCTTAAATACTCAATTTTTATTTGGAATGACAACCGTGGGCTAAGTATTTATTGTCCGTATTTTTCATCTTTTGATAAACTGTCTTCAGGGCAGTGTGGCCTTCTCGTGCTAAATGTGCCGATTTTGAATTTTTCTTTAAATAGACACCATACTTAATTAATGCTTATTACAAATTGTATTTAAAGCAAAGGGGACATGCATATGAGGAAGGGGGGGGCATGGAACATGTTTCAGCGTTTCCTTGTAGGGGATGGGGAGTACAAAGTACCCCAGCGACTGAATGCACTTGTTCGTTTGTCAAAAAGACAAAACTTCTGATGTGCACGTGCTTCGTTTTTTGTCACTGTGGGGGGAGTTTAGCAGCAGTCTGGGCATATCTCATTCGATCAATAACTATTCAAAGAAACTTTCAGGCACAGCAAACTCTTCTTTCTCTGGAAATATTTCTCTATCTGGGCTTCACTGATGTTCAATTATCTTGTAATTGAATGAGCGAGTAAGATGCGGCGGTGCAATCATAGAGGGTGACTAAGTATCTGGTTCTTGTTTATCATAATGTGACACTATCACTCTATATTAATTGAATTTGGACAGTAAGATTACATGTTTGAGCTGGACCTTCAACCATGGAAGGAATTTTGTTTGTGGCATTGATTGGGCTACAAAACGGCAGATCAATCGGATTTCACTCATCCTTGGCTCGACTAGATGAGCAGGAACATAAGTCACATGGAAAACAGCCTGCAGAGTCGATCTTTAGCTGAGCATAGCACTTTCAACATGCGCTATGGTGGCGTTTCCTGGCATGTCTTCGGATGCTGCAGGGAGGCAGCATCAGGGCCTGTCATGCAGTGTTGTTTTCGTCAACGATGACTATGGCAAAAATATTTCATTGGCGCCACTTTTTTTCATGATGTAACGGGGCGGTGAGCTAAACGAGGATATTTGATGACGATGACATGACGTGACGTACATGAAACTTTCGTCGACGGGACAAAATTGTTAGCATGTGTTTCGTCAGATGATCCAAATGAGAGAGTGCGAGTGAGAGAGAGGGAGAGAGTGCGAGTGAGAGAGAGGGAGAGAGTGCGAGTGAGAGAGAGAGAGAGAGTGTGTGTGAGAGAGAGAGAGTGTGTGTGAGAGAGAGAGAGTGTGTGTGAGAGAGAGAGTGTGTGTGAGAGAGAGAGAGAGAGAGAGAGAGTGTGAGAGAGAGAGAGAGTGGAAGAGAGAGGAGAGTGAGAGAGAGAGAGAGAGAGTGAGAGAGTGAGAGAGAGAGAGAGAGTGAGAGAGAGAGAAGAGAGTGTGAGAGAGAGAGAAGAGTGTGAGAGAGAGTGTGAGAGAGAGTGTGAGAGAGAGTGTGAGAGAGAGTGTGAGAGAGAGTGTGAGAGAGAGTGTGAGAGAGAGTGTGAGAGAGAGTGTGAGAGAGTGAGAGAGAGTGAGAGAGAGAGAGAGAGAGAGAGAGAGAGAGAGAGAGAGAGAGAGAGGAGAGAGAGAGAGAGAGAGAGAGAGGAGAGCGAGAGAGAGAGAGAGAGAGAGAGAGAGAGAGAGAGAGAGAGAGAGAGAGAGAGAGAGAGGAGAGAGAGAGAGAGAGAGAGAGAGAGAGAGAGAGAGAGAGAGATGAGAGAGAGAGAGAGAGAGAGAGAGATTTTAATTTTGTCAGGTTAAATAATGTGTCATAGCAAGGAATTTGGGATGCACTGTTTGATGAATGCCTGTGCAAGTAAGTACTTTTCTAATGCATTTCTCTTCATCTACGCTCCACTAAGCAGCGTTTTCTTCACCATTATAAAAGATGCACTGGACAAATAAATCAGTGTATTCTCGAATGGGGGACGCAATCTCCAATCTGGCATCAGATTTGATGGTTGTGCATCATACGCTGCACCACAGGGAAGAGGAGAAGGCCGTTTGTAATGTGATGAAGATGAAACGGTCAAGCACCCCGAGTGCTCGCTGTTGTGCGAGGGGAACAGCGCCAGAAAGCGACCGCTGGCCCTGTTGCTGTTCAAATGTCATGGCGAATGCTCACTTCACTTGGGCGGCCTCAACCAAATACAGCAACAACTCCGCAGCCTCCTCTGAAAGCCTCCCCAAGACCTAGCTGGGATTCAGACGTTTCACACGTTTCCAGAACTTAGGGAAATATTAAGTGCCTGCATTTTCAACCGTGCAAGCGACTTGATCAGCATTTTGAAAGAGATTTCAAATATTACTGCGTTCACACACAGTACATTTACTTCTCATTTTTTCTTTCTTCTTTGATATCGCTAAATAAGGTAACCAAAAAGCTGTCAGTTCTTCAGTGAAAACCACAGCCACAATAAAAAAACGTGCGTCATTCTGTTTAATTAATACTTTAGTCTTAACAAAGCATTTTTTATCGCAACTGTCTTATTGGTTCTTAGTAGATTCCACAGGTGTTATATTGCGATGTCATCATAATGACGTCTTTCCTTCTGTCAAAGCGCTCAATCATGCGAGCAATTTTCAATTCTTATACCATGAAATGATGAACAAAAACACTCCCCGAGCTTGCCGTTGTAATAAAGTTGATTTAACCGAAACAGGGCATGCTAAATATGCTTTTTATCATTATATGACTACATTGTTAAAACATGAGTATTTTCTAATTGGACTGCGTGATAACAAACATGGCAATGAGTCACTGCGAGGCTCCATTGAACACATTTTAATTGGCTCATAATAGTCAATGGCGAGGAGAGACGCAGTCAGCCTTAAAAAATCCTCGCTACTTGCTTTGTTAAATGACATCTACAGTCCAGTTTCATGCGCAATACTGAGCACAGAATTCAATTTGTGGTACGGTTATTCATTTTAATGGATTATGGCTGGTAATTGACAAACTCTGAATGAAGCATTCAAGCCGAAAAGTTTGTCTTTCGTTTGATGTGTTGGATAGGATATCCTCAATTTTCAAGTTTTATTTTCTCACCAGACACTTCATTAGGCACACCTTGCTCTCTGTCTTCCTCCCACATTCCAAATATATACAGTACGTTGGGTTAAGTGAAGAATCTAATTTGCTCAAAGGTGTTAATGTGAGGATGAACACTTTTTTTGGTCTTTGTGCGCCGTTGATTGACAAGTGGCCAGTTTGCGGTGTTCGCTCAAAGTCAGCTGTGCTCACGTGCAACCCAATCGAGGACAAGAGCAAAAGAAAACGGGTGGAGACATTGCGCAGGTGTACCTAATGTTTTGGCTATTGACTTTAAAAGCCCATAAATATATTTTGGTCATGTGATACGTGTTCATTTGTCCGTTGGAGGTGAAGATCTGAAGGATAACAATGGCTGGAAAAACAAAGACTAGTAGAGCAGTCGGTTTGTTTTTGAGGTATGAGGCATGGTTTGGATTATTTATTTATTTATTTATTTATTTTTATTTATTTGCTTTGACTTCCGAGCAAACATTTGAGATATGAGTGCTGCATAGTGGCAATTAACTCAACTCAACTCAACAATTCTTCAAAAAAAGTGACTTCCAACTTTTTATTCCCAATCCCATTTGAAGTGTAATGTCAAATTTAACATAAAACAATGTGAATGACACTTTGTGTGCTTAAAACAATGACGTAACTTTGCTCTAAAGTCCGCTGGCATAACGCTGACACATAATGGCAAACGTGAAAAATTTGCTTAGGAATAATTATGGGAAAACAATTTATTAGCTATTGCAAACACTTTATTTCAGCACTTTGACTTCCGTATATTTCATGTTAGACTCACTTGAATTCTGCAGTGATAACCGTCAGCGCAAGTTGACCTCTGACTACACGAGAATTTGCTCCCCAAATGCCTGATATGGTCCTGCAGTAGGCAAACCTAGCGGGGCACATTAAGATACGGTGTCCTTCTGTTACGCTGCGAGGCGTTAGTTCCTGCAAAGTGTGCATTTATGCACAGCATATGATGATAAGAAGTCCCCCATACTTTTTCTCACTTGTGTGAGTGAGTCATGTGTTAGCGACACAAAACTTAGTGCTGACGGTGTGGTGTGGAAAACGCTGCGGCCATCTGGAAAGAATTTGAGCAAATTCTCATTCACTTTTAAAAGGAACATTTAAAAAGTTGTCGGATGAATGAGATGTCGACCTGATGTCTCTGCTTTTCCAAATTTAATGCATTAGTAGTACATGGCTTCATACTGAGAGATGTTTCAGTTTCAGACAAGTTAAACGATTCAGTCTCACATTCACACATTAGAGTCTTCAATTAACATGACGGATACCATCTCCACTCTGGAGCTGCATTGAGATCCAAACCCTGAACCTCAGAACTGTGAGGCAGACAATCTAACAACTGTGCTGCCTAGTTAGAAAGATCTCTGCAAGCGCTGCGACAAAGTATCCCAATGAGCCAGGTGAAAATGGTGAATTCAGTCAGGTTTACTAAAATCGAAAGCGCGAAGTACATTTTATTGGACGGACCGAGAGCATATTGTGTATTCTTAACTCAGTTCATTTTCTGTGAATTTCATGTCCCTCCATTTCATCTTTCAATCTCTTGCTCCCTCTCTTTGGCCACACACACGCACTTGTTTTTAATTATACCTCTGTACCAAGAGATTCTCTAATGGCAGTGGCAGACACGAACTTAACATTACTGTCAGACCAAAGCAAATTCCATCAGTCCAGGAAAAAAAAAAGTTGCTGCGCTGGCTATTTTCTACAAGTCATAATATTTTAAAGCCGATATCGACGCTGTACTCATTTCCTCCCTTTTTTTTTTCCAGGTCACAGTTCATAGTGATGCATCATAAAACGTTCATGCGAGACTGGACTATTTCCGGGGCTAATCGATCAGGATATAAACCTTGTTGTGATTGATATTGTCAGACAGGAAATACTTTTCATTCGTCCAGTGATGACCAGATATTATTTTATTTTTTTTATAACTGCACTGCTCATGATGAGTGATTTAATAATATGACCATTGGTTGCAAAGTATCAGACACACCTCCCGGGTGATACGATGGAGTTAAAGTGGTGGATGGACAACAGATGATGGCAGGAGACGCAATCTTTCATCAGCAATGACATTTTAAATATGGACAATATATATGCCAGCTCTCAAATAGGGAAAATCAGTGTCTATTTAAAAAATAAATGGGAAAACTGAAAAAATAAATAAATAAATAATAATTAAAAAAAAAAAAAAAAAAAAAAAAAAATAAAATAAAAAAAAAAAAAAAAAAAATATATATATATATATATGCGCACACACATGTTAAAATGAACCAATAAGATCGGTCATGTTGATTTAGTCAGTATTAAATGGAAACAAACCCCCCACATATGTTTGCGTGCACACTCTGACACTCACACTGCGTTCCCCGCCTACAGTAGCAACCATCTCGCTGTGAGAAACGAGACATTTCCCCTCCGCGTGAAGGCTATATCGTGCCTTCTCGCCCCCTTTCCCCCCTGTGGACTCTCTCTCTGTGGCGGATATAGCAACCTGTGGTGGGGTCTTCATAAATCAAGACGCTTGCACCGGCACGATGAGACTACTTTTTAATTAAAACTGTGAATCAGACGCCTTTGATTATGAATTGTACTCGACTGCCACTGAATAAAATATACAGGCCTCGCTTCACCCCCCCTCCCCCCACCCCACCTTCACTCCGACGCTTCCCCACCCTGTCTCGCTCTGTCTGCTTCTCTCTCACATTCACTGTTCAATTTTCAGAAATGGAGAATGTTCACAGCAGGCTTTGGCCATGCACAGCTGCTGAAGGTTGACAGTATTGTGAAATAGCCAGGGAGCTTAGCGGTTGCATAAATACAATAACTCAAAAATACAGAGTGCGGCGCCACTGGGGTCAACACCATTATATCACATAAAACAGCCAGGAGGAGCCAAACACACCACTCCATGCTGCCACTCCTTTAATTATCACTGCTGATACGTGTTGTGAGCTTACATCATCCAGTCGAAACTGTGAGAGCAATATTACGATACGAGGAACATTGGGTTTGCTTGCCTTCTTTTCTTTTCTATTGTAATCAAGAAAGCTGGAAAGGCAGCTGAGGTAACAGAGGACGCAGTTCTGCTTTCCCACTCTTCACTGTCTCCAGGCAGCAACAGTGACAGGTCCGTACTGTCAAAGACAATGAGTAATATCCCAATATCGGAATATATTCATACGGCAAACGACGCATCTTAAAAGCTTCTCTGAGGAGTACCAACAACACGTGTCCTTTCTTTATTGTTTATCAATGACCACTGTATGTCTGGTTAGTACAATTGACTCCATGGAAAAATGGGGACGATCCAGGCCACTGAAGGGCAGAAAATTGCCGATCAATTTAAATAGGGAGGGGGTGCGAAGGTGCGACACTGACTCTGTTTTACAGAAGACTTCTGTTTACTGAGGCTTATATGTTCCGGACCCACCCGCAATGGGTTCAAAGCCATGAAATCGAGAGACCAATAAACAAACGGTGGTGTTTCCTTTCCCTAATAAATTGGCATCATTACAATAAGTCTACTGTTAAAGCCCGATACAAGGGGAACGATGAACCGCGATATAGAAATGATGTGGAAAGGGACGAAGTGAAATGCAAATTTACCGCTCCACACAATCACACTCATGAATGATAATGCCCCGCTAATTGACGTTATCAGTTTGATTCACTCTGACGACTGCAGCGCTGTAAATGGAGTCCGCCAAATTCCAGGAGTCCTGACCTGAGTTAGTCAGGTTATATTTTTGCAATCAATGCCGTCATCAAGGCGTATTTGTATTTTCATGACTATTCATAAGCAAATTATATTCGCTTGTTGTGAGTAGTCTCATATCAGTTTCATATTCTGTTGTCTGTCTCTGTCTATCAATCAATCTATCTATTGATCGAGCTTATTTTCTTTTTTTTTCTTTTTTATCTTTTTTTTTTTTTTTAGAAATGTAACACTTCCAACAAATGACTCACATCTGTTCACTTGTCAGCAAAGGTATCTTGATCGTATGTAACATCTAATTTGTTTAGAGAATAATATTTGCAACCATCCAGAATTCAAATTTCAATCTGAAAGGGTGAAAAATGTTATCTGGTCCTCCGACATGTCCTATCACTCACTACGGCAACAGCAGTCAACACCAGATGTAAAGACGAATAATGCAAGGAAGCTTGATACCATCAAGACATTTGTTGCAAATTTTCATTTGGAATTTTAAATCTCATGCTCCCTCTCTACTTCTTTTATCCCAACAATATATTGTTTTCCTCTTTTGAAACGTGGCACTCCAAAGCATTTTGTGTCCATGGTAACTGCCGCCTCTGCCGTCACCACACATTTTACAAAATGATACAAAATGTACCTTTTCTCAAACAGAGCGCACTTTTTAATGAGCAGCCAAAATGGCAACAAGTCGGAACATGAAATGCTCAATGTACTCTGTTGTTCTTGTTTGTTCGCTAAGCGTGTTGCCTTTTTGTTGAATTTATTGGCAGGTTACATTGTGCACTGGTATTACGTAACTATTTATGTAGCCGAGGCAGCAATTGAATTTCATTCCAAACTGTGGCTGGCTTTATGTATAATGACAATTTCGAGTATCTCCGCTCGTTTTAACTATGCGTGATACAGCGCTACGCGTTTGATATCGAATTTCCCACCAGCTGAGTAACAAGCGGGCACAGAATTGTTTTAGCGCTGCCCAGTGCGCCTGTATGCTGTCCAACATTACTCCCAAAGGACACGGGACAGTGTGGGACTCACTTAGCTCATTTACTGAGCACACATACTCATAATTCGGAGCAATTCCTCATTCTTTTCTTTAACGTGACAGCTGCGGAACAGATGAAATCGCCTGCAGCTGTTTGGCAACATGCTGGTTGTGCGTCTGAGGGACTGAGACCAAAGTGTTATGTGTGATCAACATCCTGGTCCACACACCTCAGTCAAGCCTGAGGTCATAACAGAATCAAAACAGTTTGTTCTTGTCTCGGGAGGTGCGTACTCCCGACTAGAAATTGTTCCTTTCTGCATATCAAGTCTCTTGCAGGCATAAATATATTCAAACCTTCAGATTGAGAAATGTTTTGACACCACTGAGGAAGATAAGTTTGGTCCCTCTCCCAGGGACACGTTTCTATTTACACCACCTCCTGAAGAGGCGCTTAATCTTGTCAATGATTTGCGGTTTTAGCACCAAAATCCTTCTCTCTCCCCCTCGCCCTCTTCTTTCTCACCCGCGCTGACTTTGATTTATTTTCTCTTCACTCGCTTCCACCTCACTCACCTTGCCACAGGTGCCTTGCATCAGCACCATTTCACCCGCCCATGCTTCATTTTGTGAAACCTTCACAGGTGTGTGTGTGTGTGTGTGTGTACCGTACATAACGCATGGAATGTGCATTGTGTTCCCAGGTGAGGCTCAGGGCAGGAAGAGGCAGGGAGTGACCCCTCGTGACAATAAAAGCGCTGTAATCACTTTCAATGTGTTTTATTGACAGCTTTTCACAGATTAGAACCACAATAATCTATCCTCCTCCATCCATCTCATTCCGAGCTGTTATTTTTGGCACCGGGATCCCGTCTTTTTGGATTAGTAGGTTCCTAAGTGTTTTTTTAGGAGGATGTAGTGAGAAACAACAAGGCTGTGGAGAAAGGTATTTACTCCATTGTGTGTCTGCGGCGGATGCTCTACTGAAGCAGTTTTCTTTAAGGACGGGAGTCCGAGTCGGCGTCTCTTGGGTATGATTTGATACGACACAACTCGAGCCAGAACACGGCCTAATCCGCTACTACAGTGTCTACGTGTCTGACAACACAATCCAGAACAAACGCAAAGAAACAGGGAGATATCTTTCGATGAGGATCGTTCCAAAAATTACAGACTGGCCAAACAGTTTCGACTCGGGTTTAAATGGGTTATAATTTTTTTTTTTAACATAATTACCGTCCTATCAACCAAGTGATATCTTTGTACCAACGGGCCTGGACACGCCAAAAGAAAGCGATCTCTTCATTCTCCCCTGTGGCTGAATATTGACTGATGGGTTTCATTTGCACCTATCAATTCTCTGGCTAATTTTACACATTTCAATTAATCCCAGGTATTCTTGAGTGAAAGTGCGATTAGAAGCCGGAGGGACTTGGCGTTCACGGTCACGCTCCCCGCCGTTCTTTTTCTCGCATGATGGTCACGATTTTCTTGCCAACATGACGATGTCTCAGATGTTGTTGCAGCCACTCTCCGAGGCTGTATCAAGAGTCTCCTAACACTGGGATGATGATGAAACTCCCGAAAGGGATAATGACATCTACGTTGGTTTTACAAATGGATGTCACCCCCCTCCCCACCCCCACCCCTCGCGTTTAATCCCACCCAACGCTCAGTCTGGACTGGCCTGCGCATCTCCACGAAAAAAATAGCCGATATATACCGACAAGATCAGACGGCTAGCTTTTCCACTTTGTCAGGCTGCAGCCACTGTGATGCATAAACAGACCGTTAGTCATAGTGGCCAGCTCACACACAAGCAGACTGGAACAAACACAGGTGTGCTCTTTAAAATACTGCAGTGGGTGGCGTCAGAATAAATGCGCTAAAACTAAAAGAACTCTTTTAATGTCTGCTTTTGGACTACTTGCTCTACCGATTTAGGCAACATGCAACTGTGCATCACACACCAAACTAAACCGAATTTGACTTGGTGGAAATCACACATCCATTATTTGAAGATGTCTCCAAGTGACACTCCAACTAAGGTCCTTGCAGTCATACTTGCCGAGCTACAGTGAGACTACGAAGGCCAGGAGTTGCCTTGCATATCATTTATCTGCAGTTCAGTAATCTTCGCAAGTGTCTTTTAGACATAGTTACTTGCTTAAAATACATTGTGCGGTAAAGCTCGATCGTTTAAAATATTATCAAGGCGACGTGTGGTTGAAGAAGTGCTGCGGGAGCTTTGGAGGGTCACTGCAGCAGAGTGAAGGGCAGTTTGTTCAAGAAAAGAGATTTAGAAGAGTGAATTAGTTCAGCCATGAAGGAAATTGAGCCGGTGACCTGCTGCTAAGCTGGGTGGTTTGAACATCTGTCTCAAGAAGTAGAAGCCTATTAGTCTTTTGTTAAATGGGGTCTTTGGAACTGTTCTTAGTATAGAATTGATGGGATTTTTACACTTCAGGTGTAAACAATGGAATGAAATGTTGAGCACGGCTCAGGACGAACTGTCATCTTCTCTCGTGGGCTCTATTTAAAAAAAAATAAAATAAAAATCCTCCGCCTCTGATGGCGTCCAGATAGAAAAGCATTTAACAGAAGCCCACCTCTTTGCATTTCGACATAAAAAGGCTAAACACCCCCGTTCCAGTGCCAGATTCTTGTGAAATCATAAAATAAATCATTTCAAAATGTTTCCCAACAAAAATGTGACATATAACCTGTCCAACTTTTTTTTTTTTTTTTTAAAGGGGAAGTAATGTGGTTGCACATGTGGGTGTGGCTATGTTCTGGATTGACCAATGACATTCAAACCCATGTTAAGTGGAAGTCAGCACACACCTGCCACTGAAGTGCTTATCGAGAGACTACATGAATAAATCAGTACAATAAAATATGTATAAAAAAAAGTCTACCAACCAAAATTAACATTTTAGAATTGCAAACTACGACACTGCAATGTTTAAATTCATTTATTTATTTATTTATTTATTTAATTTTCTCTTGGGCCTGTTCGGTTTTAATTGGAAAAGTTGTTGCCGGGTTATATGGCGTCGTTTTAACAATCTGTTTATGTACCTTTATGTGCATTCACAGTACAAAATCGTTCTGTGCATGCAGTAAACAACTTATTTTTTTAACATGGTTAGCTGCGGCTTTTAGTCTGGTGCGGCTTGTATATATATATATTTTCCCAAAAAGAGTTGCTGTGGTTTATATGCAGGTGCGCCTTATGGTCCGGAAAATATGGTGTTCCTACAGTGCAGTTTTACATGGCCTTCCAAACTTATTTCTTCCCTCACAGATCCCGTTAAATGATTCTTTTAGCATGACATTCATACTTCAATTAAAGGCGAAACCAAAGCATGACAACACTCCCTACTTGCCCGTTGAGATTAAATACATGCACTGTGGAGCTTTTGAGGTCATCCCCTTAGATATAGTATGCAGATATGCCGTCTGCTGTCCTCCTAGTCATCAAACATGGTAAAAAACAAAAAAAAAAAAAAAAGGGAAAAATCACCCTCCTCCAGTTTTTATGCAAATAACACCATGGACAAACCTGACACTTCACTTGTAATGAGGAGAGGATGATGAAAGAGTGTAAATGCAAGCGGTAGATAAGTGGCAGAAATGAGAGGAAGCATCGTTCAAGCAGACAAAATGTTAAACTCGAGAGAACAGGCTAAATAGAATTAAAACGAAAGGAATAGGGAGGAACTGGAAAGAGAGAGAGAGTGATGGCAGCTTCAGTGTACTCTCTTTTTTTTTTTTTTGGAACCAGACACCATAATGAAAGTAGATTGGTCCTGGAGTCTGGGTGAATGTGTGCATGAAGGCTGGCTGCTCTGATTCACTGTGGGGGCTGCTCGAGTGGCTCTTTCCGAACAAGATGCACACACGTAGTCTTCCACCTCCACAGGCTGCATGAATATTTATCAGGGCAGTTTTTAATGAGTTCACGCATCAAGCCAGAATTTCCTTGATATGTTCATGTTTCGTGCAGATTCCGGTGTCCAACTCATTCCTTATCAGCATGCGCTGCAGTGACCCGATCGCATCTCCGGGGCAGAGAGAGGTCTGCCTTCTCAAAAGTCTAACACAGACGGAGATTTAACATTTTCATGTGCCGTCTTGTCTTTTTTAAATCAATTACATCACAATACTATCACAAATCAGAGATCACAGCGCAGGTTGCTTTTTTTTTTAATGAAAAGAAAAGAAAATTAATTGAAAAAATGTCAGTTCTATTTACGGAGCCTCTGCTGCCTGGCACCGCTCACAACCTTTCAAACCAAATTCATCATCTGCACACTAACGTACGTTCATGTAGTCCGCAAGTGCACAAACCATTCTGCAAGCTTGTCCTGAGTGGATTTATTACAGCGAGCGCGGCACATGTTGCTATAGGAACAGAGTGCTGTTCACTTACATATATTAAAGTCAGATTCGGCTGCTTTTTTTTTTTTTTTTTTTTTCTCGACCCACCTGTAAAAAGAATCAGGCTTGTTTGGCTAACCGGCGAGTTGTTGTGTGAGCATGTTTGTGGCATCTGAATCATGACCTGTGCCCTAATAGCGGGACTCTTGCAGGAATGCGCTGCCTTCTGGCTATTATTTTATGAGTTATAGCTGACATAAATTGGAATTTTAGAGCAGCGCCAATTACAGAGCTATGTCCTCTCATCCCCTGCGTTGTCACCTTCCACTGTAAAAAAAAAAAATATGGCCTTGACGTTCATTAATGACTGTTCATTGTTAATTTGGGCCCACTTAGTAGCTGCTTTTTTTTCAGTGTGGTTTGAGTAACTACCTGAGACATTGTGTTCTTACCTAATTGGTCGACGGATGCATTTCCTCTGCAATCACTCTGCCAACCTCTATACTATTGGCTAAACCTTTTGACGTCGCAGAACTGAAAATCTTTTCAACGTGAGGCATGCGTGTTGCAACGCGCCGTGATGACGACCTTCAAGTTTGTGGACGTGCACTTTGGCCGGATAAGTGCAATGTGGAAATACTTTTCGAGTGAGTGAACATCCAATCCTAAGTGGATGCGCACGGTGCAATCTGTTAGAGTGAACATGCAATTTAGTGCCCTCTATTTATACACATGCCGAGTATGTCTTATGTTACCATGACGACTGTGCATATGACGAAGCGAGCGTCGTCAGCATTGCAGACTCAACGACTTCTGCAGCTATATTGAGGAACGACCCTTAAATCTTTTTCGAGGGTGTTAATTGAAGACTTCTGGAGATTCAGACTTCCTTTGGATCAGGAGCTGTTCAGATTGCAAATGGATGGCGCGTGCCTGCAGACACCACCGGCTAATATTTTATAATATGTCCCCTTTAAATTATGTGGTGGTGATGATTTTCTCGTGATTAGCTTTCCAGACGCCTCTGTGCTCATGATGTAGGGTGCCTTGTGCCTTCAGTTTAATTCCACTCAGTCTGCCTCTGTCCAAGTTCTACATTTTTTTATTTAATAGTCTTTTCAATGTTTTTAAACTATAATGGCGCATTGTTTGCAGAATGAATGTTGTTTTTCTTATGGTCGTGGAGAAATGCCATTTTGTTTTCTCCTCAAATATTATTATAAAAACGCCTTGGACAAATGTAGATTCCCTTCTAAAAAATGCCCCCGGTCGCAATAAAAGGCATTTAAATAAATGTAAAGCTATATGACACATTCATATCATGATATCGTGAGCTGTGAGAAGACCTCACTTTAATTTTGTACTGCATTTATTTTACTGAATAAACTTGAAATGTACAAACCAACACAGCTACCCAAACCTTTTAGTAAAAAGCCTGATTTTGAAAATTAATTCCAAAGATATTGTAAGTCTGTAAGGGCAGTTAAATCACTAAATATATTTGCTTCCCGAAAATGAAAATGTTCATAAAAGAGATCATTAAAAGCTCGATGCGCTATTTATCTTTTTAATGTTTTCCCCCGCCACTTTAATTTCAAAATGACAAACCAAACTAAGGCAGAACACTATGAAATAAATGACACTCACACCCCCCCCCTCCCCCGCCCACCGAATATATTCACATATAGATTAGATTTAAAACACATGAATGGAAAGTGTATCGTTTGTGCGTTTGTGAGTGAGAAGGTCGGCCCCTGCGGGCTCTTGGCCGAGGAGGGACGATCTGGAGTCCACCCATGTGTAAGTGATACGGCTGCTGTGTGCGCTGGTGTGGCTAAGAGAGCAAAATGGTGGGTGAGATGAGAGGGCTGGCTGACAAGGAAATGGGGTCATTTCGTGTCGTGACCTCATGCGCGTCATCCATAGTGTAAAATGCTTGCCTTTTGTGTTTCTTTATGAAATGTCCATGGACTCGATGGGCTCATTTTTGTTGGGCTCATCTTTCTTTGTGATCACTGGATTTACAAAGTGCGTTGTCTGATAATCATGCGTGGATGTGTTAAGGGCCAGTGTGTAACTGCAAGATGCTATGAGTGTGTGTGACGAGGCATAGTTTGGTGGTAACTTTGGTGGCAGGTAAATAGTTTTAGTCGATTTTCATGGAACAAAAAATAGTCATGCGCTACACTGCAGTTTTTAAAATTTGTCTTCAAATTAACGGCTTTATTAGTGCATAATAACGTTAGTTATAAATCAGCGATTCTAACAAGGTTGAACCTTAATGGACGGTGAGAAATCAATTCCACTTAATTTTTCGGAAATTTATCATTCATGTCTAGCAGTTTATAGCGACAGTCAGAACAATTAAATGCCCTTCTAGCAGATGACATAATTTCCCACAAACCTATGTATCCACCTGTTGCCGTTCATTTCATTATTATTTTGTAAAGCATTTGCTTTGGCTCACTAAAGCTTGGAAATGCCTGCTATACAGTATATAAGTTCTTTATTTTTTATAGTACAATTGTCAAATGTGATTTTTTTTTTTTAAAACAAAAACAGCAAAGTTAGAAAATAAACAAATCATACAAAAATGTACACTAAAAAAAAACTAAAACTACAAATTGAGTTCTTGCACTGAATGTTGGTTTCTTGTTCAGCAATTTTGTGCCATTCTTCTATGGTAACTTTTATGCAGAAGCGTCCTCTTGCGCTCGGGGAAAAAAATTACAGTATGTGATTATTTTATTTTTTGCTTCAAACCCAAAGTTGTTCGGTTGGGATCTTTTAGACATGCACTGAAAATATGGGCTTCCAAAAGTAATTTATTATTATTATTATTATTATAAATAATATTTTACATTGTGTTTTTGTTATACGTTTGGTTAACAAATCCGATGTTGCCTCCTCGTAGCACTGATGGGAAAAATATCGATCCTCTCGAGCATTTAAGTCTTTGTCATTTAAAACTTTGTCCAGGAATGTTTTTTGAAGCAACAACCAATTACATTTTTAGCAATCTTAATAGTGCCTCAATCTGTTTTCCCGTTGTAACGGTCCAACCCCCAAATCACAATGGCACCGGCTTTCTGTTCTCACTTCTCCATGAACCAGGAAGTAGCCAGCCAACGAACAAGCAAACAGAGAAACAAAACCCAAAACAGAGCTCGATGACTTATTTCTTTTTAATCCCTTATTAATAGTTCATTATATGATTTTTGCTAGAGTCGCTGGCGGTGAAGTTAGGAGTGACACAGTTCCTTCACTTTATCACTAAATCCTCTTGCGAAAACATTGGTGTGTGTGCGTGCGTGTGTGTCTGAGAGTGTCTCTGCAGTGTATGTTGTGTATCTCTGTGTCCATCAACTATGCCTGTACGCCAGTGCATGTAGGGCTCTTTTAATTGTTGCCATGGAAACAGAGTGCTGCCAGAGAGAGTCCAGATTCAAAGAGGGCATCACTAGCTCTTGCGCCCTCTCACTGTGCGATACTCTTTCTCCTCTCCCTCCTTCATGTCTGTCTTAAATTACTTTCTTTCTTTTCCCCTCTCCTGGCGTGTTCTCCTCTTTGCTTTCATCTTTCTTGTGTCTCACCAAGGTCCTCTTTGGTTTACGCTCGCTGTCTTTCCTCCCACTGCGCCCTCCTCCCTTTCTGTCTCTTTCTGTCCTCATGCCTCTTATCATCCCTCCAATAATTCTTTCCCTCCCACCTCTCCGTCCTTCCTGGGGAGGCGTGTGCAGTTGACTATTAACACAGGGACCTGTAATTAGAGCTGACGAACCCCCGGCAATTAGTTTTCCCTAAAGAAGTTGTTCTGTCATCGCTGCATACGGCCCTTTATCTTCCTCGCATTCGCTGTCCTGTTTTTCCTCATCCTGTCCGTCAATTCTTGTGTCATTTGCTGTCAGATTGTTTTTTTTTTTTTTTTTTGCCGGATTATTTTGTTTTGTTTTGTTTTCCTCAGTTCTTTGTTCCTACCACCTGCCTCCAAAATGCAGTCGACACACACAATGCAGCACATTTCTAAGCGGTTACACCACTACTGTCCTGGGTATCTCGGCCCACAAAACTGCGGTGAACATGTTCCCACCTACTGTACACCTACTCTGATGCTGTTAGGACACGTAGGCTTTAAGGACAAAAAAATAGACTCGCACATCAATGAGTTAAATTAATTAATCGATCCATGAATGCTTTGGATGCAATTTTTTTTTTTTTTTTTTTGGTCGTTGACAATTCACATTCACACCTATCCATAGTCTTTTTTTTTTTTTTTTATCAACGTGCAATGACAAAGATTCACTTTCTTTCTGTGACATCTTGGACTGGTTGCTAATAAATCAAAGTGCGCATGGAGATGCAAAATTGGAAGGTGGCCATGCGAGTGCATTAATATGTATGGTGATGGTGTTCCGACAAGATGAAGATGAAGAGAGGTAACCGTTTGGAATTGAATGTTAAGTGCAGCGCTTAAAAGAAAGACAACTTTCGTTTCGCATGCAGGGCTGAGGCCACGTGGTGGCAAATGGTGGCAGCGGCCCATGTTTACCAGAGGAGCATGTGTTGCGCAAGAAGAGCAGTTGGAACTACACTTAGCACATTTTCACCTGTGATATCATTGCGTGAGCAGATAAATTAAAAATTGATAACTTATAAACGGTGTAAAAAGCTCAAAAAGTATCAATTGTAAAATTGAGACACACGGAGAAGCGCATTGTTAGTTTGAAAAACTGGAGCGATGCTTACCTAATTATAAGTTTAAAGGTAGAAGGTGAGGTGGAGGCGGTCAGATCTAAGTGCATCTGCTAATCATTTCTTGTCAATTTTAGCATTTGACTTTGTCGGGATCTGAGCTTGTTACTGATCTTGTTTTCAGCAGTTTGTCTTTGTATTGTCTTATTCTGTGACAAAGTTTTCATTTCCCGTGTCGTGAAAGCTGTTATTTTATTCACTAGGGGGAATGCATGTCCTCATAATACATACCATAATGTCACTACAGAGAATTCCAGATGAATTATTGATTCTTGAGCTGGTTCTATGTAAATTATATGGCATCATATCACGTACGCGTGCGTTTTTATGCACTATTCATGTATGCCAAGTGTGACCGCTTCTCGTATCCCTCTTGATGTGCTTGTGGCTTATTTTTCCACTGGGTTTTCTTCTTTTTCTTCTCTCTTCTCCATCGTGCTTTTGGACAGACATTGACATGCACTAATTCACATAAGCCATGTAGCCTCTCGGCAATCCACTTTACTCAATCAATGTTGCATGGTTCTGTGTTCACTTCCATCTCATTTTCCAACTGCTTTAATTCCTCTCTTTGTTCACTTTCTTTTCTCCATTTTCTTTTTTCCATGTTTTTCAAAGTTTGTTTTCTCTCCTCTCTTCTACCTACAGGTATTTCTTTCCCGCTACTCCACCATGCCTGTCAGCGGCTGCGCCTCCCCCCTTCGGATCCATGCTGGGGCCTGCACCTTCGCCCCGTCTGTTGTCCAGGAGCCAGGGAGGCGAGTCCGACACCTCCATCCATCCCTGCCTCCGTCGCTGCACTGCCACACCGTCTCACTCGGTGTCCTTCTCTTACTCCTCTGCCTTCTTCACCTGCCCCCCTCTTGTCAGTCGCGGCGAGAGAAGGGAGGCGGAGGAGGTGGCGGCCACTACATCCCCATCCCCCCTCCCCCTCCTCACCATATGGCCCTTCCCAACATCTTGCGTGGCCTCAGCATCGCTGTTGTCCTGGTGGGCAACTCCAGTGAGATGGCGCTGGCCGGGGCTCGGGAGAAGGAAGACTTCCTGCACATGGCGCCCAATGTAGAAATCCTGACCATGAATGAGACGGACCCCAAAAGCATCATTAAGAGCATTTGTGACTTAATGACGGAGCACTGGCTACAGGGTGTGGTGTTTGGAGATGACACGGACCAAGAGGCCATTGCCCAGATCCTGGACTTCATTTCGGCCCAGACGCATATCCCCATCCTCGGAGTTCGCGGCGGATCATCCATGATCATGGCGGCGAAGGTAGGACACAAGTAACACATTTTTTTTGAGAGCACTCAAAGTTTTTCCATTCATATGTGACACTTAATAGTGCATACTAGGACATGAAGGCGGTCATTTGAAAATGATGTGCACGTTGCCACGGTTGATTGCAGACCAATCATACTCTTACCAAAGTATTGACAAATTATTCGGAAATTATTTGGGTTGTTTTGTCATTTTATTTAAAATGTAGTTTAGCGACATGGTGAATGTGTTTGGAATCGGATTCATTTACTTTCCGTGAGGCCGCACAAAGGCTTGCTGGTTGTGATTGGTCATTGGTTTGTTAGCACAATAGTCTTTATAGAATAGTAGTATGAGGTTTCCTGAGCAAGGCAAACACGTTTTGAAAAACACCATAATACCAAGATGAGTGGACAGAATCTGTGGGAATATAGTCGTCCTTTCATCGAGAACATTTGTGCATCGAAGGTCACTGGTCCTTGCTCGCCAACTCTGTTTTAGTTCATTTCTGTGTTTGATGTGGTTGAGGTCAGAGCTCTCCGATTCTTTTGCACTAAACTCATCAAAACAAGCCTTAATGGACATTGCTTTGTGGGGCGCAACTATACAGCAACAGAAAAGTTTCCTCAAAGGGTTCCCATAAATGAAGCATGCCGTTGTCCAAAATACCTCATTGTTGCATGTCGAAACGATGAGTCAAGTCAGTCAGTTAGAGCGGCGGAAAGACACACAGGCTAAGCGCCATGTTTGACTTGAAGCAGCTGCTTGCAATGACGCCAATAATGGGATCAGCTGGAGATTTCACTAGAACAGAGAACTGAGCTTTGTCAAGTTATTGGGCCTTGCCTAATGAGCAAAAAAAAGAAAAAAAAAAGCTCTATCTGTGTCCGCCTGGATCTGGACTTTGAGCCCATTCCTCAACATCTTCATCCATTCCATACTTGCATAAATCCATCAGATTGGAATAATTACCCGTGGAATATGCTGAGTCGTGTTGCTCCTTCTGCCGACAGTCTGCTGGTTGGTCTGTGATTTTTGTCGCCTCAGGGAGTCTTGTTGCATTTCCACCCGCCATGCCACTTTCCTGTAGTTTTGGTGCCATCAGGTCCAGGTCATCAGTTGCGCCAGCACACACATGAGCTTTAGTGACAATTCGAGGTCAGCAGCTGCCACTGAAGCTTGTGTTTCTGCCCCTTTTCATTAGAGAATTATGGAGAGAGATGGAATAGAGCAGTCCTCCTCCATTTACAGACGTTGGCTTCGCAAAGCAGTTCTCACAATCTTGCATTTTGAGGTCTGACCGCCTCTGCCTTTTTTTTATGTTGCCTACTAATGACAGTTGATTACTAAAAGCATCCTCTAAAGTGATAAATCTGACCAATATGGATTTTTTTTAGGCCAATGCTGATTCGGCAGAATAAAGTTCTGATGACTGATTAATCAACCGATTAATTAAAAAAAATATATATATTAAATTAAATTAAATTAAATTAATTCTTTTGGGTCCATTAGCAATTCCTAACAAGATAGACACTACAGACAGAACATTTACTTTGTCTTGGCTCTTGATGAAGGCGGACACTTTTTGCTCTGCTGCTGTCCCATCCTTATCTTCCTGCTTGCTGTCTTGGTCTATCTGCTGTCCTCTGTCTAAACTTATACGAGCCTCTTCTTGCACTTTTCCTTCCCAAAACTAACCATGGAATTAATCAGATCTTCTCTCAAAGCCACGGGCAAAACTTTCTCAACGAAGGGAGCAGGCAAAGAGGAGCCTTCTTGCCCCTCTGACACATTTGCTGCCGAGTATACCAAGGATCCTTGGGGAAAGTGGAGATCGGTTTGCCTGTCAATACTGTCTGTCGAAGACGTGGACGACATCTAGATTATTGGCCTCCCGATAACAGGTATCCTTCTGTTTGGAGTTAGCAGTTTCCTGATCTCTTGAAAAATTCAACCGACCGGAGCAGCTTCATTGGAAGGGAACAGGCTGCCGGTCCTTCTGGATGTTGTGGGGCGGGTGATCACAGTCAGATTTATACAATGACTGAACTCAATCGCAAAGTGGATGCGGTTTTAGAGTATCATCGTAATTTGGAAAAGAACGTGGAGAAGGTGGTATCTGGCCTAAAAAGAAAAGCGATCGTGGTTTCGACTAACTGATGCCAGTGAGACTGACAAGCTAAAGGTCTTTCAAGGCTTTCAAGGCTGGCTGAAATTATGGCCAGCCTGCTCCCAAAACATCTGTTATCTGGGCTATTCCCCTGGAAGAAAAATACGGTTGGATGCTATCATCCCAATCAGCACCCCCTCCTTCCCAGGTCCGAGACTGGTATGCCAAGGACGTCTCCACGAGGAGACGATAAGTTTGGCGAAGCAGCTGCAGACACTCGACACGTATACACATGCATGATAGTCTCGCACACACACATCCCTTTTATCACCGTCTTCACCGGACTGTTTTTCCCTCGAGATGGGACCTGAGCTGCGGAGCGCTCAAATAGACTGAGCTGCTGGCCAAACTGGTTGCGTCGCGTCCAACCCCATTTTCCTCGCCAATCCATCCTCCCCGTTCTCTACATGTAAAGCCTTGAGATCTGTCATACATGTCTTTTAAATGTGCGCTAAATGTGCGTTTTTTTTTTTTTCTCAGGCTCAAGAATGGTTAGAGCCCGTCTTTTTTCCCCTCCCGTCTCTTATTGTTTTTCCTTTCACATCTAAGCTATTGGAGGGTTTGTAACTGGGAAGCCAAATTCCTTATGTGTTCTGCATACTTGGCCAATGAATTTGATTCCGATTTGACTGTTTTGCAATACTTTGACTTTAATATTTGTTTGAATTTACAACAGAGAAAAATCTGTAAAAAATTCCACTTTTTGGGTGGAGCGTGGGATGTTTGAATAGCTTGTCTTATGTTGTCATGTTAATGTGTAAGAATAAATATCGTATAAAAATGATAAATTAGTTAATATTGGCCGATTAATTGGTCAGGCCCTATTTCCTGTATTAAGATGTAAAGGAGGATGATTAAACTAGTAAAATGTTCTACTATAATCAGAATAATGCAATGCTACTTTTACTTATGTGCACTTCAACTTACACATTTTTTTAAGTTACTTTTTATGTTTTGCAAGCCATAATTTGAGTTGTGAGTGAACTTCAGATATGCCACAACTGAAGTACGTTGGCACAAAAAAATATATATCACCACAATCAGCATTGTACTTGGCTCTTTATTGAATGGGTCTAACAGTGAAACAAATACAAAATGAAAACACTGTCGCCAGACAGAAGTAAAGAGTGACATTGTGTGGCAAAAAGGTTTAAAAAAAAAAAAGAAAAAAAATTCACCAGCCACTAGCAGGGTACTCCTCTCATGACAGCTTTCTCTCTGCGATACCAGGACTTGAGAAAACTAAGACAGGACTACATTAAGGCTTTGTCTCCAAACAGATTTGTGTCTGGCTAATGCGCTGAGACAGTGCTCTGGCGTAAATAAGATAGAGGAGGATTGGCAGAAGAAAGAGAGAAGAAAACGTGGCGAGAATGGAGAGATTCAGGTATTAAGGAGAAATTGGGGTGGGAAAATTCAGAAGGTAGTCATGCAGGGCCAAGTAATGTATATGGCGATACTCTTCTAAAAAGTCTACACACCCCTGGAAAAATGCCAGGGTTTTGTGATATTTTAAAAAAATTAAAAAAATGACAGCAAATTATTTCAAAATATTTTCCGCCATTAATGTGAACTATAATCTGTACAACTCCATAATTTTTTTTTTTTTTTTTTAAATCAGATGATGTGGTTGCACAAATGTTACATCACAATAACCTGTCATTTGGGGTGTGTAGACTTTTCATGTCATATTGGGAAGTGAATATGATGTGCAATCTTTAAGAAATGACAGCCAAAGATAACTAAAATATAAGCAGTCAGACCTTTGCCACGGCTTTAGAAATTGCCGCTCGTGAAATCATTGCGTGAACAGCTCAATCAAAGGCAAAGGCAAACTTGACCCCGCACTGGTCGCCGTACAAGCCTTGGGCACATATAGAGACAAGCAACTCACACTCACAATCACACATTTGTGTGCGCACTGAACTGATGCTGCCCGCACCGGAATCAGGTGAATGAATCTGCTCTAAACAGATAAGATTTACCGTAATAAGAATATAACGCCACTCCATGACTCAGGAACAGGAATAGGAACAACCAACAAGAACTGAGAAACTCAAACTCCTTGATAGAGGTTACAAGAAAACAAAAAGTAGGAGTTTTGGAAAAGTGTATTTGCAGTAAGGAAATATTCAATCCTGCACACCTCTAAGCACAGGCACACCCCCACACACACACACACACTTAGAATTGGCAAGACAAATCTGTATTTTTATTCCACATGCAAAGGAGCGAAGATGACATGGCAAGAAACTGAAAGAATATAGTCAAGCACTTAGATTTTTTATTATGTGGCGAATAGAGAAAATTGTGAGTACCGAACAAGACAGTTCCATGAAATATGTATCTGGCATGGGATGACTCCAGTCTCATGTGAAGAGTCAAATTGAATTAGTCTAATAGTTTCGACTCTCATATTCATCTCTGAGATGCATTGCATTTATGATAACATTAGAGAATTAGTGTCGTTATGAGATGGAAAATAAAATCGGCTCATTTGGCATTTTCGGCAAGATGAATTTTCTGAATAACTTCTCTGAATGAAAGAGAGAAAAGTTGCAGTGGTTCAGTTGCCTGATTTTGGTCTTTTGTTCAATAAAGATTTTTATAACCAATTTCACAAATGTTTGATATGTGCACTAACTATGTCATGATGCGGTTTCCTGCTTGCCTTCTTATTTTTTTGTTCCATGTCTGCTTTCGAGTTTATTTGAATTTTCTCAAATGTGCGTCGCATATTCTAACACACGTTCACACTATCAAATTGTTATAATTGCGTAATAATAATTTCAAATTTGCGAAATCTTTCAATTGAGTCATGAGTCTGGAAAAAAAAGGCAAAGCAAGGGAAGGGATGAAGTCGGAAATTTGTCTTTTGCTCCAGAGTGGAAAAGCTGCTCCTTGCTCAATAAGTGTGGGGTAAAATGATGGCTGATAGCGTGTCGTGCAGCTGTGCTCATAAAATAGTACGAGATTGGGAACTAATCCAACAGTTTAGGGGCGTGCATGTCCTTGTTCAACTTTGTGTTTAATACAAATCGTTTCGTTATTATTTCCTTGCCAGCGTGGCTGGAGTTGCCAATCTGTAAACCGTGGTGGTTTCCAGCACCAGTCTGCATTTTGTCCCGTTAATAGCGTGTGCGCATGGGCGTCAACAATCAGCATATCGAAAGCTGATGACTAATGCTCATATTAGCAAAAACATGCTTAGCCATTTTTCCTTGGCGTGCCTCGAAGGTAAAGACGGCTTTGTAATGGTACAAATAGCTGCAGTTGTCGCCGATCACCCCGAGGCCACCGCATTATATGAACAAGCCAGCTCATCTACGAGCGGCTGCCGCTGGAGGGTGCAGATAGCATCCACTCCTTCATATGCTTTAAACGCAGGATTGTCAGCAATTAAGATTAAAAAAAAATAAAATAAAAAATAAAGCAGTCAGCCGTGATGACCTGAAGGAAACCGTAATGTAATATGAATCATAAATGCATGCATGCAAATACGTGCCAACAGACGAGATCAGCGCTGACATGCACCCACACGTCCACACGCATATTCAATGAGTATACGGAAAAATGTGTGTTTGGAGCGTTGTGTGTCAATTTGGAGGAGATGCAACAGAAATTAGTTGTCTTCTTTTTCTTGAGGTTACTCGCACGTGTTCCACTAGTATGCGTTCGGCGCAGCAAGATGCGATCGCTTAACATTTGCCCAAATAGCTTTGACTTTTTTTTTTTTTTTTAAGTGGCCCTTTATCTGGCAGTTGCCCACATAGCTTCTGGAGTGTATATTTGTTGATTGTCAATCTCGTTTTCTCTTTGTTCGTTATATTTTTCCATTTGAGGTACTTTCACCACACTCCCTGTTTTTCCCTGTGGGTCTGAATTTAAATGTCTGCGCGTATTTTCCCCCCAATTAATGTCCTACAATAGAACCCATTGTTGTGGTAATCACTGAAGTACTGAACTCATTTAATATTTTGTATAACGTGTCTCCTGCTCGGCACCGCCTCGTACTTTGCTTAAGCAGACACAATTAGCCGCATTTGTAGCTGATAAGAGTTCCTTCTGCGCTTTTTTTTTTTTTTTTTAGTTTTTCGTGTCCCGCTCTCGGTTCTCGTTCTGGTCCTATCTCCATTACCCGCTCGTTCAGTCCATTTGGTGTGCTTTGTCTTGTTCTCTGAAGAGTGTCATAAACCCGCACAGAAAGTGTATCTTAAGCCTGGCTGCAACGCGTCTCCCGTTTTCGGATTTTCAATTAGTCCAATCTTCTCCATGACTTTATTTTTGTGGTCGGACACTATGACCACATGCGCACGTATGAAATATTCTGCCCTTTGCAATCGTAATCATGCTTTGAGTTTTGATTGATATTGTCAGAGAGGTGGTTAACAATACTGTATGTTCATTTGTTTTATTCCAGTTTTGAGTGGTGCGAAGCTGTGTGCAATTTTAATTCTTTCATGTAGCTGAATGTGGTAACCATGTTATTGGAAGCAGCTTCTACACTACGTAGGTGTTTCGGAATTTTTACAACATTCTTTGATAATTTTTTTTTTCGTTTGTTAGTAAGTAATTTTTTTCGATTTAATTTTTTTATTATTAATACTTCCATTTGTAAACTCTACCAAAAAAGACACGTTTGAAACAAATGTCAAAAGGAGAATGGAGCAAAAATTAATAGTTATAAAAAATTCTAAAAAATAAAGTGTAAAGTGCGGACTTTGAGGAACAGGATTGAGCCACCCTGCTTTAGCTATTTCACCAAACAGCTACATATGAAATTCAAATGTCAAACATGAAAGGTTTTATGAGGACATAAACTGGATCCTGGAACAGAATATTATTTCCATTTGACGAGACGGTGTTAATGTTTAGTGAGAACCTTGTTGATAGAAAAGCACTATAAGTGAAAGCCTGTTTTCCATTTCCATTAATTCCACATCCCCAATAGATTGTGTTTGACCGTAGTGGTGTGATTATGTCTTGAAACCAAATCTAAATTGTCCCTTGGTGTGAGTATGAGTGGGAATGATTGTTTGTTTATTTGTGCCCTGTGATTGAGTGCCAGTGAGTACCTGGAATGCTTCCCAAAGTCAGCAGGGATCAGCTGCAGCTCACCCACGACCCTGCCGTAATTAGGACAAGCGCTAGAGACATGAATGGATTTTTGTCAACACATTTCTGAATAGAAACCTGAGAAGTTTCCAAAGCGGGTCCAACATCATACTGTAAACCACTTAAGCCGGTGATCCAGGATCAATATTCTTCCTTCTACTGTCCAGATGATTTTATAATCCTGATTTGAAGATGAAAGAATTACTCATTATTTTGGGGAGAATTATTTTTTTTTTTTATCCTTTGGCTGCAAGGCTCGTATTGTCCTGGTTTAGAAAATGTTGACAGCCCACTCTGTTTTCCCCTTTCCTGGAAAAAGAGTTTCTAAAATGAAGTCAGAGTCCTAAATAGATGTGGCCTATTTTCTAACCCTGTTGGTCTCAATTTACGCCGGTCATTTAGAACGTGGCCATTTTGAAACTCACCCGATAACTTTTTTTTTTTTATATCGCCACTTCACTCGGTGCAGTCTTTTGTTTCTCTCTTATTGCTTGAAATCGGAACGAGTGAGTGCTCCCATGCAATTGATGTGATGCCGGCTCTTGGAATGGATGTGCTCTTTTGGAGATGAGAAAACGACAATAAACCAAATAGAAAACGTGCGATAAAATTAAACCGTGTCTATATTCAATTACTGACCAGAACTTTTTCTACATTGACACACTAATGAGCTGACATTAAAACGTACCTTAGTTTCATGCGGCAAAGTTTAATTTGAAGTAATTACAGCTCATTCATATGAACATCACATTTTTATTTCCTGTCCATTGCAAACAAAATCACCCCAAACTGCTTCGCGGACAGCCGTAACGTGGAATAGGACCAAATACAAAAAAGTCATAGGGATCCTTTCATAATTATTTACTGAGTGATTAATGAGCTAAGTTGGCAGCATTGAGTTGCCGCTCGCTTCGTCATCTCGAAGCTCCATCTTCTCTACCAGACGCCGTACTTTGCAATTTCCTGCGCTAGAACTGAAACCCTGCTTGGCTTTTTCCTTTTTCTTCACATTCCCCAAATCCACCGCCAAGTCCTTCTCCTGCTAAGGTCTGGTTCATGTTGGGGCATCTCACAGGAGGCAGACAGAGCGATTTGCAGCACATGTGCGAGTGTTAATTCACTCTTCACCACCCACCCAACCGACCCACACACTCTCAGCCTCCCTCTCCATATTGCTCCGCCATGTTCACATGCCAGTAGAAGAACAATAGATTGGAATACATTTTGTCAGGAGTGAATTCTTCACACAAAGAGGCTGTGTAAATCTTAACCAGCAGACATTTTTTTTTTCCCCTTCCGAGGCATGGTCTGACTCTCTTTTCTTTTCCATCATTCTTTCTCAGAATCTCCCGAACCCATAGCACCCGCTACACCCCCCAAAATGCCACTCCATCCCATCCCGTGTCTCGGGTCTCCCTGTGGACATGCACTTACTCCACACTCTGCTCACACACTCCTTCTTTTTCACCACATGAAAAGGTCTCCTCTTACTCCTCCTTCACCTCTCATCCCACAAGAGGCTGAATATATCAGTTGCTTCCTTTTGCACCCGTCTGCGCCCCCCTGCAGAGACCCTCGCCACCCATAAAACTAACAGCACCAATATCGACAAGCAGAATCACTCATCTCCCCCTGCCATGTCCAGAGGCGGGGAAGGCGATCGGGACACATCTACAGCAGTGGTGCCCAGCTTTTTTTCTGCGGCAGACCGGTTCTTAAAACTCCGTAACTTTTGCAGACCGGGTGCTGGTGGCAAAGTGAGACGAACGGGGGAGAGGCGCTCGCCGCTCTAATTGACGAGCGGGCTATGGACGTGCTATCGTTAGTCGTTTCGTGAGCTTGTGTGTTTAACATTAGCGTAATGTGAACGAAACAATTAGCACCCTGATATACGTCAATTTTTTTTTACTACTACTTTTAACACACTGTTTTAAAGTCCAGAACTTTTAAATAAAGTAGCACCTACAATTTGACAACAACGTTTGTAATGCATGGCCGCTGTAGTCAAATCTGTGACTTCTTCTCAAGAATCTTTTGTCACAAAATGGCACAGAGTCAGCAAAACATAAAATCAATGAAATACTTTGATGTTAACTGAACTGAGCTCTTGTGAGGTGCGCTGAGGTCTCACGTGGCGGGAATTCGATATCGAGTTTGTGAGCCTTTCAAGGAATGTTTCCCTAAAAAATAGTTATAAAAGAAATTTGAATTTAATTACACATGCTTTGACATGAGAGGTTGCACTGCACATGTTTTAGGTTATAAACTGTATGCAGCAATATTTTTCTCCGCCTCATAGTGATTTTAACCCACTCCTCCATTTTATGGGACTTAGATGTAATGTTGGCGTGCTGATGTGATATAAAAAAAAAAATAAGAAAATACATTTAAATTCAATGATTGATTCTTTTTTTTTTTGCTCTCCTCACTATTTTACATTCTTTGCTGATTATGGCTGAAAGCAAATTTATAATACACTTACAATGCACTCAATGGTGCTCGGTGGTTCGTTTTTTTATTTATTTATTTATTTTTTGGACCTCCCATTCTATCCCTCACGAGCCAATTAATGAGATTCTAATACAACAGCTGTATTAAAGATAATGCCGTCACAAAAATAATAATAATTAAGTTTGATTGGCACTCACAGAGAAGTATTAATTAGACTCATTAACATTTTCGGTAAAAACTGAACCGATGAACAGAAAAAAAAACATTGTCAGACTATGAAAATAATGTGGAGCAGTGGGACAAATTGACAGAAGCAGAGAAAATAGAGAATTGCAACAGAAGAAGCAGGCAGAGGTGTGAATGAAGACGGCAATCTGCCTAATTCACATTTATTTATTTTTTGCCAAAATTGATGTCGTCTGATACGCACAACAGCACGAGCGCTCACGACGGCTTTCACAGAATGCACTTCTGTATTTTCACGAGCTGCGTCTCCTGACATATGCAATGGCATGTACAGTTATTCCAGGCGACTCTAAGGTCTATATGCCGGTGTTGGAGCCTGTTTTCCGGAGAGGTGTGCTTGTTAGCACGAATACTTTTCAACCCGAGACAGATGGCAGGTGTGAAAACAGGCCAGTGGTCCAACTGCAACACCACTCGCTCTGTCATTCTTGCAATGACGACTAAATAACAAGATGTACGATAAAGTATGTGGCGATATTTTGTACTGCAGTCAGGCCCGTTTGTTTCCCTTGCATTTTCATTTGGCCTAGAATAAACCCAGCGCAACTGCAACCCTAATGATTTTAGTGATATTAGTTAGATAAATTGTACATTAATAATAAATAAAACAGGTGGAATCCAATAAAATCAGAACAATATCATGATTATGGCTCGTGAAATGAAATGGTATGTAATATTTTGGCTTGTGAGATACTTTTATATTTGTTGTCGTTCCCCAACTTAACCTCGGGTAACGTCCGACTGCAGAATAAAGTATCGGCCCGCCACATCACCCCGTTTCCCACTTTTATCTCAAGTTACAATATTAGGTTGTTCCCATCCAAAGGATATTTCATGTTTCCCTTTTGTAAATTCAGATTGTGTTTATCAATTCATCACCACAAAGGTATTCCAAGGGAAAAAAAAACAAGTACTGTAACACAGAAAAGATCTTTTGGCTCAACCCCATTCTGTCTCATTGCATCTCTCGTCTTTTTTTTTTTTTTTTATCTTGGCTGCAGCTTCTCTCCCCCTTTTTTCTCACATCATGTGGGTTGAGGCGAGGTGAGCTCCCGTGATGAATCTAAATGTTGCCCCTCCCATCACTTGTTCTCCTAAATTACCACAAGCACCAGCGTCTCTCACTGCCTCTGCCCTCATACCCACGACTCTGCGGTCCGCTGATGGGCCTCTAACTTCCGTACATTCACATTTACAGTTACAGCGCACAGATCACATGAGTCAGACGTAATGAAAAGAGTCCACAACTACACTGCCAAGCATGTCTGATTCCAGGGAATGTTTATACATAAGCTTACAAGTCTTCGTTGATGTTGTAAGCAGTTCACCTTCAAACCGGTTGAAACCCTGCAGGCCCCCCCCCCCTGAATTATTATCATTGCTGTTGTGGGATTTTTAGGAACCCCAAACGGCATTTGTGCAGAGCCTTGCGATTCGACATGCATCTCGATTCTCTCGGCCCAACACGAATTTGCATCTAGAAAATCTGACCGGCTTTTACTGGCATGCGACTGATCACATGATGCTGCATATGCTAATGAACAGTAGTTACTTTATTAGGTGCACTTTACCTCCCTATTGGATATCCTTTTGTCCCGAGATTTGTTTAAAATCATGTGCCATCGAGTTCCAAAGAATCCAAATGAAGTTTAGCTGTGAAATTCAGACATGAACACATTTTCCAAAGTGATAAAAATATTTGTTTTTTTTTCCTTTTCTTTTTAATTTATTTTAACTCGTGGGTCGTACTTAAATCAATATTTTATATGAACATTGGCTGGCGTGACTGATATTGGTTGATTTTTTTTATTTTTTTTTTTAATTTTTTAATTAATTTTTTTTAAATGTATTTATTTATCTATTTATTTTTTCTTTACAAACATAACTTTACTAAAATTTATCTAATATTTAATTAACGCAGTGATAACTGAATTCACAGATTTTTTTTTTTTTTTAGCCTACTTGATCTTAGAAATAATTTGTGCCAGGCATTAACAGTTCATACAGGGAATGAGGCGTCTGTAAATTGTGTACTGTGTGCGTTCGACTGTGATATGCACATCTGGAGCTTATGCAGCAAGATATCTATTCTAATCACTTGGTGTAGATTAAATATACGGTTTATGCCTGTTAATGCGTTCAAATGGAATGTTTTGGACTTTGATACTCTTCTGAATAGTGCAAGTGATTGTAAGGAGTAACAAATGACAAAACGGAGCAGTTTTTGCATCTCTACTGGACGCTGAGTCCAATATGTCCAAGTCGTCTACAAGAAGGAATGTTCAAAAGTGAAACTCTTGTTTCCGCTTGCATCAGAGGACTGACTTTCCAGGCAATAATCCTCCTGTCACGTCATCAGATAATAATGTTTATTCAGACTTGAGGAAGCAGCATGTGGCTCATTAAACAATATTGATTTTGCAGTCTCGGTTCCAAGTGATTGTCAACAGTTGTAGGTTTCTTGTTTGAGTTCAGTGTAGAAGCAACTCCCTTGTTCGTTAGAAGAAGAACTTTATACTGCAGTGCGTATGTTTGCCAATTACAACGTCTCCTTTTGTTTTCAGTAATATAGAAAAATTGACACAACCAATGTTGAGTACATTTTATTTTATTTTTGTTTTCCCGTTTTACCTTTGCAAGCAGTGGATTGCATTTAACTTTCTTTTCTCTTGCTTCGTTTTCCATTTTGTTGTCACCATTTTGTGGCCCGGTACTGGTCCGCGGGCCATTTTGGACTGGGCCGCCCTCATGACGAAAACATTTTTTTAAGTACTTCAAATTTATTTATTATTCAAAGCTGAAAAATAAGAGGCATGTCAATATGCGAATGATCTCGGTTGCATTTCGCTCGTATTAAACCCAGACGCTAGCAAAAATGAGTACAAAGCCCGCTCTGTAAAAAAAGTGATCTGCAAAATTTATGGACGTGTATGAACCGGCACCTCAATTTCCAAACCATCATGTGATGTGGGCAGCGCTTTCCTTTTGTTCTAGATGAAAACATTTGAGCGGTATCTTCATCCAAGGTCACTAGGAGGACACTCAAAGCTTGAGGTGTTGCCGACTTACCCGCTCAGCTTCTTTTTGGCTTCAATTTGACTCTGATGTAACCTGCTGGATGACTAAAACATTTGACATCTTCTGGTATATAATGACAATATATTTAAATTAAAATTTGGCTTTAACAAAGTTGGAAAAAGTCATAAAAAATGGCTGCAGGCATTTACTGTTGTTTTGGTACTGTTCCACGCAAATTGAAGCAGAACGAGCCGATTAAGAATGAAAGTGGTTCAATAAAAATTTATTTAAATGATAGGAAACACGAGACAAGTGATCTTTATTTCTTTGAATAATTTTGTTCTTCTTTGTCTGGTAACAACAACTTTGTGTGCAATTGTAAACAAGTCTAATAATTTATTATTATTATTATTATTATTATTATTATTATGGCTATACGTGATACTCTATGGATAAAAGTATCGGGGTCCCTGGCCATTGCAACAACTTAAAATAGAAGAAAATATGGTGTTGTTTCCACTTATGCTGCTAGAACATCTTGACCTCATCCATAATTATTTTTAGTATGTCACTGGAAATTTGCATCCATTCATCCATTTGTGAGGTTTGAATCTGTGTTGTAGTTCATCTCACAGGTGTCTGATGTGGTTGAGGTCAAGGGCCAGTCAAGTTCTTCCACAGCAAATTCATCTCAGCTCAACTGCATGGACCTTGTTTTGTGCACTGGGCCAACAGTCATGCTGAAAAAAAACCCTAAAAATTCTTCACACAATGATGGATGCAAACAATTGTTCAAAAATATTTTGCCTGTGGCATGGTAGTTTTTTTTTCTCTCTGTGACGCAAGCTTGGTAACAGAACAAATTAAACTCTTTATTCAAGGTACCGCTATATCATGTATTACAACACCAAGAACGAATCCAACCCCGATTGCACTGAAATTTGCTTCAGCTCAATATAGGGGCAACAGTCTGCTACTGTATGGAAACTAACTGTAGCACTGAGCAATGCCCAAGGTTGAGAACGTGTTTCCTCTGCATGTGGCCATCACCATTTTTCAACATTTGCGAGCAAATTTTACATTGATTCTGAATTCCTTTTGTGAAGCATAATTGTAAATGCGTTAGAAACCGTTAGAAGTGCTGTCACCAGATAATAGTTCAGTTCCCATTCAGTTTGGATGTGCGCATGAAAATTTGCTTGGTTCTCTTATGTTCTCTCCGATTGACCGGCAAGCCGTTCCATCTCCCCAAAACCTTGAACAGGATCAGTGGATAGATAGATCCTCAAAATTTTTCCTCACCCCAATTCCATCTGATCATATATCACATTACCGTGGCATCATTTTGTGCTGAGCCCTTATAATGATTGCAGGTTAGGCTAAAAAAATAAAACCAGGAGCAAAACTAATCACTTATTTGGGAACAGGCTTCTGTGGTAGCACAAGGTTATGAACAAAGTCTGACTTGACTATTGGGCCCCGCAGTGGAAACTAGGTTATTGTCACTGATGCCCTGGAGCAAAGCAGAGAGCGAGCAACATGCCTGCTGCCTACAGTAATACCAACATGCTGTCTAATATTCAGCCTTAGAGAGCGTATGTGTGCATACTTGTGCTCCTCATATTATCGTCTTCATTTTCTTGACATTAATAGCGAGTTATGGCGCATTTGGAACAACGATCTTACTCTTATATCGATGAAATCGGGACTGCTAAAGTCAAACATTCCATACTGGCATGCTGGTCCATTGCTAATTTGTTGCCATTTTAAAACAAGTTGCCTCAAATCAGTCTTGGGGCGAATTTTCCACCAGTGTATATTCTTCTATTGAGCAGCAGCAGAACAATGATGTTTTTTTTTTTCTGCAAATATTATTGCTGTACGCTGCCGCTAGATTTGTTCCTGTGTGTGCATCAGGATGTGTGGTGCGTCGAATGTCGCGGGCGTGGAGGACAGGTGTGTGCGCACTTCTTTACTCCTTTGCGCTTTTGATATTCTAATGTGTATTGGGAATGCATAAATGCAAATGCAGGTGAACGTTGGCTTTTTCCGTTTTCTGTCTGCGTGCGTCATATAAATGGCGAGTACCATTCTCTTTTTGTTCCTCACTAATGGCATCCTCAGCAGGGGCTATTACGGTTGAAACCACGTTGCCACGGAAACACAGCTTGTCCCTGTGAATCCAAAGTATTTCACTCCCTCTCTTATCTTTTGCTCACTCTCGCTTTCTGTCACTCTCCAAGCGTTCTCAACCGGCTTTCGCCATTCCGCTCTCGTTCGTCGCTTCCTCTGCACCTGTGCGCTGCCAAACATGACAGGCCTGGAGCTGATGTCTAAGGAGAGGTGTTCGTGTATATGAAAGAGAGACGGCGGCAGCCGAACGGAGGGATGGATAGAACTTTAGATGGCAAAGGGGATAATTCGAGTTTTACAACGGCTAACAGAAGGAAGGTCGCATGCAAAGCGGAATCAGCGTAGCGCTCGTATCGTGCTTGGTGCACTCAAGGTGTCAAACGGCACCACACACACACGACGACATCGCCGCTGACAATTGAGGTTGCTTTTTTTTCTATGTGCAGAACTAAAGAATAGCATCGCCGTGTAGCTTTCAAGCCAGTGGGGAAACGGTGCTTTGTCCGTTCTTATTTGAACCAGCACGGATCTGGCTCTAGCACACTTGGGCACCAGAACTGTTACAGCACTAGAACTGAGTTGATGAGAATGTAGCATCACGAGTGCTGGAAACGAGAAGCGGTTAACGGGCAGATGAAATTTTTATTCTGTGGCGGTGGCAAAATCCACAACAGCGCCGCTCCCTTATGCTTTCATGCTCAGCAAATACTAATCGGCCTGATGGAGAAGAAACTTCTGTTACAGTGGAGTCTTGTAACCGTGTTCCCACATAAATCAAGCCGTGCATTTCAGTTTTAGTTCAAGAGTTGGAAAGGACTTAACAGAAAAGAAATTAATTCAGATGATTGGTTGACAGAGAATTGAAATGAAAGAGGAAAAACACACAACATGCCGTTTTCCCCACGTTTCTTTCTGTAATTGCAAATGAAAAGAAGACAAAATGTCTTGGTCTTGGAAACCTTTTCATTTCGTGCAAAGCAAATTGTGTGCTTGATTATGGCACACTCAACACCCTGAGACTGTCATCAAAACTGAAGAGAGACATTTAAGTGAAGCCCAGGGATGATATATTCGCACGAGAAAGGCTTGATTAGAACATAGTGACGAGATGGGAAATTAAAAGCCGAGAGAGTCCCGCTCCTCATCTTGATGGAATATAAACTAGGGTGAGAAAACCGAGAGAATGAGAGAGCGCGAGAGAGGAAGGCAAGGCAAAAGAGAGATTGATTATGTTCTTCTAAGTGCTTCCGGCATTATTGGAACTGTACCGTCCTCCCGACCGGGCAATTTGAATTAACATTGCAGAGAGACTTATTGAGCGAGGGGCGAATGGAGAAGCGGGGCAAGGGGGTTAGGAGAGAAGGGGAGAGGGAAGGAGGTTGGGAGCGAGGTTATGAAGTGGGCGGGTTGGCACAAAGACAGACGGAGAGGGAGCCTGTGGAGGGAGGACAGAGATAGAATAACTGGGTTCAAAAGTAGGACAGAGTGAGAGATGGCGAGAGGCAAAGGGGAAAAGCTGGAGAATGAGCATTAAATGTTTGAGCAAAAGCACAAGACAAGCCAATTTGAAAAGATCAACACACTAAACTCCTTCTTTTATGAATTCCAGCTGGGCACTGTGTATAATAATCCATTTGAACCATAATACGTTTGGAAATTCGACCTTAAATATTCATTCCAAATGCTGAGACAAATCCATTTGGGGAATAACACTAATCCAATCAGGAACGGGAAAGAGCGAGGGAGTCGGTCTTAAGTTGAAAGAAGATGGAGAGATGGGCTCGGATAAAGTTCTGGTGAAGCGGTTTACCAAGCAATACACTTTGATTCAAGACACGAGTGCAGCACACACTTTTTTCACTTCCAGTGTCAGAATTTGGGAGTACAAAATGGCAGATCCACACCAAAATCCGGTGGTTGTTTTTTTTCGTTATCCAAAAGGACGTAACTTCGTTATATAATCGGTAGGTAGATTTGAATTTACACAACTATGTCCAAATTTTATGATGACGACCAATCAATTTTTTTTCTTTTTTTTTGTTGTCTGTGTGGAAAAATACAGAAAAAACAAGTGGGCGGCTCATTGGTCGACTGGTTTGCACGATGGCCTCACATTTCAGAGGTGCAGGGTTCAGTTTCGGTTTTGGTCTTCCTGTGTGGAGTTTGCATGTTCCCCCCGTGCCTGCGTGGGTTTTCTCCGGGTACTCCGGTTTCCTCCCACATCCCAAAAACATGCACGACAGGTTAATTGGACACTCTGAATTGCCACTAAGTGTGAGTGTGATCACGGATGGTTGTTCGTCTATATGTGCCCTGTGATTGGCTGGCAACCACTTCAGGGATGAACCCCGCTGCCTATTCGAAGAACTCATCTGGGATAGGCTCCAGCACCGCCCGTGGCCTTCGTGAAGAGAATGTATGTAGCCTACCTAAGTGGTTGGTGCACATCGAGAAAAGGATGGCAAAACAAATTCGGGGTGTGTGTCCTGTGAATAAACAGGTGCAGGCTGACAAGAAAATGTCTGTGACACGTGTGCACGAGCGGGCAGATTGGTTCAAAGGGAACGAATATTAAGTGACAAAGCTTGAAGAAAGGAAAATTGTAATGAGAGGCCAAAGTGGCACAAATTCAACACGTGAAGCGGCCTCTTCACCTCCCGAGACACGTTTCTCACGGCCGTCTGTTGGCCTTCCACCTTCCTCCTGATTGAGGAGGAGCGGCCCACGGCCCCGCACGGGCCACACAAAGCAAACACCAAGTCATGCTTCGTGATGCATGTGGAGCACATTAGTCTGAAGAGGAAGGGCTTGGAAATGAAATGCCAGTGATGGAGCACCTTGCCTCTTTAGTCTAATGAGAATCCTGAGCAGGTGATCATTTATGGTTGAGAAGAGATTGTCAAGATGTGTCACCTCAGGTCAGTTTTACACTGTTTTCTACATCATATATGTTCCTGGTGCTTGAGAATCTTATTGATTACTAAGATGATCGGCTTTAACACTTTGTTAATTTTTAGCGGGTGGCTTTTGATGCTTAGCTCATATTACCGTATTTTTCGGACGATAAGTCGCACTTTTTTCATGTTGGCTGGTCCTGCAACTTGAAAAGGAAAAAAAATGTAATTTCACAGACAGCCACGAGGGGGCACTCTAGTCTTATGCACCAATATCTCCTACTCTTTACTACGATAACTGAGAACGATTGAACACAACCGGACCGCAAGAGATATTCTGCAAAGTGAATGCGAAACTTGTCCGGGCCTGGCGAAAATGAATGACACTGGAAGCTGGAGGAACGAGTTCACCAGTGGGGGATGAACAATGTGGCGTTTTGTCAACGGTGCAGTTATGGTACGTTTTCGCGCAGTTTGTTGCCAAGGCGATGAGCATAAAGAACTTTGCGGGAGGACCTCCTTGGCGCTTCTGCTTCATGCAACACGACAAACTCTTTAGCAGAGCACGTCCTAAAAACATGAACATGAACACTGGGCAGCGTTTCTGTTCATGTTTATATTTCTTGTCGCTAAATAACCTTCATTGTGTTCGCATATCTTAAACCTTTTCAGCCTGTTTGTTATTCTTTTATCAATGTTATAACTTGGCATGCAAGATGAATTTTCTGTTTTGTAAAATAAATTACCCGCAAAAAATTGCGATTTATAATCCATTGCGATTTATGTAAATTTTTTTCGTACCGCATTATGCGTTTTTGGGCTCGTTCGACTTATACACCGGAGCGACTTTTAGTCTAGAAAATACCGTAATCAGAATGCCATGTTTAGACTAGTAAAGGCACATTTTTTGGGGGGGGTTGACTTCCCCTTTAAAATGTCGTATAATAATGTGACCCTCTCCCAAAAACACATCGTAACTTTTTTAACAATTTTTTTTTCCTATTAGAATGACAACTTTCTTTCTCGTCAATTTAAAAAAATGTATATTTCATGTCCCCTTTCAGCTATTTGTGTGACTGGGATAACAGCCTTACATTTGTGTGACCTGATTTGCTGAAGTGAAGGCCAGCGTACCTTCTCAGTAAATAGTCGTGCCCCACAAGCCTCAGCTATTGATCGTGGCTGCTGCCAGCGCTCATATCCTGAAAACGTTCTCCGAGGCCAAGTTACTCATCACGCAAGCCCGCTCTAATTCAATGCATATGCCTTAGAATGCACTGTACTGTACCTCCATTACCTGACGTAGCCTGCCTGCCTGCCTGCATCTAAATCAAGTTGTTGTAAGCGCTGCGGGGGGCTTACACTTACATGTATCCTGACTCTATTTCAGTTTTGTGTTAGCTTGGTAGCTTTACGCTTAAGTTGCCAAACAATGTGCCACTAAAGTTTTTTCTTACTTGGTCATATGACTAATGTGACTGTTGTGTTGGATTGTTGATGCGTTCCAATGACAGAGTTAAAGCAGCGGACCCGCTGGCTAAGCTGATTGGCATTTTTTCTTTAAAATTATTTTTAGCATCCTTTCAAAATTAATTCATTTTAATCAAGAATTCCGTGCCTCGGATGCAAAAAAAAAAAATGGAGATGTGAAGGTGCTATCATCTTGTGGGACTAAGCAAAAAGTAGCGATGACAAGTTCAAAGCGAGACAACACACACACAGAAAGTATGAAAGTGATTGCACTCAACCACAAACATGGCTTAGACATTTTTTCACATGAAAGCTGTCTGTTAATATGTTCAATAAATGACATGCACATTGTGAACACGTGCATGTGTGTGAGTGTGTGTGTGAATGTGTGTGTGCGGCCGCTTAGCATGCAGGATTGGGCTTGTGTTGGTTGACAGTGTACAGGGAGCAGACGAGGGGAGAATGGATCGGAAATGCGCAGCTTTCATGCCAAAATCTGGCATTAGTGTGGCAGCTGTTGTTTTTGTGCAAACTGTACGTGTGTGCGTGAGCGTGTGTGTAAATGCATACCTGCAACTCTGCGTAAATCATTCATTAATGCGTGCACGCACGTGCTGCCACAGCAAGGGGAAGATAAAGGGGAGCGGAGCAGGCTGTCAAGTGTTTTTAGATGTTGAAAACAATGCATCAGTACTGGTAATACGAAATTAATTACTTCCAAGGGGTTAATCAGTCAATAAACCAGCTGTTGTGGTCTAAACGAGGTGTGATTAAATCAGTATTAAACAAAAAAAGATTATGATTTATTTATATATTTTTTTTGTCGGCTAAAAGGTTTAATTGAAAGTTCACTTTGCATGCTAGGAATTTTTATGAGCCGCTGCAATTGCAATTTAACTTTGTGAACATCTGTTTAATCTTGTGTGGATTAATATTTACAAAAAAAAATATATATATAACCAGAGAAACCTCATGCCGTGAAGTTGTCGAACTAGCCAGTAAAAAAAAAAAAACTAATAAAATAAATTTTTAAAAAATTGTTTTACAAAACAGATGTTGTCGAATGTTGTATTTGTGTGCATATCGGCACTCCCTTTATGCAGTGTTAATCACGGTAATGCTCTTTTTACACTCCAGAATGTTCACACTCACCAGTCTTACGTAAAACCTTGCAATGTGCTTCTCTCAAGAAACCTAACAGGTAAATGAGCCCCAGGGATCCTTGTGTCGCGTGTCAGCAAGGTGGCTTGTTTCAACATTTTCCGTGTGTTCCGAATATTCATGTTCTCCTTTCCAAGAGTGCTCCAGTTTTACGCCGCATTCCAACAAGTTACAACAAATAATTAATTGTTTGAATTGAAATGTCATGATTTTAGTCAGGGTTAAGCTAACCAACCTTGTGATCATTTCATAATTTCTATGAATGTATCCCACAGCTCCTCCTACTCCCGTTTTCACTGATAAAATACAAAAGCAGTTGTAGCACTTTTGATCGGCTCTCCTTTTGGGGGCTGCCGGGATGTGATGCGTTACACCGGACGCTATCCACTTTATTTTAACACAGCACATGACGGTGGTCATTTTGTGCGCCTAGTGTCGCGCTCTGCTCCTTTTCATCTCGTCTTAAACGCAGTGCACTGGTGTGACATCTGTTGATCAATAACATTGTACAACACAGTAAAAAAAGAAAAAAAAGTAAGTTCATACATTAGAGTGAGTGCATCTTGAAAACAACGTATGAAACGGTGCATACTGATCACAAAAAACAAACAAAAACAAAATCAGCAGTCATGAAGAGTCTGCCTGTATATATTTGAATATCTAGTGAGATGTAATGAAACAACTTTTTGTTAACAAGCATTTTTGATTTTTTTTTTAATTGATATTGTCACAGTAAGTTACACATGACTGAGGCAATTATGCTATGAGGCCAGCGATATGTTGGACTGATAGTTCTAAACGCACGGCTGAAGGTTGGCAGTCGCCTGATGACTCGTGTGGGCCGATGTGTACCGTTTTGATACTGTTGTGTTTAAAAAGCTTTGGCAGCCACAGAGGATGTCTGTCACGGCAGCACGCACAGAGAGAGCGAGGGGGACACGGGATGCGCCTGTGTGGAAGCGTAGAAAATAGAAAGAGCGCACAGGCCACAGTAAATGAGCTTGACTAGAGGAAGAAGTGCAGTTTTTCACCAATGGAAAATAACAGAACGCAAACTATCAACACCATTTTTCCATTCATTCATGTATTGTCCTGTGCACGGTCACAGGACAGTGATTGCAATTCTTGAAGAGTTGCTTTAATACAGCGTTAAATAACTGTCGCGAACGAAATCTTTTTCAAACCATGGCCGTGGCAACCGTGCAAAAAGAGGCAGTGTGAGATTGGTTAGGTGAGGTGAAAGGTCACGTTGGGTGACGGAGCACTCAGTGGACTTGGGAGTCCCCTCATGCGTTTTTTTTTTTTTTTTTCAGATTTAAATCAGTTCCCAGAAGCCTTCATGACGTGTCAGTTGCATTCGTCAAACTACTACTAGGATCAAGAAATTTTGTACATTTTGTTTGACGTGACGAGGCCACAGATTTCATTTGCATTATTGTTGTAATCTGATTTATAATTTACCAACGTATATTTCCGCCACATTTATCGTATTGAACACTTTGAAGACTGCAAGTCGAAGTGTTCAGTAAATTGACAACTTTAATGAACTAGATATGAATGCATTTTTTTTATTGCATGAGCCTGATTTAAAAGATCAAAACTTACAAATGATTAATTTGATATTATGGTGGTACAAATTAATGTAGAACTTGTGGTTGTTTAAAAAAAAAAAAGAGGAAGGGGACCTTATACTAATATTGAGAGAAAATGAGCTTTTAGATTACACAACTCAGTGCAGCTCTGCTTACCTTTGGCTTTGACCTAATAAGAACGGTCTCCTGATAAGCTCACCGGCCGTTGAAGAGTTTTCCATGTTCTTCCTTACGCGTTCACGCATTAGTGTCCGTTTAAACACCTGCAGACACCAGCTCGTAGGTGATGTGACACAATGAGGGAGTGTCTCGCGACGTGAACATTATTACAGTCGTCGAGGCTGTAACAGGAGGGGAGGTGGCACGCAGAGAAGATGGGGGGGATTTAGGTGAGGTGGGAGGAAACGAGAGCACACGTATTGACTTATTGTCTCGGTGCATCTTCCAACATGTGGCGTAGTGCAGACAGCCCTGTCACTGTCACGGCAATAAAAGAGATTTGAATTTTAATTTTCATCCCGTTGGAATGCAAGGCCGGATTGTGGATGCCGGGTGGTCTGCACGCAACACGGAGCACTTAAGCACACTTAAGTTTTGCCCTCTTAATTTATTTCCAGCGTAATTCTCCTGAAAACGTTTGTTTTATCTGTCACGGAGCCGTACACCTGCTGTTGTGGAATATATAGAGCTTATTCTGCACTTACACTTATCACCGAGGCAGCAAAATGGCTGTAATTTGAAATGTAGAGAGAATTGCACAGAGGGTGAAACGCAAAGATAGAGAGAAGCTCATGTTTGCTTTGGGATTGGTGAGGAGGGAGATAGGAATAGAGGGAGGTGAGGAAAATTGGTGGTCTTTCCACTGACAGTGACTGAGAACCAGTCTTTATCGTGTTGCGTGCAAAAGCACACACAAAGCACTCTCACTCCATTTCCCTTTCACTTGCTCACCCCTCGCTCCTTCCTTGCCCTCGTGGGATCATTTGGTTCCATGCTTCGCTTCTTTCCAGGGCTGGAAACTGTTATAAGGTTAAATGTGTGCTTGGCCCATGCTTTGTGGATGTGGCGCATCGTCGAGGAGTTCAGATCAATTGTAACATCGCGGATGAGGAGAGAGGAATAAGTTGTGATTGATGGGTCAATGTGACGGATCGTGTTGTGGAAGTGCATGAGAGAACTACCCTTATGTGAGTGGAAATGAATACGCAATTTATTCAGATCGCCGATTGTATTCAGAATTCACACAGGCACGGTCACAATAAGAGGTATTCATTTACCGTACTTTGACGACCATAAGGCGCAACGTATCAAAAGGTTCCGTCTCAGTTAGGGGTGCTGTTTCCGTATTTAAAATATGCAAAAGGCTCATCACCGTATTATTGGGGCCAGGCATGGTAAAACATAAGCCAACTTAAAACATACGGGAGCATGCACGCACGCTAAAACGTACCAGTGGTGGGCGGTCAAGGCCTTCATGGCCTTCTCTGCTGGCCTAACATAATCACGAAATCATGATCATATTCTTCACATTGATCTCATATTATATCCAAGTGTTGAATTTTTAGGTGAGAGTTTTTATCCAATCAGAATTCAGCTAGCTCGTGTTGCCAGGCAGATTTCATTATACCAGTCGTCCGAGGCCTTCAGATACAATCGTGTGGGTGTCTGTTCTGCGTCTCAAGGGGGCTTTTACCGTTGATAGACAGTTGCGATAGCCAATCAGATCGTAAGTTGATGACAGTAAGGCCTTCTCGCTGGCCTTACGTATAAGGTGATGAATGTGTCTTGTGATTGGATACCCACTCGTGAGGGGTTAGCGCTATGCTGCATCAACACACCGGAATGTCGTAACTGGCGACCGTTGAAAAATCTGAAATATATGCTTAATTATTTTTTTTGGTTTGTTTTTAAACCACAACGGCCGAAGGAAGAAAAAGTGTGGATTTAATTGCAAATACCCTTGCGACGCCATTTTCAAGTCTGACTTTTCAAGACAAGCTAGGTCGTCCAGCGGAAGCAAGACTGAGTATGGTTGTACTTTATTAAAGTATTTAACATGACAGGTTCCCTCTCGTCAGTGTCAGTCAGTCTCGTTGCCGCACGGCTCCTCAGAAATGATGCCCAACCCGTGCAAGTGGACACATTAGCGGCTAATGCGGCTAAGGGTTAGCCCAAACATTCACAACCCATTCCCAAATTGTGGCATAACTCACCAGGAGTGCCTCCCGCTTTTTGTAAAGCTGTGTTGGCCATCTGGCATCCATCATTTGCACACCACTCGCATCTTCACTTTGAATGCCCTGTCGGAGTTGGAGTTCCTTTGTTCAGATTCCCAGAATGATGGCGAGTTCCGAGTTTTTTTGCTGCACCACGGTCCCGACTGGGTCCGCATGCTGTCCTCAGTCACGTCCACCTTTCTTCCATATCAGCTGTGTGTTGGCATGAAATGCTCCCAGAAAGTCACAACAACATTTAGAGATTTTGGAACTCAGTGCACACACAAGGCACGCCCGCATTATTAGGAGACAATTTGGAGAAAATTAAAAAAGTGTGGCTTATTGTCTTGAAAATACAGTATGTGATTTGATAACTTCATCCCTCACCCACTCAACCATTCAACATTTAAGGAAAGGTTGTTATGAAAATTCATGAACATAAATTAACATTTTTAAAAAAATATTTACTGAATGACTCAAGAGTAACATCACACAATCTCGTTAGCAGATCCCCAAAAATTGTAATTTTAGTCGGGACTCTAGTGGCAACTTTGGACAACGTGCGGAATTTGGGAAGCCGGTGATTGATTTTCAAATGGCATTCAAGTCATAAAAAGTCCTCAATCTAACTTACATGGTGTCGTAACAGTAAACACGATCCATATCAGCTTCTTTTTTAAGGCTCGAGTTTGTACTATATGCTATATTAAATTAAATACTCTCCAAGCAAATGTGGGTTGCACCGACTGCGTGATGCCGATACACTTTAAATGCTTGTTCTCCCTCTTCTGGAACATGTAACGACTTCAGAAATGAGACATGGAAAACTAGGCGAGCATGGAGTTTTCCCCTGGGATGTCGAGGACGCATCTCAGCCCGTCACTTCACTTCTCGAAGCAATACATATCCTGAAAAAGCCGCCAGCCTCCCTGTTTGGCTCTCTGTAGTGTAGCTGTACGACACACACACACACACAACTATTACCATTCAATACAAAGCAGGGGCACAAACAGGAGCAGCAGGCGCATCAGACTGCAGAGGCCCCTTCGTGGCTCACCTGCTAAACTTAGAGCCGAAATGGGCCACCGAGAAATAATCTTGTGTGAACGCGTGTATGCATGTGTTGCATTTGGACCTTAGTGTTAAGACAAGAAACAGTTCTCTTCTTGTGTCTTTATGTCCTTCTTCGTGATACCTTATCATTCTTTTACAATAGATATCATGGCGAGGCACATAAATTCAATGACATCTTCTGAGCTTTAAATTATGGTTTTAAAAAAAAAAAAAAAGCCTAAAATAGGGTCAGTGTTAATTAGGCGATGCTGTGATAAATGTGTGAGCTAATTAAGCGCGTATAGGTTTGACTAAGGAGAAGGAGGCGTCTGTGATAAGAAAAGGGATGATAAGGTCCAAGCAGCGGGGGGGGGGGGAAGAAGAGAGAGACGCGGGTGTTTTTAATTGAGGTAGAGATAATAAGCGCACACGTGTGAAGAGCGGCGCGGCGAGTTGACGCGGGACAAAGGGAAATGAAGGAGAAGTCTCGTCATCAATACGTAATTTTAGCTCACATGCCGATGCACACGCGCGGGCTTTATCTGAAATGAAAGCACTTGAGCGCAGTGTGTGTGCGTGTCTGCGTGCGCGTGTGCATGCCAGCATCTTCACTCTCCGTGTGCGTATGAGAGTGAAAGAGCCAGTGGCAAGTTTTTCCTGCTTACTGTCTTTTCAATTGACTATATTCAAGTGAAGGCCAGCTGTTCCTCCCTTTTCTCCCACCTCGCTTCCCACTCATCTCTTTTTTTTTTTTTTTTTTTTTTCCCAGCCCTCCAACCTCTCCCCCTCCCTCCATCTCACTTCTCTTCCCCGACTGGCTTCTCCCTGCATCAGACTGTGTCAATACCAGCGCCACTGGCCCACCAGCCCCCTCTCAAGTTCAAAGGCGCCTTTATAGACAGGATAGAAATATGCCTTGCCCAAAAATCCTCCCAGCAGCAGACATCGTCATCGCACTGGCTTTGCTGCTCTCTTCTATCGCTATTTTTTGTCTTCACTTTGGACCATGTTTTTTATTTTTTATTTTTTTTTGCATTGCTACTTCAGACTGGGGAGGCAATAGAAGTAGAAAATTACATAGAAACCTTGACATAAATGATATTGTTCAACCTTGTATTTATACTAATGACACCTTTCTTTAGTAGCCAATCACACTCGCTGGCCTTCACGCTATAACATTGCAAACACCTTCACAATCCAAATGAGTTTCAGGGTTCTAATAATAATGTTCAGCGTTGATTGACGTTCATTTAATTTAATTGAGGCATGTTTACTATTATGGTACCCCACCATAGACACACTCGAATATTGAATATTTCAATCAATTATTCTGACAACGTCCCTAAATGTAAAAAATCTCTCCCTTTTTTGGTAGCACATAAGGTTTTTTTTTTTTTTTGTCTTTACGTTTGACCGATAAGACATTGCGCTATACGGACGTTACCAACTGTTGCAAATCACGATTTGATCATGGTTTTGAAAAAAAAATTCAAACTGTTTCTGAGCCGAAGCTTTTAATTCATAAATATTACTACATAATTTACAACATTGCATATTTTATTATCATCATCATCATCATTATTATTATAATTGTTATTATAAAAACTTGATGTGCTTGAGAATAAACAGGACTGATTCGGAAACAGAGGGGAAAAAAAAGGTGTAGCTGAGTTGTCTTTTGTGTACATACAGTCTAGTCAGGTATTGTCCGTTACATATTTTTAAGTACGTTATTCTGACTTGCAACTAAGGAGGACGAGCGGTTAGCACATGTGCCTAACGGCTCTGAGTTTGGGTTTTCAAAAACATGCCTATACTCCATATCCAGCAAAACAATACCATCGCTGTCTAAAAGCAGAATGGCAAAGTTTGTTTTTATTTTCATGACTTTCTTCTGTCTATATTCAATAGGTGTGTGCGTGTGTGTGTTTTGTGCATGCATGCATATTCCCGAGCAAATTGGATGTGCAACTATTTCTTTTGCACTTGGTGATGTGCCCCTGTGTGTGTAATTGAAATAACCCAAGTTATTGACTGTCTCCCCTCGAAGCCAAATAACTGCTCCAGGAGTGTGTGAGTGCACTCATTTGGAGGCTCCGGGGCCGAGATTACGGTACAGCGGCCACACCAAAGCCTTTCAGCCACGGCATTACACAATCACACATGCAAACGCACATCAGAACCACATCTATGGAGATGCAAAAACTTGCAACGAGGTCAAAAAGACAAATTAAACAATTTTCTTGCCTTCATATTTTTTTTTTTTGGTTAATATGGTGTTTCGTTCAACGCATTGCAAAAAAAAACAAAAAAAAAAACAACTTACAAACTATAATTACAATGATAGACCTAGTATTGAATTCACATATTATTTGGGGTTTGTTACATCTGTTTGGTTGGCTATCTGACGGGTTACACAAGAAGGAAAAAATTAAATGTTGGTGCTAATCTGTAAAATCGGCTCGAAGATGTTAACATTTTGACATTAAAACAAACAAAAAAAAAAACATTATCCATCAGGGAGAAATTCAACTCAGACTCTGCCTCATCGACTATCAGATCACACTAGGAGCACACGAGGTTCAGCATTTACCCGAATAATTGATTAACCGATGATTATTTTGATCATAGATCCATTGTTTTCAGACCTTGTGCCTCTTGATAATAGTTTCATATTTTGTTATTGATTATCACCATTTTTCATCAAATATGTAATTGTGCTGCACCTAAATCAGAGCTGGGTGATGGGTCTGTCTCCTGCTCAAGGGCACCTTGTCACTAGTCGGGAAGCAGACTCGCTTCTCCTCAACAACGTAGTTGCCATTTCATTGCCAGTTTCGTGTTTTGTCGTTTGCTTTTTCTGTGTTGGCAGGTTATGTGGAGAGTAAATGTTATTACTGGGTGTTTTTCTAAAGCATGATACTATTGCATGCATTTTTTTTTTGTTTTTAATGGAAAAAATGAATAAATAAAAAGTGAATTCATGTTTTTGGGGGGGTGACTTGGGTTAATCGCATCTTCCCTCTTTTCAATGGAGAAAATATAATTTGGTAGGCAAAAAGACGAGCGTGTTGTGTCCAGCGCGCGCGCACACACATGCGCACGCACGCTGCTCCTGACTCCTGGCTGCTGTCCCTTCTCTGCTCTGGATCACAGCCGAGTGGCAGCTTGGCCTTATCCTCTCTATTTATTCCATTGTCACATTGTCCTCTGCCTCTGTCCCTCTGGAGGCATCACACCTCATCTACCTCCCACCGCCCTCCCCAGGCTTCTGCTGCAACTCAATTTTCCATTCTCTCTTGTTTAATTCCTTCCTCTCCCTCTTTTATCTTCACTCTCATCTCTTCTCGCTTTTATATACTCATCTTTCTCCCATATTACCACCGGCCGTTTATCCCACTATTGAGGGCCGAATTGTTTTGTGTGTATTGAAGCCAGAGCTGACGTCAGGCGCGCATCAACAGAGGAGACCGCAAACGACTCAGAAGCGAATCCAAGGCCTCACTGGCCTGTTTCCCGAATCCGGCTGAGTGACTCGCTGGCCCCGCTAACCCCTCTGGGAATTTTAATACCCGCTAATCGATCACATTGTGCCAACAAGAGGTGCTAATGTGGCCAGAGCCTAATTATTGTTGCTGTAAATGAAGCCAGAGGTGTTTTGCGGCACTTCATTTTCCTCAAGGTTCCTTGCGCTCAAACCTCCTTCCATCAGCAAATTTTGCATTTTCCCAACCACTTTTCTCACCCCCCGCCTTTCTGGGCTCCAGTATCAGTCTTAATTATGTCTTTTTCTTAAAGGCTAATGGAAATTTGGCTCTCTGAACGAGTGTGTTGGACAGCGTGTTAATGCTGCTCTTAAGAATAGTAAAATAGAAAGAGGAAGCCAGAGGAAACAATTGAGTATTGTGGGGGTGGGGCAGGAGTGTGAAAGTCTGAAAATTCAATTATAACTGTGGTCTGGCAGACTCTCCACCGGTATAAATGAGAGAGCAGAGCAGAGCAATAGTTCTGGATGGGTGATTAAGACGGAGCAAGATAAAAAGTTGAAGCGCAAATGGATTGTGATTAGCAAAGAGACATGACGACAACATGAGTGTGCGCATCATTATTTCATGATTTTCAAACACAAACTCATTTGGCAAGTCGGCGATGCGCCTCTTTTGCGTTTCACTCGCCACCCGATGACAACCCGTTTCCAACCTCACGTGTACCGTACAGCACACGGCATTGTTTTCCGGATGCGCTGTAAATCACAGGCTCCCCCGCTCAAACGCCATAGCCCTGATCTCATTAATGCAGAAACGAGGTAGCGGATCAAGCCGCGTGCATCCCCAGGGAGGGGCAGGTTAGCGTTTGATGTGGGGAGAAGCTTCAAGACAGTCCTAAGAAGCCGAAGAGATTTCAATAGGCTGTCAGCTTGATTGTTACTCACACCACAATCGCACTCAAAGGAGCGGTTAAATAAAGTGACCATACCGCAGCTTTTCCCCTGACATGTCCACTTTTTAAGAGCTACTAAAAAAAAATGCGGCCAGGATTTTACTACTTTTTTTTCCTCAGTCAGCATTTTTCAGTCACTGTTCATGAAATCATGGCTGTTATATGGAGCACTTGCCTGATGTTGTCTGTCACAACAAAAGGGTTACAGCAATACCACTTGGACACACTACATTTTCTCTGGAGATCACAAAGCAAATATGGGCACCTCCTGAAAAATATAATTTTACAGGAACAAGGATTTTGCCAGCGACAGAAAGACATAAAGACTTGATGACCTTGGGCACCACTGGATCTAAGCACTTACTCATGCACAGTATCAAGCTCACGTCCCAGTCTTGTCAAGACTTCGACTTCTCACCTCTTCCTCTTCTGTCCGGATCAATATCTCTCTTTCAACAGTGCTGTATGTCCATGTGTGAATGTCTCCGACTACACCACTTCTTAAGATTAACCTTCTCCACCATTTCGTCTTTGCTTTGCTTTTGTGAATGAGGTGTCCTTCTAAGTTGAGATCATCTATAAAGGTGGTCCATATTCACCACCGTTATTCATAAAGCGCACCCCCTCCCCCTTTCCCTTTCCACAGAGGTGTGCTAGTGTAAACTGATGAGAATGATGAATGGGATTAGGAACAGCAGTTTGAAGTCCCCCTGAATAAGCTTATGTCAGCCCTGTGTACAAACTGATTAAAGGAGTCATAAAGGCAACTAATGAAACTCGTGACTGCTATCATTACAAGCCACCAGTGTCCTCTGCGAGCAAAAGAAAGGCAGCTAATTTAAAGCACCACCATCCTTTAAGTCGTTGACTGGTCGCCATTGTGTGACGCCAACTACAGTAAATCAAAGCGCGGGCCAAATATTTTTTTTACATAACCTTGTCCTTTCTCTCAATTACAGGATGACGACTCCATGTTTTTTCAGTTTGGCCCGTCCATCGAGCAGCAAGCTTCTGTCATGCTCAACATCATGGAGGAATATGACTGGTACATCTTCTCCATCGTCACCACATATTACCCGGGGTACCAGGATTTTGTCACCAAGGTAATGCTGTTCCGAAAATGACAAACATGTCACACAGTTTTGTGTGTGCGATTCCTCCATGAAGTTTCCAAGGAATTGAAATCTGTCGTGTAATCAAAAAAAGATGTTGCAGGTTTATTACATGGCGGAGATAATTATGAACCCGTTTTACGCCCACTGTGGATCCAATTTCAATACGTTCATGTCCGTTCAAGTTTCCAGTCAATTAATTAACTCCGGACTCCAAAATGCCCTAAATTTAAATGCTGTTCTTCCTTCCATGGATTGGCTCCAAATCATGGCCACTCTTCCGCTAAAGTGCTCCAAAATTGATTGTCCAAGTCGATAAGAATTTATTCCAGCTACCTCAATGGAGGAATGAGCTCTGTCTTTCTATCACTCACCATCTTCATGCCATAAAAAAATCTGGATAGACCGTGATCTTTAGTACCTTTAAAATAATTTCAAATACCTGCTAATTAAATGTCAATTTCAGCGCTTAACTAAGTTCCACTTGTTGCTCTTAGTTTAAAAAATTGATTGTGACAAACCAGGTCTTATTTTTCTGCCCCCCCCCCCCTCCTCCAGATCCGCAGCACTATCGAGAACAGTTTTGTGGGCTGGGAACTGGAGGAAGTTTTACTTCTTGACATGTCTGTCGACGACGGAGATTCAAAGATTCAGAACCAGCTAAAGAAGCTCCAGAGTCCCGTTATTCTTTTGTACTGCACAAAAGAAGAGGCCAACACTATTTTTGAGGTGGCGCATTCGGTTGGGATTACTGGCTATGGCTACACGTGGATCGTGCCGTCGCTCATCGCTGGAGACACGGACGTCGTGCCTGCGGAGTTCCCAACAGGTAGGAAATTTTCTTCAGATTATGTAACGGATTATATATTCGCTCATTTCAGTTCAGTATGGGAAGGCAGTTGCAGTTATTGTGAGTAATTTGAGATCATTAATTGTTACTTGCCAGATTTTATTTTGTTCAAAATAGCGGTCCAAGTGTCGAGTCACATGTTGGTACATCCTGTTAACCTTCCGGTGAAGACATTCGGAATTGAAGCAGTAGACCTCGGTTGAGTGTTATTGCTTGTTTCCACCTCTCAGTATTTCTTGTTACGAATTCAGAAGGAAAATAACTCAAATGGATTTGATTTGTTTCGGAATTAAGAGTGGAACTTGCGCTGAAACCGTAAAACAGTTTTTAGGCTCTTTTTTTTTTTTTTTTGCCTGCCTCAAGGAGTGTATGTATACCAGCAACTAAATGTATACCTGCAAAACCAAAACCACTGCATTTTGGCATATTTTTTTTTACATTTTCCAGTGCACTAAATGCGTCTGTCGCATGATCTTGAAGTTTGGATGCATTTGCAATGATCTCACAATGAAATAACTCTCAGCATTTATAGTTTGCTTGGCTCAAACCTGCAGTGGGAATCACGGCTTTGACTCTTTGCTTTTCCTGTGTTAAAACGAATGGAACGTTGCCTGACTTCAAGGACCGTGCATTATATTTCACCCGTGTGTTGGCGTGTGGCCTTTAGATTTAGAATAAAAGTAGACATAATGGCACTGATTGTTGTCAGCCATTTCTGGGGAAAAAACCCCCCAAAAACTCCAACTCGAAAGTTTTTACCTCTGCTTTTGTGGGACATTCATAGATGATATTTTCTGCCATTTTGTTTCCACCTCTTATGAGTTTGGTTTATGTTTGTGTGCTCTTGACTGCTTAATGTTCCGACAAGCAGTATGTACCTCGTTGAGCTCTTCAAACGCAAATTAAAAAAAAAAAAAATAAAATAGTGCATCAGCGAGTTCGTCTCCCTTTCACTTCATCAAAATTGAAATATGACCGTATCAGTTATGCAAATCACACAAGTTTCTTGATTTATGCAGCCACAGAGAAAATCACGACCCGCTCATGTGGTGCCTCGGTGATCTTTCAGTTAACACTGAAATATTATGAGATGAATCATATGGGACATAATGACAGATAGAAGACTAAATGTTAGCTACTCATTTAATGCCTGATAAATCAAATACCGACTGCTGCACCACTGGACATGACAAAAAGCATATCTATCATCCAAGCATATGATACATAGATAGATAGATTTGCAAAAAAATATATATTTTCTGCGATTGTCTCTGCTCTCATTTGTACAGTTTCATGAAAGCATGAATTGCACACATTGGAAAAGGGAGTAACTTATGTAATGCCAGGGAGCAGTTTAGGGTTTTGGCGTCTTGATCAAGGACACCACAGCCGTGGGGAGGGAGTTTGTTGGAACACTTGAAGTCTCTTGATAATTAAAACAAAAACAAAGCCAGAAAAAAAAAACGTCATCTTCGGGTTTGTACCTGAAATTGACATGGAGTGGTTCGCAACCAATTTCTGAAACAAACGGGTGTAGGTACTGCCAAGTCTTGAAATATGAACAATATAGATATTTTTTAAATAACTGTGGAATTCATGCGTCTATAGCAGGGGTGGGCAACCCTTTTAATTGGTGGGCCACAATGGGTTCTAAAATTTGACAGAGGGGCCAGACCAGGAGCAGATGGATGGAGTGTTTTGGTGACCTCACCTCATCAGAGAAAAATAATAATACATTTAATTTTAAATGATAGTGAACAAAAGCATGACAACATAATACCTGTTTTTGACACACCAGAGTATTTAGAAAACAAAACATTAACAATGTTTATTCATTGAATTTTTTTCAAGTTCGGCGGGCCAGATTAAAACTTTTAACGGGCCGCATGTGGCCCCCGGGCCGCAGTTTGCCCACGCCTGGTCTATAGTGGGAAAAAAAAAATCATTCAACTCTCCAACGTTCCACTGTACATTGTGTGCGATGCTCTGTCGGTAAATCCAGTGGTTATGAATTCATTAGAAAGGTGCATGATAATTTGCATACGAGGCACATCTCACGTGTTGCACCATGTGTGAGATGGGCTTCAGCCAATTCTCATGGGTAGCGCACTGGGGGGGGGGGGCTCTTCTCTACTCACTTCCAGCCTCCATATGCCTTGGATTGTACCTTGACTTGAGTTTCCCTTCCCTCCGACACCCTCCTCTGCTCTACTTCAATCCGTTGTTGCTTTTACTTGTTTGTCCTCTTCATTCCGCACTGCTCTTTTCGTTCCGACGGGCTTTTTTTTTTTTTACCCGCTTTTATTGTTCCTAGTCTTCAGTCAAATAACCATACAGCTTCCGTAGATTGGAATCACTTAACCACCCTCTCCTCTCCTTTAACATTGTCATGTGACATGTCTGTGTTGTGACATTTCAAAACATGCCCTCAGAGACATATGAACATATACACTCAACCTATTTCTTCAGTCTGAGCACGTAACACAAACACACGGGCAGATTTATTTTATATCTCATGATAAATAATCGCTAAAGTTAAAGCAACGTAGAGTGAACGAGTGAGTGCGTGTTGGAAACATGTCAACAGCGTGTGGTCCCGGAGGAAGAGAACTGTCAGTGGTGAGGTCCCTACGAGGGAGGCAGTTTGCCAGGCCGCCTGTCTAGTTCTCAACGCTGACATGCTAGTGCACTGGCTGACAATGCGGTCATACACTGTCACACGGAAGCGGACAATCTGATGGAGAGGGAGCGGGCCAGATTAAAAGGCAAACTGAGAGACAGATAGCCTGATAAATTGTTTTGAAGGCAGCGTGGTCTTAGCTGAGAGCTACGTGACCTCGATCCCTGAGGTGTCCGACGGAGCCCAAGCAGGAAGACCACTTCCAAGCTAAGTCAGAAGGGCGCTAGAAGCTGAGAATTTGAGGAGGCAATCCTCCACCTCAACTTTCCTTGTTTGAACTGTCTTTGTTTGTGACGTCATTGGTATTGATAACCCAGGATGTGTCCAGCTTATTCACTTTCAAAACATATGCTGAAGAGTCTTAATTCAAAATGATGATTGTGTCCTTTATGTGATGGGGTGGATTAGGGTTAGTATTTTCTTGGAACACCTGCTAGACCAACACATTTAACATACTGTGGAACCTCTGAGGTGGAACACCATCTGTTCTGGCATGCCAGCACACCTCAACATCATAAAGCCTATACCAAGGCCATTTTTTCCCATTACATGCTCTGTAATATTCGACATAGTTTCATGAGTGAAAAACACAAGCTGGCCAAATAACGGTTAATTTTTGTTTGTGGCCTGATTTTTGTGTAAAGGATAATAGGACACCCTCATTTTCATGAGGGTAACATTATTGAAGGTAATGTGGGAGCATGTTTTACATGTAAACGCTATGAAATTAAAAAAAAAAAAAAAAAGATTTTAGTTATAACCTCCACGTTGATGAGTGAACTTTTTCTTCAGCAGATGAAATAACCCAATCCTGGTTGACAGTATGCACTATTTTTCGTGTCGTATGTTTTCCCTTTTCACGCCAAAAAAGATGTTTTGCAAAATGTTATCCAAAATATGCCCTGTGATTGACCTGCGACCCATCGAGGGTGCAGCCCACCTCTTGATGAAGTCAGCTGGGATAGACTCCAGCTCAAGTGGTGGGATGGATGGATGTTTACAAAATAGACTCAGAACATCCTCTTGCGCCAACCTTCCAAAATTCTGACAGCCCAAAAATTACCCGTAATTTTAAATATGATCCATGTGCTGTTCTCAAATCAGTTTGTTGCAGAAGTCATGATATCATCAATTACTGTGGACTATTTGTCACGAGTTAATCATATGAGGTCAATAACGGGCAGATTATATCAATGGATCTCATTATCAAAATGTCAACCGTATTCTATTATATGGAGGTAATTTTAAAACTAAATCGCCCCCTCGCATTGTGTGACTTTCAATTATCACAGATTGATGGCATACCACAAATACGTGACCGAATTAATCAACAAAATAAGTTTCCTTTGTTTGAAATGAAAACCGACGCCGGGTTGCTTGCATATGCGAGCAGCTTTAATAGTGAGTGGATGGCGTGCAGGTTATATAAAAGAAAGCGCTTAAAAAAAAAAAAAAATGTTCCGAGAGCGACAGATTGTAGAGGGAGAACAGCATTCAGGCATACAGAGGGATAAACAGGATAAACAGGCACACAGACAATACAAAGAGTGACAGTGCTTCAGACTGACAGATGGACAAACAGAGCAAGGTGATAGATGCGCAATCGCTGCGTCGTCGACGCTGCCTCTTGGAGGCTGTTCAAAACATGTCCTCTCTGTAGAGTCAAGCTGAATGATCAACACTCGCTTCCTGTTCTGTCTTGCTCCATCTGTGTCTCTTTGCTCCTCCCTGTATGATCCCTCTCACCTCGCTCATCATCTTGCACTGTTTACCTTTCAGATTTCAATCCTCCCCTAACTTCGGCTCAGTTTAAATAAGTCCGTCTGCCTCCTTCTGGATCTTTCCATCTGTCGCTCGTCTGCGCCCTCTGATTGATCTTGCTGTTTCTTCCATCAAGGGCTGCTGTCCGTGTCCTACGACGAGTGGGACTATGGCCTCGAGGCTCGCGTCCGCGATGGTGTGGCTATTATCACCATGGCAACCTCCACTATGATGATGGATCGAGGACCACACACCTTGCTCAAGTCTGAGTGCCACGGAGCTCCTGACAAGAAGACCCCCATCTCGGGCAACCCTAATGAAGTCCTCAGGTGGGTGATGCTGAGGAAAAATCAATCAATTGCGTTTTCCTTAGGTTTGAGCTCTTGTTTGAGCTCTGTTTCAAAAAATTTGAAAAGGTTGGCACTCAATTAGCCCTGATTCAGTTTACCTTACCTTTTTTTAATGCCCTCACATGCCGTGTCATTGGGTAAATGTGATGTGTGCGTGTGTGTGTTTGTATGCATGTATATATTTTTCATCACAGGGCCATCATTTTTGGGATTTTCTTTTTTTTTCGATTTAACAAAAATGCCGTTAGAAGAATCCTTCCGAAATAATTATCAGATGGCAATGAAAACTTTAACTCCTCCGGCAAAATGAATAATTCTCAATTTTGATTGGCGTTGCCGGAGAAGTATTAATTTAGTAATGTGTTTGTTATTATGCTTGTAATATTGAGAGGGAATTGGATTAGACACCATTGTGACTCTTCAAACCCAATTAGAGGTGGTTATTAAGATGCAAAAATGGAATGAGCGTGATTTAGAAACTGCTTTCCTGCTTTCTATTTATTGCACACAGTTCACATTCCTGTATGTTAAAGAGACTGGCATTTTTAATGCATATTTTATATATTTGGATATTTAGTGAAATAGTAACCAAAAATTTTAGCAGAGCAGTTATTCACGGGTGCAAAAAGCATGCACGACATCATACAATACAAGAGTGTCGATCAAAATTGAGCATTATTGTCCTTGTAAAGGCAATGTTTCGGGTACAGTTCTATTACTTGATTAGATCGTGCAGGTGTTCCTAATAAAGTGGCCTTTTAGATCAGGTTTGGTGAAAATGTAATCTTATGTATGCAAATGTCTCTCAATTACTGTACAACAATCGCCCCAACTTGACTATGCGGTATAGACTGGCATTTAAACTACTCCAACCAGGATAAATAGTACCTCGACTCCCTAGAACACCAAAAGTTGCAACAGACGCTGGCGCGCATACCCAAACACCTTCATCCCCTACATACTGTGATCATTCACCCTCCATGTAATAATAGCCTGCCCACACAAAAGCCCCCTTCGTAGACGCCTTGCCGTGAAAATCCGACCCCGCCCCCTCAGCTGTCCATCTCAGCGGCAGGCCTTTTGAACCGGCTGCGAAGCGCAGCGCGCGGCGCCACTTTACTCTCCGTGCGTCCTAATTGGTCCCAATGGCGTTTCAGTGGGCAAACACAAACCCCTGTCATGCTGTGCTCCAGAGCTCAGCACCGAATTATATTCAGCAGGGCGGCATCGTCCCTCAGACCCTATGTGTGTCTGTGGGCATCTGTTTTTATTGTAGTCCAGAAAGTCAGTGAAGGCTGACGTCTGCGGAGTGTTTTTACCTGCACTTGGCATGGTGGCCAACAGATGATGACCTCACTGAGACAACATGCTTCAACTCTTTCCCTGTGAACTTAATGCACCTCAACTTCTGAAAAACTGTGCGATGTCGCAGCTACAGTGTCCTAGTTTGTCCTAGGTCGCCTTGTTTTCTTTGCGCACATTTGCCATCTCTTCAGTGTCCTTTTTTTTTTTTTTCTTTGCTCTCTTCATTTATGCATGTTCCCTCTGGCTAGCTCTGTTCCACAATGAACTTGCGGCGCACAACATTAAGTACACCTGCACAATCTGTTATCCAAACAAAACAGTCACACTCAGTAGAGTGCCAACCTCTGCCAAGGCGAAACAGTAATGCCAGGAGCGGTAGATTTCTCGCTCTTCCACTCTTTTTTTTTTTTTTTTTTTTATCTTAACCCACCACACTCCTGTCCTCATAAAGGTAGTGCTCATACAGATTCTATTTTATCTTTACTTGAGTACAAACTGCTCGTACGTTCTGGTTGCTCCTGGAATGTGTGATGTATGCAAGATGAACAGCATAGCACCACTGACGATTGTTTCCTTCCCCTTGTCCCAAGACTGACCTGTAAAAGCCAGCATGGTGCTTATTAAAACAAACAAGAAAATGTAGCAGTAGAACGAGAAATAGAAGAAGCTAGATGAAGTGCTAGCTTAACTCGTTTCAACATGATTCTTATTGTGGTGAATGACTTATTTACATGTGCTCATTCAGGAAGAAGGAGTCGCGCTAACCACAGCAACAATATTCATAATAAGCATCACTAGAACTTCAAAATAAAAGCTTACCGTGCCAAATATGTGGCGATCGATGCCGTGGTACGCTTTTATTTTGAGGTTGTTCCCGGCAGAGTAATGGCTGTCTTCCAGACTGTGTTTCGGGCATTAGTAATGCCCGTTCCAAACTGTTAACAACACAATGTCGTCGCCGGAATAACGTTCAATCACGAATTAAGCGAAGGAAATTACTTATGATGGCAGTGTATTGTACGGCGAGAGCCATCGAATTACTTTTCAAAGATCGTTTAATCGACAAACGTAAATGTCTTGTTTAAGCTAGCAAAACATCTACGGCGGTTCTGACGTCCCTTTGTCTCAGAGACCAAAAATCTATGCGGTATTTGTTTAAAAGCTCACTGTGTATTTACACTTTTAACTATTAATATCGGCAATTACTGTCCGTACATTTGCGGTGTGTCAGTTAATCGCCTTTTTTTCACTATTCAATGCCGAGTTGCGTCCCTATTTAAATGACTGTATGTTGTACTAAATATAAAACAAATCAATGTCCAGTCATATGCTTGAAATGTTGCTAAAAAGGCCATGTTGCCACCGTCTTTGTGGAAATACACACACGTTTTTTTTGTCAACAATAATTAAATCCTCCCATTATCGCTTGTGCGATTGTGCGTAGTGAAGTGGGCGCTAAGCATGCGCGCTTTGTCCTTCTCCATCCTCTCCACTGCTCTGCAGCATCACCACAGCCAGCGTCTGGGTTTCGGACGTGCAGTTTTATAATCAACTTAGCTATGTTGTTGATTAGATCAGTTGCAAGCGCCGCGAAGATCCTTCGCCTCTTGCTGCTTTAACAAAATTTGTGCGCCGATAACCTTTGTCTTCAAGTGCTCAATCAAAAGATTATCAATTGGATGCAGTCTATGAAGTCGAAAGTGAATGGCTGCTCGCTTGGTTTGCCGAATGATAGTTTGCCTGCACGGGTGCCCTGATGCCACGCATGACGGTTCGCTACTAAGTGAATCAATGGACGGGGTGATGGATAAAGGCTGCGCGAGAAGAGAAACAACTCAATGAAAGGGAGTGTCACTCTCCAGTGAACTCGTATACCACCGTGAGGAAATAAATGAATGCAGACGCATAAAAATGCTTGCGTTCAGGACAGCCGGGGCGGCTGAATGGTTTGATGAGGATGAAAAGGGTGTGAGTCATGTGCTACGGCCTTTTCAATCACCCCATTTCAACGTAATTGAACACTTGCGGGAGATTTTGCATCACGACCGCCATCTTTCCAGCAACGAATGAGAGATTGTTGTTTTCCCCTCCTGTTTGGGTCGCTCTCCCCACTTTGTTCGTTCGTCTGTAGCTCAAACAGACGGAATTATCAGATCGTCATAACTAATTCACTATTCTCCGAGAGTCTGCGAGAAATAAGTCCGGAAAACAAACCATGGAAAATTGATTGAACCCAGCTGCAGAAAGGAAAACTCATCGGCAAACTATGGGAATTGGATTAGAAATTGTTCTGAGTCGCAAAAACTAATTAGGAGTAGTTATTAATCTGTCGAAATAGAATGAGCATGATTCAGAAAGCGCTTGGTCTATTTCCTGTTTTCTATTTATTCTGAGCAGCTCCTTCTCAAATTTCCTTCCTGAGACGATAAAACCGCACGCTCCGTTTCTAGTGGAGCATATTTTCGCTCAATTGCAGGGAAATCACATCGGTTCTGAGAGAGCAGGCAATCATCTGGAAGCGTTTTGCAGGTCAACAAAACCTGTTTGATTTTTGCTTTCAAGCCGTGACGCATGGCTTTGGTAACGGCTTGTTTCGTATTTGGAGCCAAAATTTGGGCTTTTCCTACTGACTCGAGAGGAATAAGAGGTACGAAGTCCAGCCATTTATGGCATGCTGCACTTTTTTTTTAACCATCTCGCCACATATTCTAAGAATAAGATTAAAAACAACTTGCATCATAAGGTTCAGAGAAAATTGTAAATTTTGATAGGTGGTACGAAAAACAAAAAATGTAACTAAAGTTTAATGTTACTACTTTTACACGTTTTTTTTAAAAATGTTTTAATGTAATAAATGTTTACTAAAAAAAAATTCACTTTTTTTTTTTAAAAGTTCAAACCGGATTGTGTCGAGTGGGATGTGAGGTGGGGTGACCCGAGTCGCTCTATGTGACGAGCGGCCTTCACATGTGCTCTCGGCAGAGCTGGGCACTTGACCCTTTTTTGCCGGTCAGTCCCCCACCTCCGGCCGCGATCTCTGGACCGTATCGGCCTCGACCCGCCGGATCTGCCCTTCCCTGTTTTAACAAGTGGTGAACCTCGCAATTCTGAGGTTCTCGGTTTGAAAATCAGCTCTTAACTATTTGTGTGGCTTTTGCATGCTCTCCATGTGCTTGTGTGTTTGTGTTTTTGCTACCTCATTCCAAAGTCATGCAAGTTGGGCCAAGTGAATAAACTGAACTGAAGTGCAGGTGTGAATGTGAGCGTAAATGTTTTTCTATGTGTTCTGCACCTGGTTGCCAATCAGTTCCTCTTACCCAAAACCAGATGGGATGGACTCCAGCTCGATCTTGACCCTAATGAGGGAAAGTGCTGTGGAAAATGGATGGATGACTAGAAAATGTAAATGCACTTGCAGCTTGAATTTGAACCACACTTTATTAGCGAGAGCAGCAAAATTCTCACAACATACAGCACAAGAAGTGAATGCAAAATGCTGCTTTCCCCCCCCCAAAAATAAATAAATAAATAATTCCCTTTTAGTGTCTCACATTAAACTGTGCAGCTACAATGTACCTAATTTTATGGCTACGGAGTCTATACTCTAATTGTTCACATTCCCAATATTTTTTTTTTTTTATATCTGTAGTTTTAATATTCATCCTCCTCTGTATCCATAAGCAATCAAAATGTAGCGACCAGTTCAGGACAAAAAAAGGACACAGCACACTATGAGAAGGTCACGTCTGGAAGTACCGTAAATGAAATGCACAATACACAGCCCTGTGGTATCCTGACAAGGAAAGATAGCAGAGGGAAGCAGACAAAGCGAGCATAAGACGAGAGAGCGAGGCAGCGATAGAAGCGGACAATGCACAACAGTGTGAGGATCATGAGTTTGACAGCAGGGCCGCTGACCCCGCATGCCGTGGACACGTTCCAAATGAGCTTGAAGTTGGAAAGGTGTCAAGTGCTTCTGAAGCTCTGTGGACACTTTTGAACTTCTGCTGCCTCAGTGGTGCCTGCAAAAGAGTGTGTGTTTATAAAACGGCATTATAACCCGGCTGAGCTGTGTGCAGGTGCACCGGGGTGTGTGTGTGTGGGGGTGTGTGTGTGTGTGTGTGTGTGTGTGTGGATAAGTGTGTGAGCGTGCGCTCTTGACTGGAACTCGATCAGTGTGCTCCTGCTTATTTTTAGGCTTTTAATGCTCTCTATTTTTATCGTAATCTCCTGTTTTCCTCCTACCTTCTTCTCTTCTGGGCTTATTCAGCTTTCTAGTATCCTGTTGTCTTATCTTAACGCCGCATTATGAATGTCCCTGTTTGTTCAATTAGTTTACTTTGATGTCTTAATTTCTGGAGTAACTTTATTTCGGATTTTATGAGATACTTTTATATATATGAACAGCTTTAACATGACTTAAATAAGCATAACAAAAATCAAACAATGAAAAGTTGTGATCTTCTGTATGTAGTGGTGACTGCCTTGAGATGTGCGATATGTTCCATGGCTACGCAAAAAAAAAAGTTTTAATGTGCAATTTAATGAGGAAAAATATCGCTCCATAATTATTCCTTAAAAAAATACAGTAATGATATAATTAAAGATAATAAATAAAAAGAATTGAAGTTTTTGACACACCGCATCAATTGAATTCCCATCACACTTGCTCTTTCTGGTGTGCTCACCTTGACCACTTGGGGTCAGTATAAGACAGACAGATGACTATTTTGTTCTTGGAGACAAGTAAACTCCTCGCAGCTCACCAACATAAATTTTAGTAATCCTTTATGGAGGATGAAGAATTCATGACAAATACGGTTATATTGTCTGTCCATATTGTGTTGCTGCATCATTTGTGTTCACTCCTTTGCACAAAGGGTTACATCAAGATCCCTTTTGGCATTAGCATGAAGCTAGCAGGCCGAAAGTTTGAGCGATGTTATGTTTAGTAAAAATTCAACTGGTTTGAATCAGTTTGAAGCTCCTTTTTTCAGGAATTGAGTGAAGTGAGTCGAGTTTAGTGCCGCAATACAGCGTTTGTATCGCAAATCTGTGCTCGCAATTCAAAGCAAAAAATTTAAACGGGTGACTGGATTGCATCTGCTCTGTCACGTTTTCACGTTTATAAATAACGTTACTAAATGTTGTTTTGATTTGTGAAATATTTAACCATAACTCTACATATTTTGGGATGATTAAAATTCTTACTCTTCTCACTTTTTAATGTTCACTTTTCACACTATATACACATTCCACTGTAGCGCTCCCACGTTCTGTTTACAATGTCCAGATGTACGAATGAGGCCCTCAAGATCAATACATGTTTAAACACACATACACACACACACACACACAGACAAAAGATCACACCTTCCCCACTGTGTGAACGCAGCAAAGGTTCTGCATTTTTTATTTTTTTTTTAGTATGACAGCACCGTGCCAAATGGCACATTTTCCATATAGGTTGCTCTGTGCAAATCTAATAAGTACATTGCGGCACAGTAATTGCTAAGGAGCGTCATTCATGACTAATTTATTCTGGGGTTAATTTATTGAAACTTGCTAATCAATATTTCACACTCCTCCTCCATTATTCACATGAGAACATGCGCTAAAACGTATCTGTGTCAACCCATGAAATTTAGTGCAGTGAGTGGCTTTGTGTGTTCTTTACTTTTTGCTCTCATATGGAACTAGAAATAAGACCATCCATGATGGTGAACAATATGATTGGGTGAAATTATTTTTTGGACTACGTTCCCGTACTTTCCTTCGACAGGCTGGAGAGAGCTGCTGCTGTTACGTGATTTTCATTTGCAGATATCAAATCATGACATTTAGTGGGTGCTTCAGTCAATACAATTCGTGACAATTTTACATCACAACATCAAGGGAGAAGGCAAGGAATGCAATGTGTTACCACGGCAACCACCGTCATCCAGCTTTAAGCAAGGCACGATGACACACAAGCGGGACCTGCGGGTTCTGACCACATTCGTTGGGTCTCAAAAAGGCGGATCTATCTTTTAGGTGCCTTTCACAACTTTTGCAAATGGCAACTTGGAAAACCAAATCATACTGAACCATGTACCGATTAATAGAAATGGAGCTTCGCAGGGCACAGTATTCAACTTGGGCAGAATATGCAATCTAAACACGTTGATATTGAACATACTGAGGATTTTTTTTTTCTTGAATACTTTCTTTAACTCCAGATATTTACAAATTAAAATGTAAAAAGTTCTCAATATGACAGCGTGCAGTTCAACCGTTATAACCACACTATTACACAGTACGTATTGTCCAACTAATTCCTTATTGTCAGAGAGAACAAGAATATGTTGAAAGAAGACATTTGAATCTTAACATCCTGTCCTCTTCCCCTTATTTTCTCTGAATCCCATCACACTCTCTCTGTCTCGTTCCCGCCCACCCTCCGAGAGATTACCGTTACCATAGTGACGCAGCAGATTGGCTCGGAAGTCGCAGTGGTTGTGGGTGCCATGGCAACACACATATGCTTGTGTTGCCGCTGTCAGGGAGGTGTAGGACGCACACGCGCTCGCAAACATGCAATCGCAAACAATGGCGCCGCGCCGCGCCGTGTACCGATAGCTCGCTCAGTCAAGATTAAAGGAACCGCGGCGTCAAGTCATTTTGTAAATGGCCTTTGATTTACGCCGAGCATTCTGTGCACTTTGTATCGGTGCCAGAGCTCCGTGGGATGGGGCTGTGGATGGGACACATGGGGCTGCATGGGACGCCGTTATCCAGGATGTAGCCACCCATTAAAGTCAGTTGGAAAGATCAATATTTAATACAGGAAATCGAATAAATACACGAGCATTAGCGTAATTGCTGGATTATTACCTAAGCCATTCCATTTTATAAAACTGATCAAGATAGGTGGGCAGGTAGATACACGAATAGATAGATGGACGGATGGATGAGTAGATGGATGGATGGATAGAGAGATTTTCTCCTCTCGTACATTTTTAATCTACATATATATGGTAGCCATGGTTATGAGGTGAATGTTTCCATGGAAACTGTCAGAGAGAGGAGGGGGTGGGTGGGTGAGAGACCAGACCGAGAGTAAAGGGTGACGAGTGAAAGAATCAAGAAAGAGATTGTTTTTTTTTTTGTTGTTTATGTGTTGCATCGTTATATCTCTCTGAGGGGCACTGTTTTCGACTCCATGCTCGAACACATTCTGGTTATTTGCCATGCAAAGGCACACTGTCAAAAGGAGGTTTGACTTTAAAGCATTTAGAAAAAGTGAGTTGGGTTAGACATTTTTGTTAGTTACGGTTTAGGTCAGCGGCTATGCATTGTTGAAGAGTGTCCTTGTGCGAAGGGTGGCGGTATATGTTTCGGTGTTTGTGTGTGTGTGGTTGTGAGAGAGAGAGGGGGGGGTTGTGTGAAGTGATTTGAGCTCACCTGACAAATATTCCCATGTACACACACTTACACACTCCCACGCACGTTCACTATAATCGCAGCATAAGAGTGTTTGAAATGTGCGAGGGTGTGTGTGTAGCTGAAACAAGGTGACGGTATTTCACCTGACAGGAACAATGCTGCTTTAGCTCGCTTTCTGCTCCTCCACCACACAAACACACTGTGACAGAAACGCACACACTGAATAACACACAGTTGCGCACCGACAGTTTAATTAGTTTATCTGTCATAAATATAGAAGTTTATCTGCAATTTAGAAAAGTTGTCTATATTGTTAGGATTTATATATTTTTTTGTTGTTAGGCCTTCTTTTTTTGTCTGTATTTCAGCCGGTAAAACGTGCTTCTGAATAGCTTCTGATGATTCTCTCACACTGAGCATTTTTTTTTCGGCATTCTAACACTGTGGCTGGAGGGTGCCAACAAAATAATAGAAATACAATGCAGATGAGCTCTTTTGGAACAATCACAGTCTTGAAATTCACGTGACACAATAAATGTGCTGTGATTGGTCTAGGGATAGGCTCCAGCACATCGCGACCCTAATGAGGATAAGCAATATAATAATTAATGAAAGGACAACAGATGTGCTCAATGGTATGGGATTAAACAGTCACAAAAAAGGAATCCAAATATTCCAAACAAATGTTGGTATGATGCAGCGGTGATTGACAACTACACTGAATAAGCTCAAATCCAATAAAAATCAGATCCAAATTTCTCTTCCCCCCCCCCCACTCAGGTACCTAATGAATGTGACATTCGAGGGCCGTAATCTGTCGTTCAGTGAGGACGGCTACCAGATGCACCCCAAGCTGGTCATCATTCTGCTCAACAAGGACAGACAGTGGGACAGGGTAAGTTTGTGTGCATTTCTCCTCGTAGTTTTGGGTTATTTTATTAAGTGTAGCTGAAGAAAGCAATTTTTAAATAAAATCCTGTCCATCTGATCGAATCTCTTTTTGTTCCAGCATTTTGGTCATGCTCATACTCTGAATTATCGCAGTTGAATAATGTAAAAGCGACTATTAGCAATGACAGCAAGTTAGTTTGGTGATAGGAATGCCCGATGGGGACTCGAATATCTGATTTCCTCATCATCACATTTTCACTTTTGAAGCATTTTAAACTCAAAGCTTTCTAGGAGCCGCACTGATTAGATATTATCAGATTGGTGAAGGTGCCTTTGAGCAGCATGCTGCAGCGCACGCTCCAGAGTGGCGCTTCTGAATGAATATTTGCCAAAGCTGCTAATTATCACAACCACCACCGCCACCATCATGCTGTTTTATAGTATCACCCCTCCCGTTGGTTGTTCCATCATCTAAAACATGGTCCTCATATTAGCCCTTCAAATCATTTTAAGTGCTTTAACATGGTATTTTTGAGCTTGTAGTGGCGGTTAAAAGTTTAATTTGAAAAATACGACGAATGATAAGGTTAAGACACAAGTAATAAAATCCAACGCAGATTTGTCCCCAAAAAATGATTCAATCTGTACAAAAATCATAATCGCTACTTTTGTTTCACATTAACTTTATTTTTCTGGCAGTTGTTGGCGGTTGCGTAAAACTTCACTGCATCCTACTTGTGTTTAGAGCGTCCTGTTGAATGTAGTCACATCACATTGGTAGATCATTTGAGAAATTCTCTTCTTAAGTTCGTGGGGAAATGTACAAGTCTATTTTTTTTTTTTTTTATGAATTTACAAAGTGTTAATAATAAAAAAAGTGTACTGTCCACCAATTTGTTTAATATAGAGGATACAGTGCAGGGTTGAATATGTTATATAAAGATATCAGTAATTTTGACAAGCACCCCTCGTAAAATGTGAAAAACAGCGAAGTAGAGGTTGACGTTTATTAACCATTTTTATTGTTTTTATTTTTTTGTCTTGGGGGGGGATTTACGCCTCTACCCCCTGATATGGTTCGCAACCTTATAAATAATTGTTACACAACAAATTTAGCTTTAAAAAAATACAAAATGAAGAATAAATAAAGAGTTTGAGCCCCCAAATCCCGGCAGCACCCTTGACCCGGCTCACTTTTCTTCTTCGGCACTGTGCCATCTTTTGAACAAAACGTCGAGTTTGAAAAGCACACAGAAGGACAAAACTTTTTTTTTTTTTTAACCTTTTTTAACCTCACAAAATCCTGAAGCAAATAGTGTAATGTTTTCTTGCTTTAATTCTAAAATAATTCAGGTTTAAGAAAATGTCTTGAACAGCTGGAGAAAGTCCAGATGTGGCAGGTCATAGGTTAATAATCCCGAGATGCACTGTCGCACCCTAAAATGAACCCGAAACACTCGGCCACCTGTAAAGTCGCCGCATGCATCCACCTCCTCCCGCCCTTGTAGCTGACTTCTATGACTCTTCCTCCTCTCTTTTCTTTCTATTTCTCTGTCTTCTACCCCTCCCATCTCTATTCTGTCCTCTGATCAGAGAACAAGGTGAGCGTCTCCCCTTCTGTCCCCCCCTCCCCCGTCTCCCGCCCCCCCATCTTCTTCGCAGCCCCTCTCGCGCCACCGTTCTCACTCATGTTTAATTCTCAGCTTGACTTGCAGCTGAACCGCTTGTGTGGATCCTAATGAGTTCCGGCTCTTACAAGCGTCCTTCCTGGCACCTTTTGAAAGAGTGTGAAGACTCTGGAGTGTCCAGTCATGTTCATCCCCACCATCTCCGTCTTTGTCGATATTACACCGTCTCATACATGTTCATAGCCGAGCTCTGCACTGCCGCCATGTGATACGCAGCCTCAAGTGGTCCTCCTGGAGGCAGCTCCGCCAATTTTCCAATATGTGTGTACGCGTACATATTTAACAAGTGTGACGACTCTGCAAACCGGTGCCGTAGCTCCTGATTCCCATTAATCTGTGGGGCCTCTCATTGGAGGATCCATAGCCATTTCCACTTGTATAAGTGGACTGAATGCACTAGACACTTGAAGGAAAAGGCACCAGCGGCGTCTCCAAGAGTGGTGTCATGTGACCGGCAACTGAGGAAACGGACTAATTGATGACTCTTGGTTGGAGGAGAGCCACAAGAGGCTTGGCTAGTCCTCCCGGCGTACAGCTGGACCCTCCACCACGGAGCATTTTGCATCTGAATGACCAGCTGGTCATGTGACTCTTTCACTCCATCCATCTTCCGTCTCGTCTGTTGCTGCTTCTCATAGCGGAATGTGTATCTATCGGATCCTTTTCCTTCTCTTTTCTCCTGATCTGAATTCTCCTCTTTTTCCAGTTTCAGTCTTGCACTTCTGCTTAACCTTCCGCTCATGCTCAGCTCAGGGTCCTTGTTTTCGCTCTCATTTGGATCGTTGCTTTTCAGAAAGATGGCGGGTGAAAAACAACAAAGTAATAGTTGGTGAAATACTGGGAAAAATTTAATGAGCACTATCAGATATGTATAGTATGTTTTTTTTTAGCAACGTTGCAATGACAATATTTATGTAGAATTTAACTCAGTTGAACGCAGACCTCGTCAAAGGCCTACTTGTGATCAGAATTGAAATTGTAGTTTGCCTACATTTTGTTTGTCCTTCTGTTTGTTCATTATAAGGCTACTTTCAGGTACTGTAATCTTACTAATGCAGTCTGTCCTATTGTTTAGATCACAAGCCTTTGCGTTTTTACAGTCTGTGTGAAGCTTTTGCTCTGATTGTGAGTCTGTCTAAAATAACCCTCAATCAAATATGTTTATGCTAGACGACACTTCTTTTGAAGTTGTAGTTTGAAACCCATCTTGCGTCTTTCTTTTTTTTTTTTGCCTGTGTCAAATTAACCTCCAGGTGGGCAAATGGGAGAATGGGTCCCTCTCCATGAAGTACCACGTGTGGCCTCGCGATGAACTCTATGGCGGAATCGCCACCAGGGAGGACGACCACCTGTCCATTGTGACACTGGAGGAGGCTCCTTTCGTCATCGTGGAAGACGTGGATCCGCTTAGTGGGACTTGCATGAGGAACACTGTGCCCTGCCGCAAACAGATCAAAACATTGTGAGATGCTGCGATTATCGTCTGAATTCAAAATAAGATAAATATTCACTGGCTTATTTGGCCGCATAGATCTTACATAGGTTTCGGTTAAATACCGTTCCCTCTGCTCCGTTTAGTTGCAACATAACTCGCCTAAGGGTGCTAATCATGTGATCTCACTTCATCTCCATATGCAGGAATCAGACGAAGGATTCTGGGATTTACATCAAGCGTTGCTGCAAGGGCTTCTGCATTGACATCCTAAAGAAGATCGCCAAGTCCGTCAAGTTCACATATGACCTGTATCTGGTTACGAATGGCAAACATGGCAAGAAGATCAATGGAACTTGGAATGGCATGGTGGGAGAGGTAATTTCAGTATTTCAGTCAGTGAAGCTGTACAGGTCAGGTGTGCAAATTAGTGTCAATTTAATATACAATACCGCTTTATTTTAAGGGGTTTTTATGTATTGTCACATTTGAGGAAAGGGCAATGCTAAAATGCCCTCCCTGCTCGCATTCAAAAGTGTAGGAAATTGCCATTAGCCTGCCGACGCGATTTTGAGTTGGTTTGAATAAACCTGGCCAGAGTATATCACAAGAGACTTGCAATTATGTGTGGGCGAAGGTGGAAAAAAAAGTGTCTGTCTTTCTTCCCCAAAGGCCAAATGAATGCTGCTATATTTAGCATTTGCCCTCTAAAGGATGAATTTCCTCATGGAAATTTGTTTTCATACCTTCAATTTTGAGCAGCCCAAAGCAGTTAGGTCAGCGGGCTCTTAACATCCTATAATAGACCCCGGTCCCGGTCAAAGCTTGCCGTCAGTTCTCGTGCATCAACCCGTTACGGCAAGCCGCACTTGTGCTGTCTGGCTATTCGTTTAGCAATGAAGGCAAAGGTAAGCAGATCAATAGCAGCTTAAAGGTCACAGGTCGAAAACGCAGCTGCGTCCATCTCTGAGAACAGTCAAGTCTGCATAACCTTCACAAGTCATAGCCACCATCGCGACGACATGTCCATTTTTTTCCCCGCTACTGGCTTTTCAATTTGTATTAAACTCACCCATTTCATCTATTATATAAAGCCATTTAAGTTACCCTGCTGGGCCAGCTCGTGTCTTTAGTGTGCGCTGAGCTATAAGTGTAGTCACCTGTAATAAACGCCATCACCCTTGCTAAAAGCGTCATAATGTGCTGTCTTCTTCTCGGCCCCGCAGATGAATGGTCATTAGGTGTGGGGGGTGGCGAGGGAGGGGCGGGCATTTGTCACACTCTCTATTTCGCTTTCCCGCTCTCTCCCGTGCGCACACACAAGCGTGAACACAGGAAGGAGAGAGTAAGTACAGGCAGGAGTGCTAACACATGGACATAAACTGATTATTACACAAGTCGCTTTGTCGATTGCTCTCTCTGAGTTCTTCTCGCACAAACACTCTCACACGCACACGTACACTATGGTTTGTCTGTAGCCTGCGCTGTCTGAGGGACGAGCCGTGTCCTTTTGGAGTTGGAAAACAGCCAAAATGACAGTAGATTTCAAACTCTTAATGGACTGAGAGCTGGACTGATACTCAGATGCAAGTCTGTGCTTACACACACACACACACACAGCAGTCACTTGTGAACGCTTTCCGAGATCACTTAAGGCAGCTTCACAGTACAATAATTCTGTAGACTCGACTAAATAGACTCAAACTATCACGAATGGGAATGACCAAATCTGACGAACTAAGAATAAGACTAAATCTAAGTTTTTGTTCACTGCAGCAAGTGTTTGAGATTGCATTAACATTCATACTCTGCATCAAAAATTTTCCTGACAATAACATAATGAGATCGGCCTCCGACAACACACACCAGCTGAGCCGCTTGCACACACTTACACAAACTCAGATCCTTGCTCACTCATTCTCAATAACACCCACATGGGTCACTTTCATAACACGGAGAGAACATGTCGTAGGAGGAAGATGGAGTGAGCAAATGGAGAGAGAAAGAGAGAGGAAGTGAGTACACTGCCGCACGGGCTTCTTCTCTCCCCCGGGGCGACGTTCACACATTTGGCACTAACGCGTGCACACAGGTGGACATGCACGTTGACTCTTCCTCTTGGCAAATAAGATTGCAAATACGCACTCACTGCTATACCGCGTCGGCGCACGGAGACACTGACAACCAGGACGGCGACAGACAAACTCGTTGAGCAGATGAGCGATCATCTCCCTGCCTTTGGTGGAGAACAAAGGCTCACTAGCATCTCTTTGCGACTCACACGTATACAAGCGCATAAACTCTCTCACACGATGGAGCTTTGACTCATGCACACTTTATTAGCGCGGCAGTCTCAGGCCACTTTAGCACAAATTGGGGACTAAATATACTACCTGTGGCGGGGTACCGCAGCGGTTAGAATTAGGACAGATATTGGCATGCCTATTTGGAGCAGCCATGACCCACTGTGATAACCTACTTTACTTTCTGCTCTTCTCCCCTGATGGGCCGTAAGAGTGTCCACCTTCCCCGACTTCCTTTGTTAAATACCTCCACTCACTGGATATTTCATTACTACCATATGGCTCCACAGTCTGGTGAGAGCCAAGATAAGAACAATCTACAATTTTTTTTTTTTTCTTTATAAGAGGGCCAAATAACTGTAAACTGCAGTGTAGTTTTTAAACAATGCTACCCATGAACAACAATAAAAATCCTCTACTGGATGATTACTTCTTACACGCATGTTAGGTTTTCAATTATATGTTTTATTATTTTCTTAAACTAAAAGACGAAACGCCAACATGAGTCATAAAAGGATTGAACAACTTGTATAAAAGGGTTTTCCCTCCGACGGGGAACTCTGCCAGTACCCAGAACAGCTGATGGCACAATCACATCTGATTTGTGCTTCATTTTTAGCGGGTTTGGTTTTATATAAAACCAACCTGTTATTTGTGACAAAAGAAAGTGCTCTTTATGACCCCTCTCTGCGTGGTCGCTGGATATCAGTGCAAAGTGATCGAAGTCTAGACAGCTCAGATTGCAAGGTCTGCCGCTAAAACCTAATATTTACCCCTGATTTATCACATCATCGAACAGATTTCAGTGCTTTTAGTCTCCACGGGTAATAATAGAGGCCTTAACATCTTAGAGGTGGAGATGTAGGTGGCAAATTGCCATGCTTGTATTTCAAACAAAGAATGAAACTTTGATGCAAGTTGGGATTTTTTTTTCCCTCATCCTAGTGTTAGTAGTTGTGATTATTATTTTATTAATTAGTGTGTTTTATGTTTTTATTTCCTCCAATTTGTTGCATGTACACCCTAGAACGTGACATTAAAAGCGTTCTATTCTATTTTGTACTTGGTTTCGTGCTCTATAAAATAAGTGAATTAAGCATGTCCGAAATAAGCCGTGCAAGCCTATGTTCACACGGACATACGTGTACTGTGAAACGGCAAATGCCTCATTAAATCCGATATGGTGCTTTGATCGCTTCGCCGACACTTGGATAACTCAAGCAAATAAGAACACACATCATTTATGATAACTTGACATCATTTCAACAGATTGATGCTATTGCTATGCGTTAGAACTGGGGTGGGCAAACTACGGCCCGGGGGCCACATGCAGCCCGTTAGAAGTTTTAATCGGGCCCGTTGAACTTGAAAAAAAATGAAATGAATAAACCTTGTTCATGTTTCATTTTCTAAATACTGTGTTCTTTTTCAAAGACATATATGTTGTTGTGATGTTTTCGTTCACTTTAATTTAAAATTAAATTGATTTTTTTTCTCTGAGGTGAGGCTACCAAAACACTCCATCCTTCTCCTCCTGGTCCGGCCCCTCTGTCAAATTTTAGAACCCATTGTGGCCCACCAATCCAAAAGTTTGCCCACCCCTGCGTTAAATGTTTAACATATTTAACATTTAAAGTTGACGGTTCCAACCTGTGTAACGAGCACATCATGGAGGCAAAATCTCCCATAACACATCACCCAGGATAATCTTTCTGAGACGTTCACATTTCTTGAGCTCAGCTTGTTGTCTTTTTATTCAAGAGGCATATCGTAGCAATTTTACAGTCATAACCAGGCGCTTTACAGTGTGCTCATGCCTTTCTATTTTCTCAGAAGATAATTTATACAGACGTTCATGTGTTTGATGGCAGTGAGATTCCCAAGTAGTGTGCAATGAGAGCTCATCAGGTGTGCCACGGGAAATTATCCAATTTCACTTAATTGATCCAATAAATCTATGCCAGCAACACATAGTGACAGGCAGAACCATTAAATTCTCTTCCAATATATGACTGAGGGTCTATAATTAACCTGTGTGTATACTCCTGACATTTTCTTTGTTTATTTGACAAGAGACTATATCTAATGACAAATATTTTACTTTGGTCAATAAAGGTTAGGAAACATTGGTCTCTCAGTATGATATCAAGGCTCCGTGTGCATTTAATGGAAGACTATATAATAGGCAAAACACTCCTTCAGGACACTTGGGGATAGAACACGAGAGTGTCGAATCTGGAGGAGTAAGCATTTACTGGTCTGCATAAATGTTTTTCTGGCTCGGGAGAATGGATGCTAAATGGACTGCCCTTGTTGTCCAGGTGGTGTTAAAAAATGCCCACATGGCCGTTGGTTCCTTGACCATCAACGAGGAAAGATCAGAGGTCATCGACTTCTCCGTGCCCTTCATCGAGACTGGCATCAGTGTCATGGTTTCCCGTAGCAACGGCACCGTTTCACCGTCTGCCTTCTTAGGTGAGCAACGGGGAATATTAACCTTCTCTTCGGCTTTAAACGATGACGTGCCTATGCTCACAATGGTCATGGTGATGGGAATTGAATTAAGATAGTATCATAGTTACCCCACATGTGTTAAGAAGAGTTGAAACGCGACTGTACCACCCAATGCAGTCATACAACTCTGTTATATTCCGCAGTTTAATAATATTTAGTTCTTCTTGGACTCTTTGTCTCTTTGCCATTTGCTTCCCACTCAACTCCAATTCTCCTACTCATCCTTACTTTTCTCAATCTGGCACTGCATATTTGCACATTTCCCTTTTTCTTCTCACACTATCACCTCATTTATTTTTTATTCTCGCTAACGTTCTTTTTCCGGTTCTTCTTCATTTCCCAACATCACCCTTCTCCATTTTCTGGCTCCCTACCACCTCCTTTCCCCCCACCACTGGTGTCTTTTTCTTATCACTATCGGTCCACGCCGCCTCCCTCAACCCATCCACTCACTCGTCTCTCTTCATCTTCCCCTCTTCTCTCTCTTTGCTGTCTTGCCCTCCAGAGCCCTTCAGCGCGGATGTGTGGGTGATGATGTTCGTGATGCTGTTGCTGGTGTCAGCATTTGCCGTGTTCATTTTTGAGTACTTCAGCCCCGTGGGCTACAACCGCTGTCTGGCTGACGGCAGAGGTGAGGGCCCGCAACTCCACACACACTGCACACCTAAACGTACATGCAAGAAAGAGACGTGCTGGTTTGCGTCACTTGGCACTGCTGTACATGATGGTGTGAAAGATGGTGGTAGATTGCTTATGTCTTTATCACCCAACCGCCTCTCTTTACCGCATTTGCAATGACGTCATTCCCCTTTTCAGAGTGTCTTGTCAAAAATGAAAACAGTTATGCACTTAATTGGTTCAGAAACCCCACTTGTAAATCGAAACGTTTGCAAATGAAGGTAACGTTTTGCATTGAAATGAAGGGAAATACATTTAATCTGTTCCAGCCCCCAAATTGTTTATTTTTTATGCGGAAGTAGGCATAACATGATAAAAAAGAGAAATCATGTACAATCTTATTGTTTATTATAAATATATGCACGTACATACATGCATGCATATACACACATACAAAGTACAATATAAAAATAATAGAATATATTCTTCATTATTGAGAAATAACACACTGAACAAACATAAAGGCTAATTATGCTCCTCCATTATTCCTTCAAAATAGCAGAACACTCTTACTCAAATGTTTTCTTTAGTCTGTGTATTTTCTATTTGTTTGTTTTTGTTTTGATTTTCACAAAAAAAAAAAAAAAAGAATTCAGTGATACTCTTTTGGCTAGTTAATCAGAAATCTAAAGGGTTCTGAAATATTTTGCTTCAAGTTGTGTGTCATTTTCATTCAGAAATTGACACATAAAATTGTCACATTAAACAAGAGAATTAAATATTGTAATAACACCAAAATATAAACTGTAAATCAGCTAATGGTCTGCCAGCTTACTGCTCACACAATATGAAATACTATAAAAGGGTCAACAAAAATGAGCATTGTTGCTACGGTTATTATTCACCTTCAAATAACTTGCTCTTTTAACCTACCGAGCGGCAACCCATACAAATAGCGCACACAACATAACTCGCAGCCATATACTGTAGTCTCTCTTGCTTTGTGGGTACAAATAAAATAAAATGCCATAATATAACACGGTCTTACGCTGGAAGGAACTCTTCTTGCTGTTATTTACACCACATCTCTCCAGTCGACCTCATTGCTGCCTGGCAATACTATTCTGTATCTGATATATTATTTTGCATACAGAGCTACAGACGTGCAAAAATACCGTAGGCCGCCTCCATATGGAGATCAGCCGTCCTTGCTGATTTCGTCCCCCTCCTCTTCCTTCTACTTGATGCTGCCCTTTTCATCATTTACAGGTGTTCTGTGCTCCGCTTTCAACACAGCGTCACTGCTTTTACTTCCACGCAGTCCATTTGCAAGTTATTTGCATACATTTCCATACTGCCTAAAATCAAGTTGGCACTGACAGCAAAGGGGGTCGTTTTGTGTTCGATCTCTCAAGCCACAAGGCCACCTAATGTGGCTATATTTAGACGTCGTCTGTCTCTTCTTTCCATTCCAACTTCAGCATATTGTAAAGATGTACACTTCCTTAACTGCTAATCTCCTCTCTGAGCCTCCCTTTTTATCTTCATCTCGCACTCAGGGGGTTTGGAATCATGACGAGTGCAGATCGAAGTTTGGACACAAAGGATTCTACACAAATACACTGCAATCAATGGCTGCGGATTGTATAGTCTCGACTCAATTCGTTTAACGGACTCTCTGGCAAACTTTACAAAGGAGACCATTTGGCACAACAAAGTCTGTTTGTCCATGAACAAAGCCCCCATATCACAATGCAAACCCACACGGAGGGCCCGAATACTGTCTGTCTCTCGCTCCCTCTCTGTCACACGCGCACACTCACGTTCACACTTACCCACACAGACATTACAATCCAACTGCTATATCACTCCAGAATGAGTAGACGGAGACAGTCTGCTCTCAGTTCATGAGTCAGAACTAATTAAATAGTTTTTTCATTACGCCACAATTTGTGATCATTTCCATACAGTTGATAGTGTGTCAAATAATGGACATGTGACTCAATGAATGCAGATCCACTGCAACCTAGAAAAACATGATAACTGTGAAGCCATAAATAATTTTTAACTTTTGATGAGGAGTGCATTATGGCTGGGTGAGTGGGTAACATTTGGTCGGAAATGAACACAAAAATAAACTGGTAAGAGACTATAAAATGCTGTAAAAGAAATTCAATTCAGCTCAGATATGTTGCTATGTAATAGTAATTTTGAACATAAAACAATATATATGTGACTTTTTTTCATTAAGAATCACGCCCAAGGAATATTCATACATGCATCCGACAACCCAGTAGATATCCTGTCCACCGAGCTCAAACTCAGATTTGTAATTTTTCTGTCCTAAACAATTGCCTCAGACTAAAACACTATTGTTATTATTATTATTATTATTATTAGATTTGATGTTCCGTTATTTTTATTCAATGGCTTGATTTATTTTAAATGTGTTTCTACAGTGCCCTTGAGCGCCTCTATGAAAATAATGTTATTATTATTATTATTATTATTATTATTATTATTATTAAGCTAAGGAGCCATCGCATTGATCTATCATGCTCTTGTGTAAAAAAAAAAACAATTATGTAATCGTGAATGTTGACTGTATTTTCCTCAGAGCCACACGGTCCATCCTTCACCATTGGCAAAGCCATCTGGTTGTTGTGGGGTCTGGTCTTCAACAACTCTGTGCCGGTGCAGAACCCCAAAGGTACCACCAGTAAGATCATGGTGTCAGTGTGGGCCTTCTTTGCTGTCATCTTCCTGGCCTCCTACACTGCCAACTTGGCTGCCTTCATGATCCAGGAGGAATACGTGGACCAAGTAACGGGGCTCTCGGACAAAAAGGTAAGATGGTTGTCTGATATGCAGCTGTGTCGTTTGCTCTCATTGCCTCATGCGCCAAGTATTTTTACAGACTTGTTCTGTCTTGCATGTTTAGTTCCAAAGCCCCAATGATTTCTCGCCTCCCTTTCGGTTTGGCACCGTCCCAAATGGGAGTACAGAGAGAAACATCAGGAACAACTATCCCGAGATGCACGCCTATATGACCAAGTTTCATCAGAGAAATGTCAATGAGGCCCTTCAGAGCCTCAAAGCTGGGTGAGTTTTTTTTTTATCTTTAAGATAATTAATCTTGAAATATATTTTTATTGGATTTTCACTATAGTATATTTTGCTTGCAAACTGCCCAATTGCAAGGATAACAAGTACATGCCAATTTATAAGGTGCACCTTCACTCCCGTTAATATTACACTACACAAACTACTTAAACAAATCCAACAAAGATAAAAAATACTCAGTTTTGATTGGCAATATCAAAAGTAGATTCATATATTTATCAAAATAGTTTGTATTAACAGGAGTGGATCCAAACACAAAGAAGGAATTTGACTGGGTGTGATGTGCCTTTGTGATTGGCTGACAACCAATCCAAGATGTACCCTGCCTCAAGCCCAATGTCAGCTGGAGCATAGCCAAGTGACCATTATGAGGACAAATGCTGTAGAAAATTGATAGTTGGATGTTTGGACTGGTAAAATGGTCCCTTGAGTGTGCATATATTTAATGAAACAAAATATAGTAGCACTGGTCAGCACATTTTCACTACATTTAAATAAAATAAATAAAATTCCAGATTTTATTTTTACTAGCACATTATGATTTCATAATGATAATATCATAATAATAATATGATAATATAGTTATATAATTTTTAGGAATTAAGGGTTAAGTTCAGCAACAGGTTGATTTTTTTTTTTTTTTTAAAACAAAACATATCTCTGAATCACAATGCATGTTAAAATCTGTAATGCACAAGCATTTATAAGTTTAACTTAAAAACAAAAACATGAAACTATCTCAAAAAGCTGAAAAATGAAGACACGTTTAATATCTGTGTCAAAAAGGGACACGTAAGGCCATCTCTGATTGAAATTTGCTGTTGAGATATGTAATCAAAATGTTCAAATGATCAATGCAATAGAATCCTAATTGCAATAAAGTTCCCAGATAGCTAAAGATGTAAAATCAACGTTGAATTCGGGTAGAGAAGGTTGATTTTTTTTTTTTTTTAATTTATTTATTTTTTTTTTTTTTTGTTTTTTCTTGGGGGGGGGGGGGGGTTGTTGAACCGCTCATAGTAATTGCTGTTTCAATATTTTGAGCATTTTTTTTATGCTACATTAGAGGAGTTCTTGTTGAACTCATTAGTCTGTTGGTGTACCTAATGTTGTGACCTGTGAGAATTATATTGTCACTAACTGGCTGAAGTGCACGCTTGGTTGCATGTTCACAGTCTTCCCATTTGCACAGTACATGTAAGCATTGTTGCTAAATTCCTAACCTCCCCTTTTTCACTTGGTTTAATTTGGGGAATGGGGGGGGGGCAAGGGGGGGGGTTCGGCACAATGTGTGCCACTTCAGCCATAGCAAACCGTCCGGAAGTCTATTACACTTATCAGCAGCTTAGTGCTATTTAGCAGGTTAATTGGAATGTTGTAGCTGTGATGTCTTGCTCCTAAGTGCTAATTAAGTGTAACCTATCTCACTGCCGTTCCTTCTTTTTCATTAGCAAACTAGACGCGTTCATTTATGACGCGGCCGTGCTGAATTACATGGCCGGCAGGGACGAGGGCTGCAAGCTGGTGACCATCGGCAGCGGCTACATCTTTGCCACCACCGGCTACGGCATCGCCATCCAAAAGGAGTCGCTCTGGAAGAGACACGTGGACCTGGCCATCCTGCAGCTCTTTGGAGACGGTGAGACAACAGCGCTTGTTCTGTTTTCTGTCTACCGCTCAACGCGCCTTACTTCATAAGTGAAGTGAGCAGATTGTTCACAAGCTCTGTTCTTGGAATGATTTATTGAAAGATCCGCTCACATTGAATTTTCAAATAAGACGATCACGGCCGGCCGGTTTCCCCGTAAGGAAGGATTCAGACAACCCTTGAGGGAAATTAAACCTCCTAACACCTAGGAATGACTGCAAGCCAATACTCTCTAAATGTTTCAAATGTGAGATAGCGTTAGCTCTTTGTGATCAGAGCTGTGGCATCACACATCAAACGTCTGCTTTGGATTTATTGCCTCCCCTCAGCACAACTCAGGGGTTACATTGGATTTATAGTCGTCTTTCTGCCACTTGCAAAATTGTGTTTGTGTGCACAAAACGCAGGCCACCGTATTATTTGGATTTTTTTTTTTTCATTGCATTACAATAACCAAACGGAGGTTGCTCATTTGGATACCAGTGCATTATTCTCTTGTGTAGTCATGGTTCACTACTCTTCACAGTCATTTATTCATGATTTTTTTTTTTCTTTGAGACCTATCAAGATCTAGTCTCTGAAAACCTCAAGTGCCATTGGCATTTTTTTTAATCCTCTTTCTAAAACATCCTAAGATGCCACAAGATGTCACCATCCCTTTCCAAAAAGTAAAGTAAAACGTAATATGATATAGTAAAGTCATTGTTGGTAAGGAAGTGTGTTGACTGAGACGCATACTTAGTATGTCAGGTAGCTGTTAGTTTAGCCCGGGTTGTTAGCGGAAGTGACAGTCTACATGTGCTTTTCTTTCATATTAAATTATCTGAAAGTCATTTAAAACTGTTTTGGGATTATAGTTTATACTAAGTAGTTTAAACTCACGACAATTAAATAAACATTTTTGGTGGATGTAAATTACTCGTTTTATCACTGTTTGAATTTAGACCTTGTTTGAAAATAAGAATAACAACGTGAGCAGCTGATTAACAGCAAAGTGCCAGACAATCGGGGAAATAACAATTAAGACAAAAAGTCTAAATGGTGTGAGTGATACTTAAAATTCTACGTGTTCTTCTAAATTCCCGAAAACATTCATCATGTTCATGCAATTTCCTGAACCATAGACCCTCTGGGGCCGGCTATCGTGCGTCCCAGATAGCGTTGCCAGCATAGCTTCTGGTGTATGTCGACCCTGCGTTCGCATGGGTTTCCAGGTTTGTGCGGGTGTGTGTGTGTGCGTGCGTGTTGTGTGTGCGTGTGTGTGAATATGGGTCATCGCTTTTACCACGAGAGTGCCCCATGAAAAGCGATGAACAGAGTTCTTTTTATTTTTGTCACCCTAAAAACAAGAGTGACAGACTGCCAGAGAAATGCGTTGTTTGGGTTTGAAAACTCACTTCAAATTTCAGGCAAATGTAGTTTTTTGTTTTGTATAGGATTTTTTTTTTTTTTTTTGGGGGTGGCTTTGAACATTGCCTTTCAAAAGTGAGGACGAACCAATCAGCCACATCTGCCCACTGCTCTGGATTTCAATGTGACATTGCCACACCTCACCCCACTTACTTCTCCTCGTGTTGACCTAGAAAAAGATCAGACTCACGTGGAGAGCCCAGTTGTCAAGTATTGGGGCTGGAAGGTTATACTGTTTGACACGTGCTAGCGTAAGAATTGATCTTGGAAAAATAATGTCATTAATATAATTAATATGTTGCAGATGGTCTTCAAATAGCCTACGTTTGATCGCCGCTCCTAATACATTGTAATAAGACAGTAACACTCCCTAACCTGCTCAAGACATGTGACATAAAACTGTAATTGTCACACGTTTACTGTTATTAAATGCCTTTTTTTCTTTTTTTTTTTTTTTTACTTTTAATAGTGTTAGTGCTTCCCAGCAGCACCGGACTATGAATCACAGCTCGTGGTTTCCACAGAGGCGCTTTATTTGATCTAAAAGAATTTAATGAAAGAAAGCAGATTGCCTCAAGGTAACTTTTCTCCCAAACCTGACATCTTGAAAGCCGACTAGGATTTTTTTTTTTTTTCCTTTGAGTGGGCCAAGGATATCTCAGGTGGTCCGCAAAGGGGGGGGGGGGTGGTCGTTGCCCCTCAAAGTGTTCCTTTTTCAAGATCCAAATATACAAAAGGTAAATTTCGAGCTATTTTTCAACTGTTCTTGAGATTTTGATCAGGTCTGGTTATTACAGTCAGTTAGCCTATAACACAGCAACTCGCTAACGTGGTCATTCCGGACAATTTCTAGAGACGTTCATGTTGTCTATTGGTGCGAGGTCAACGCTGTGTGACTAAACAACAGACTGAGCAGTCGTGATCCTGTGAGACTTGAATCTGGAACACAGCAGTTACTTGGCTTGTCTGTATAAATTAACCTTGAGGTTGGAAAAATATAAAAGGAACTGATGAATACTCTGAATCAAATAATGAATACAGCAATATGGTGAATAATAAAATGTTGGGATTATCCAGCCTGTCACAGCTGCCTTTGGGCAGTAGGCGGGGTACACCCTGAACTGGTTGCCAGCCAATCGCAGGGCACACAGAGACAAACAACCATCTGCGCTCACACTCTTACCTTTGGACAATTTAGAGCGATCAATCAACCTATCATGCATATCTTTGGAATGTGGGAGGAAACTGGATTACCCGGAGGAAACCCACGCAGGCACAGGGAGAACATGCAAACTTTGCACCGGGTGGCTGCGGCCCGGGATCGAATCAGTCGGCCACCGTGCCGTCTTGGAATAAATGTGGGGGAAAAAACCATAAAATTATCAACTGTTGTAATAGCTTTTGTTTTGTTTTGTTTTATCCTTGAATATGATTCTTTTCCTGTCAGCTGCCACATGATGCAAATAAAATAGTAAATTAAAGATTTTGTCTTGCTTATTTTCATCTACAACATGAAAGTTTTGTTACCCTGACCTACCTATTTTTTTTTTTTAAACTACTGTATATCGTCCAGAAACCATGTGATGTGAGTGAGTTCAGACCCAACACATATTCCTGCCATCTTTTTTCTCTTCTTCCGTTGCATCATTCTCTCCTTCCCCGGTGTCCTCTAACAGGCATCATGTTATTGCATCACATCCCTTCTGCTTGCCACTTAAAACACACGCGCACACACGCACATGCACACGCAGTCTCTCATGAATTATAAAACTATTCTCCACTTGTCATCGCCATGGCCCAAACTGACTGTTTGATCTTGATACCTTCCTCCTTGTTTATCATTAAACCCTTTCTCCAATTTTTTCCCCCTTTCTTCTCTTCCCCATCATGTGACATCCAGGTGAGATGGAGGAGTTGGAGTCCCTGTGGCTGACGGGAATCTGCCACCACGAGAAGAATGAGGTGATGTCCAGCCAGCTGGACGTGGACAACATGGCGGGGGTCTTCTACATGCTGGGGGCTGCCATGGCACTGTCGCTCATCACATTCATCTGCGAGCACTGGTTCTACTGGCAACTGCGTTTCTGCTTCATGGGTGTCTGCTCGGGTCGCCCTGGTTTTGTCTTTTCCATCAGCAGGGTGAGATTCTTACTTTTCATCCCAAGTATTCTGTAACCCACTGCAGAAACTGAATGTATACATCGGCTTCATAGTCCCACTGCACTGCAAACTATTTTTGGGCTCAATCGCAGTTTTATTTATTTGTTAAACTCTTGTGGTGTGTATTATATCATGTAGAATAGTCAGTATTGCAGCAGGAGAAGTTGCTTGCTTTTGCAAGGCTTCAATATCTCTATCTAGAATTCTGCTTTCTTGTTTTTTAGTAGAATAAAGGCCTGTACACACTCCACCAGAACATAGAATTTAGTTTAATTTACTGAGGTGGCGAGAGCTAGAACAGTGTTGGTTCTACTGGGCTTTTTTTTTTGCCTTTTCTGCTAGAACCCACTTCAAATTCTGATAAGTCACGCAATAGTTGTGGGACAACACAAGAAAAAAGGTCTGCCTCGAGGATGTGATGAGGCCAAGTTGCAACTCAATGTAACGATTATATTTTCTCTCAGGCTGTTTTGTCTTGGCAATGGCGTAATACTGGAACGCGACTATAATTTGTGTTAATGGTAGTACATGATAGACGCTGTGAAAATTGTCCATACTGGGTATCATTGCTGTCCATTGAAAAATGTAGAATTACTCCAAATGTTAAGTTTTAGTTCAAACATTGTAGCTTTCAGATGAAAATAAATCTCTCTCGTCAGTTCAATTAGGAATTTGTACACTAAGCGATCTAATGCATTTTTACTGTTGTTTTGCTTGGCTTCCGTGATTGGATTAATCAGATTAGCCCATCGTGATTATTGATAAGTATTGAGCAAAAGCAAAGGCCTTTTTTTTTTTGTTGTATAGGAAATGTTTACGGTCAGACCAAACACCCGCGACGAGTCGGCACTTAATCACATGGCACCACTCCGGGTCTCATAAGATTATGAAAGGCGGAACTGTAGTCTTTCATCTTATGTCGTAATAAAAGTGTTTTTTTTTTGTTTTTTTGTTTTTTTGTCTAGATACTAAGACCACTCTGGTGTCCATAAATTAAATATTTACAAACTATTGAGACAAAATCAATAAGTCACTTAAAAAGAATCTGCCTCCCAACTGTCGACGGTGAATTACAAGATCGCGGGAGAGCAAAGTCACCCGAAGTGTTTGATTTGCATTCCAATTGTTTTGACACGGCTCCCGTGTAATTCACTGTGCGCCTCTGAAGGTGAAGTGCCGCAGGCTAAAACGCACGTGGCTAATTTACGGCACAGGGCCACGAGCGGCTGCTCTTTCCTTCCAGTTGATATGCTGCTATGGCACCCAGGGCCGTCGAAAAACAATCCTACATTCTCATATTATGTTATTTATGTTTTTAAACCTCAGGAGTAGGTCAAAATAAACAGCACACAAGGAAAGCAACTTATGTTGGGTAGACTATTTCTGTTTTGTTACAATATTTCTCGGCAATAAATCTCGGAAAGTGTGTTTGTTTCCCTTTAAAATGGTGCCATATTTGTAAGGAATGTGCATTTGTGGGATGAGCAGCAGAACTGGGTGTGTGGGTTGTGCCCATTATAGATTTTGCCCAATCTACCAATGTCAACTGTAGTATTCGTGTCTTGATGTGTGCCGTGTGCGTTCTATCAGATTTTCTGTTTGTTACATTGACCAAACAGCTCAGTGTATCAGCAAATGCCTCGCTTCATTTTTATTTTTTTTCACTCCATTCAAGTGGCATTGAATCTGAAGCTTGTAGATTGAATTTTGGATTGTGACAAAAAGCACAAAAAAAATTCAACCAACTGATGTCTCGTTTCTAAAATAAATAAATAAATGTAAATGTCAAGGTTTATCACTGTATTGTTAAATTAATATAAGCCTGTTAACTGTGCTAGTTTGTATTGGGTCTCATTAGATTGGGCAGGTTTATATTGTTCACATTAACTTTAATAGCATCTTATTAAAAAAAAAAAAAAAAGTGTTCTGCCTGACATTAGTTTTTTAGTAGACCGAGCATAAAATGTCACCAGCCAACATGTCAGGTGACATTGCATTTTCCAACGCAGGCTGTTGAGTGCAGTTCTTTTTATGATTGCGACATAATCATTTCTATGGGAACATACATGATTGGAGACCCATTCTGTTTGGAGTAATATTCGCTGATTGCTCTCCTTTGACTCAAATTACCTCCATCTCTGCTGCAATGAGGCAACATAAATGAAAGTCGCATGTCCACACGCGCAGCCAGATCATTTAGTATGTAAAAATATTCAAGCAGCAATAATTCATTGAGCAATTTATTTGCATATGCATAACAGAAACCTCGTAAAACAGAAAACAGCTGACGGAAACAGTGGAAAATTACAGTTTAATATCTTTGCACAAGCTCCATTCCTCCATCTTATTTTCTTCCTCGCTTGTGTTCTGCTTTTCAAATTTCACAACCTAATCCACTAAATGTTCTTGTTATTGCTGCAATTAAGAATGGGTGTGGAAAAATGAGTCATCTGTCACCCTTGGTGGAGGGTCACGTGACTTCATGGTAGGTTCGTGTTCCTCGTTTGTTGGCCTTTTCCCGCAGGGTACCTGTTCCACTAGCCTGCACCTGAACCACTGTTGCAAATTAATTAAAAATATCGATGAAGTGGCCCCTAATGAATTAAGACCAATAAATATATTGGGGTTGTTAATTACTCCTTTTTTTCACCTTCATTTGCATCGAGTATCACACGGGCACGACCAAATTATGATCTGCTGCTTGTCGGCACTTTATATGCACTTGTACACAGGAAGCAGCTAGCTATTTGTTGATTTCCTGCCTCACTGTACCAGCTTAATCACTTATAGATTTTACTGTGATTCCCTAGAGGGGGAAAAAAACCCAAAAAGGCCACTCTTATTGCTATTTGCCGAGCCTGCCCAAATAATCAGCATATGCTCTGCATATGAAGCCTGTGTCTTGGAACATTTGATTTCGACACTATTAACTTCTCAGCCATTCCCAACCGTGTGCTAATGCTGCCTATTTGTGTGCATGAGAGCGCTCTCACGCTGGGCTGGTTATATCGCAACGCGCCATGCAGTGACGTTCATCGTTAGTGTGGCACTGATATTAGAGTCAGATTTTCCGACCGATTTTTCAAGCTGATATTACCTCCAGCGTTGGTCTTAGATCCCGTTTCGATTGGTAGTACAGTTTGGAAAAAAAATTTAAGGCGGGTCAATGGATCATAATAATGGGTGAAAAGCAGTGGTTGCGGAGATTTATTGTTTAACAACAGATGAGGTGGAGCAGTTGACAGCCACCTGACCTTTAACCTCTGCACTGATCTATGCTCTTTACCAGAGGACAGCGACTCCGTTTCTTCCCAGCCTTATTTATGTTCATCCAAGAATACTGAGTAAAATCATTACGTGCAATTGATCTGTGCCTTTACTATCTCATCTGTCAAACCGGCTTTGCTCTCTTATACATTCGCTAGTATCGGAATATTGTATCGTGCATCACCGGATGCTAATGAAGCAGTTTATCTTTTTGTCACTGTTATGCTCCACTGGCTCCTCTGCTAGGTATTTCTCTTGACGGGAAGGTGGCTTTTTGCTCGGTGACATTGAAGGGAAGTTAGTGGGATATTTTGTAGGGAATTGTTTGACCAAATTCTAATGGTGTTGATGGTGTCAATTTTTAGGCATAAAACTGCAAGCAAGTTCTCCAAGGATAGAAAGTGGCAAAAGACCTTAAGACATTGTGAAATATTATTTTTCAAGTTTCATTTTGAAAGTTTCACGTCCCAAATTATTCAAATGTGCAATCATAGGTGTCAAACTCAATCGCAGTATGAAAATGACGTCTATTATATCGGCGTTGGCATGACTTTAGAATGCACTGTTCTTGACTTATTGTTTCATTTGACTACACTTTTGAAATATTCACTCGGTAATGTTGCGTCTACCTTCATTTTCCCACACAGGGCATCTACAGCTGTATTCACGGCGTACAGATTGAAGAGAAAAGCAGCTCAGCTTTGAACTCCCCATCGGCTACCATGAACAACACGCATTCGAACATCTTGCGCCTCTTACGCACGGCCAAAAACATGGCGTCTGGGGTGAACGGCTCGCCGCACAGCGCTCTGGACTTCATCCGACGCGAATCTTCCGTTTACGACATCTCGGAACACAGACGCAGCCTGGCGGGCCACTCGGACTGCAAGCCGCCTTACTTACCGGAAGACAACATGTTCAGTGACTACATCAGTGAGGTTGAGAGGACGTTTGGCAATGTCCACATGAAGGACAGTAATCTGTACCAGGACCACTACCTGCACCACCACGGTTCCACACTTGGGCTCAGTGGACCACCTCCCAACAGGCCACATAGTTTGGGCAGTGCTAGTTCCCTGGAGGGTGGCATGTTTGACTGTGACAGCCTCGGCGGCGGGGTGCCGCCCATTTTCACCACCCAGCCCTGCTCAGCACTGACCCACAGAAACATGAGCAAGTTTGACCTTCTGTCTGGACAGACTCCCCCCTCAGGCCCTGGCTTTAAGAGTGGCCTGCCTGACTTGTATGGGAAGTTTTCTTTCAAGGGAGGTGCCTCCAGTTCCACCTACATCCCCGGGCCTGCTTACTGTCCAGGGAGAGGTGATGACGATGGGAATATACGATCCGATGTCTCTGATATTTCCACGCACACGGTGACCTATGGCAACCTGGAAGGTAACGCAAAGAAGCGCAAACAATACCGCGATAGCCTGAAAAAGAGGCCGGCCTCTGCCAAGTCCAGACGTGAGCTGGATGAGATTGAGCTGGGCTACAGGAGAAAACCGTACCATATCAGCCACCACCACTACCACAACCATCGCTCTGCCTCACCACCACTTTTGCCATCCGAACGCAAGCGAGGAGCAGGAAATAATGACACAAACTATCTCTTCAGAGAAAAGGAGAGCGTGAGGGATTTTTATTTGGACCAGTTCCGGCCAAAAGAGGGCGTGCCTCAGTGGGAACATGTAGATCTGACTGAGGGTACTGGAAATAGAGATGGTGGAGTACCAACTTGCACTTCTCTGGTTCCGGTGGAGGACTTCCTCAAGGGCAAACCCAAAAAGTCTGACTCAAAAAGCGGTGGAGGATCTGGGTTGGCAGGGGGAGAATGGGAGTGCAGGAACTGTTGGACTGGAGTAGGAATGAAGCAGATGTCCATGCACGGAGGAGGTGTTGGGGGAGGGTATGGTGGCGGTATGAGCTGCGGGTCCTCAGGGGGCGGAGGAAGCAGCCGACCAAGCTCTGCGACTTGTATGCGCTGTGAGGGCTGTAAAAAGACAGGAAACCTCTACGACATCAGTGAGGACAACAACCACCTCTTGGAACAGATTGGTGGAGGGAAAAGCGGGGGAGGAGGAGGAGGAATGGGTGCCATCGCCCAGCCGCAGTCTCAAGCCCAGCAGAGGAGGAAGGGTGGAGGATTTGGCAAGCCACTCAGGCGGCAGCATTCCTATGACGCGTTTGTCGACCTTCAGAAGGATGACTCGGGCGGCATGGGGAGCATGATGGGAGGTATGGCAGGAGTTGGCGGGATGAGTGGTCCAGGTATGGCAGGAATGCTACCACCTCCCAGAAGCGTTAGTTTGAAGGAGAAGGAACGCTACATGGAGGGCACCAGCCCCTTTGCGCACATATTTGAGCGTCACGGCGGCTCCGAGAGGGAACGGGAAAGAGACAGGGATCCTTCGTTTTATGGAGGCGATGGCCGATTCGGCGGCTTGTTCAGAGGAGGTGAGGGCCTCCACCGTCGCTCCGTAGGCGAGCGAGACATGAGAGACAGAGACAGGTCTTTGATGGAAGGTGGAGGTGGGGCGGCATTCTCTTTATCGAAATCTCTTTATCCTGACCGGGTAAACCAGAACCCCTTTATACCCACGTTTGATGATGATCAGTGTCTCATGCATGGAGCGAAACAATATTACATGAAAAAACAGCAGCAGCAGCAACAGGTTGCCAAAAACAGCCGAAGTGACTTCAGGAGCCAGTTGAGCACGACTTCTTATCTGCCGCCATCTGCCACAGCCGGCGTTATGTCGAATGTGTCCCCCCGGTTCCCGAAAGATCTCAGCCTCGGTGGGTTGAACCACCACGGCTCCATGCTTGGGGTCGGCCCACCTCGACCCTTCAACGGAAGCAACGGCCATGTCTACGAGAAACTCTCCAGCATCGAGTCGGATGTGTGAGACACCGAGGCTAGGTTTGGGATTAGGAATGGAATAGAGGTGTGTAGTGTTAGGAGATCAGGGATGTTTTTAAAGACACTGTCCACACACTGCATCTCTATCCCATATGGAGACTGGAATTTAAGGTGAGCTGCGGGAGAGCCAAATGTGGTGTCGGAAGCAGGATGCAAACTTGAGTAATAGAAAAATCTATATTTTGCAAGCAAATCTTGGTAAACAAAAAAAAAAAAAAAATCAGGACACCTTGATGAGACGGGGGATGTGACCCCGCTCTCACAAATGGCCAAAGCTACTCTACTTTTATGTCCAGTCACAGTCAATTAACTGGGAAAATGCACTCAAGTCAAGCCTCGCATTTCATCCACCAGTGACGGCGCAGTCAACGCACTCGGCCATTATCGCTCATCTTAATTTGATATCGGACGCGTGAGCCCGTTGAGATTTGACGGCAGCTCGAGAGCTCCCGCCGAGCGCTTACGAGGGAAAACTGCAAGCTTGGAGCGCGGAGAGAAGTCCCTTGTCGCCTTGCCAGAGTGGCAACACGAATGACTTATCCCTCCCGCCCTCTCAGGAGGGATCTGATCATATCTCCATCCTGAACTTCTGTTGTTCTCCTCCCTTTTCTCATCCTCCCTGACACCAAAAGATTTGTTCGCTATAAGAAATACAATCATGAATGACAAGATATTCTTCTAGAAAGAAAAAAACAGGGTATAAGATCAACAATAATATTAATGACATTGTGAATAACAAAACATGATTGTGTTTACTCTGCTTTTTTTTTTTTTTTTTTTTTTTTTACACTCGGTGCGGTATTCCATCCCTGTTTTCGGACTGGCAGGTTGCTCAAGCTCCAAGCCAGAATGACTGAACTCTTTAGTTGCCTGTAGGATGTTCTACTTCACATGAGTACAGTACATATATTTTCTCCTTACGGGAAAAAAAGGATCTCAAAGACTCATTCTTGGTTCACGTTTGGAGATATTTCAAATCAAGTGCGTAGAGACTTGTGCGTCAGAGCCTGAGCGCTGCAGATGTTGAGAGAAAAGGACGTGCCTTAATGGTCTCCAATGGAAGTGTCCCCCTGTTCACGTGGTCATGCAGCGGCGCCAATACTTGGTGTTCTCTTCACGTTCGTGCGCCAAAACTGCAGTAAAAATTTTACAAGCGGCGAGAGATGCTGCCTGGCAGTGGTTTAGATACAAGATGCTGCAGAGTTTTATAACTTCGTAAAAAATGATTTTATGAACCTGTACGCCAGTTCTATTCAGGATGTCCCACACTGTCTTGGAGTGGCCCACTTCACAGCACGGCGGCCTTCTACTTAGCTTCTTTTTGATTCAGGTTACATGATAATAGTCACCACCTGTTTGGCCTCTCACTAGTGTCGCATAGGACAACATCTGTCGTGTCCGTGGTCTGGGAGGCAAGTTGAACTTTGTGCATCGCGCACAAAGGGGGGGGGAATGTCGCCCTGTGACAATGATAGTCATAATCCATTGAGCAGAGGAGGGTGTCTATTTGAGAAAGGCCGCTGAGGTATCAGCTTTGACTAATGTAGATAGTTTTTTTTTTATTTAGATTTCTTAAAGCTGGCGCAGCCTCATTATTGCACAGGACCTTTACCTGGTGTAGGTTCAGGCACTCAGTAGACATGCCTTATCATCCCATCGCACACGCCCTCCCTTCACAGGAGCTGTCTGCTAATGACTCATCATCTAACTGTACAGAATAAAAAAGCCTCTATTAGCTATTTAAAGGTTTGATCTTCAATTAGCTGGCGGTGTCAGAAGTTCAAGGGCTGCAAGAGATTGCGCAGGAGTGCTCAGCCAAGATTGGAGCTGCTGGAGTGTGCAGAGCGCTGACATCTATCTTATAACCTCATCTAAATGCACCACTGTTATAGGTGTGTGTGTGTGTGTGTGTGTGTGTGTGTGTGTTGCGTGAGTGATGATGCAAGTCACAATTTAATGATAACAGCATTTTTTTTTTCCCGCCACAGACTTGCTCATTACTATTCATAAATTCACAGATAATAATGTAATCGTGGGATTGATAGTTAGCCTTAAATCAATACACCTCCCATACAACCGTGACTCCGAATAAATAGACTGAGATCTCTGGAATTTTTATATGTGCACATTTTCAGATCAACCATTATCTGAGAAGCAAGTAGGAATATCGGGGAACGGCGAGGGAATTCGAAACTCTTTGGCGATGGCATCCAAGTCGGCATTAGTATGTTAAGCTTTTACTTGTAAATAGTATATTCCGAACCTCTTTTCACTTTGTACAGTAAACAGACAGACAGGATGTAACTTTCATCAAGTTTTACAGCAATTTAAGAAATAAACCAATAAAAAAAACGGAAATAAAAATAGACAGACAAAAATGTGCAGAGTAGAGTTAAGTCGCCAATATTACTCATCTTAAGTGATGTAATTCAACCTTTTTATTTTGCGCTCATGTTACGATAGTTTACCAATCAATATATGGATTATGTTAAGGTTTATACTTTTTTCTTACGTTCACTCAAGTGTTTGAGAAATTGATAATTTACCGTAGGTGTAGATGTCTGGTGATATTCAAGGGGGGGGGACGATTTAGTTTTAGGTCGTTGTTAAGTTTCCCTCGAATTGTGTTAGATTCTCTCTTTTTAAGGCGAGCTAGACGTCATGCTTTTTCTAGCTCAGTTCAAGTATCGACACATTTATGTAATACAATATTACATTGTATGATATTTGCAGATAGAAGCAGCATATTGTGAGCTTTTCATTTTAGCCGGGACTCCTTGTTCCGATCTTACGACATCATTGTGCTTTTGTTTTTGAGCTTTCATTTTCGAAGCTGGGCTTTAATGGTGATTGCACACAGAATTTAGAGCCATCGTGGGCCCGGCCTATCCTGTTCCCTCTTTATCATTGGGATAGACATCACTGTGGTAAAGAAAGATGTATGTACATAAATTTGTGAATGTGTGTCGAACACACAAGTGCACACTGGACACTTTCCAGTGTTGATGCTGTTAATGTTGCTGAGAATGTCTGCACAATAATGTGGAAACGGTCGTGGTGAGAATTCATTTGAAATGCATTGGTGCAACCCCTTATTAAAAGTGAAGCTTTTTTTTTTTTAAATATATATCGTTGCTGAAGGGAAGTCAACAGTTGATTTATTTTAGCTCAGGTTAGTGAACTGACACTACTATGAACTCACATATGTTGGATTTAAACCTCTTTTGTTTGTGTTTATTATACTTCGGAACATGCTTTTTGGCGCTGATTAGTCTCCATCTACTCCAACTGCTTGAATAATACATTAAAAAAAAAAATAATAATTGGGTGTGCAAAATTCTTCTACCACTGTTAATTTGTTGTCTTCAAAATTCTTGAATGACTAAACACACTGTAGCTAAAATGTTACTCATTAGTGCACAGACCTCCGCCAAGGCTGAACTCTTTCCTACGTGCCACTCCACTGTAAAAGTTTTGTACATAAACATGTTAACGTATCCGTCCTACTATTAACTTTTTTTTCTCCCCTACAGCCCTCTGTCCAGATATTCCATAAAGCGGCTCGACCCGTTTGTTTTATTTTTAAAGCAATGTTTTCCATAGAGAAGAATTCTAAGTGAAAACATTAATTCAAACTGTTGCTAACTTCAAGCCATGAAATACATACAGACAATGATTATGTAATGTGTAAAGGTAAATTAAGCACTGGTAATAATTAAACATATTATTGTTGATTTTTGTGCTGATCAGCTTAGTCAACACAATGACAATGAATGACCACACTTTTAACTTACGTGTACAAGAGAGCAAACTGACTAGACGCGGCTTTCCTACGAACTGCTGCCACACACTAATTTTTTTCCCCCTGAGACTTTTCATATAATTCCAAATTTAAGTACATTACAACAACAAACTTGGTGGTGGCCTGAGATTTTCCCCACAGTACGGTGCATCATTCCTCCATATTTGCAATGACCAAACAAAGTCACCTTAGTGCCGGCTTGTGAGGGCTTGTCTGTGGCTATTGTTTGGGAAGTCAAAGTGCACACACACATTCATGCAGGCACTATCATTGAGCACTTCTGCTCTGCTGCCAGCAAGTGCCAGTTGGACAGTGAGTAAGTTGCCTCGTCACAAGTCTTTGTTTCCCTTCAGCCCAAATTGGTCCCAGCCTGGCTTCTCTGCGCACGAGCATGCCACAACACATTTGTTTAGATGGCTCATGTTGAGAAAAACACTGTGTCACTTTTTTTTTTTTTTAACATCAGTAAGTTGAGCTAGGTTTGAGTTACTGGAACATCCTGGAGCTGGAGGATGTAAATATCACCCCAGCTGACATCCATGACAAGCGGATGACAGGCGTCAGTAAAAATCTGTTTTTGGAGGGGATTGTTTCTTAATGATCTTTGTCTGCAGTATTTGTAAAAGCACCTTGGTTTTTAGCACTTGATTTCATCACATGCAGCCAGGAAGACTTATACTGTGATACTACATGACTCATTTGCTGGGAAGTTTTACATAACAATAATAATAATGTTATAATCCTCCCAAGTTCTTTGCAGAATATCTTTGCTAACATTTGATGTTTTTGTTGTGTATGCGTGCGTGTGTATGTATAGTGCTTCTGATTTATACTAATGCATATCATTTCTATTAAAAGTTAATACTGTTCTTTTGTCCATCCTCTTAATTTGTAAAAGTGACAGAAGGGGTTGCTACTAAATGTATTTCACATGGGGAGTGAGTTTATTTACAAAGGCACTCATTTCCACCTAAAGATACACGACCTGATTCAATTTACTGTGGCTCAACAAAATGTAAAATATGAGTACCGTGCTCTCAATTGTATACATAATTCTATACACGAAATTTGCTCTTGGCCACTCTTTTTCTCTTTTTGTGGCCCTTTTCTTTGAAATAATGCCAACATGTTTACATCATGAGAACAAAAATTACACAAAAAAAATTTACTGTACAGGTTGTGTAAATACTATTAGAGAAGACATTACCTTTTTTTTGTATGAAGTCAAAGTAATCTCATTAACAAAAATTAACCATGTCATGGCAAAAATGCAAAAATGCATCACTATGATACTTCTAATAAGGTTAAATACCTACAATTATAAGTGCTTAATTAAATAAGACTATTCTTTCTCTTTGTACATGAACAAAATGTGTTGAGTATTAATAATAAAATGCTACAAGTTTCATGCAACTGGTGCCGAGTCTTTTTAAGCTTTTTTTGTGTTTCGTTTGTCATTATTGTTATTATGGTGGTGTCTTGAGATCCAAGTTTAATCCATTCTGTGACCATATTCATATCTCAAATCATCTATCCCTATGGAATGCAAATGCCATTCATCTTTTCCAAACACTTGCTCACGACATATTTTTTTTAAATAAGAAAAAAATCTCTCTCGCTCTCGAAGATTGTACTTTATTTGAAAAATTCAGTAGTAATTAAATAGAACGTAACGCATTAGGCACTTTATGCATCATGATTTAATGCTGCAGTACAAATCAGTTGACTGCTCTTTCTGATGTGCCCACATTGGCCACTGGGAGGCAGTAATGTATAACTCAGTCTTGCGGACACAAAATGAAGAAGAAGAGACTTCTCCTGCACCTCAGTAAGTTGCTGATATATTCGTCATTTTTGTGGAGGATAAAGAATATATGCCTGTGAATATTTTCATATTGTCTGTCTAAATGTGTTTATACATGTTTTCAATACAAAACTGGGAGTGACATTAAGGAGGTAGATTTTTTTTTTTTTTTTTTGCTTGTTGTAAATTGCCACTATACAGTGCTAGTATCTGAAATTTGCAATAGCAAGTCAAAGTGAAAAATCTGCCAAAAGACGGCTCGTGTATTGATAAACTCGGGTCACTCGATGATGATGATGATGATGGTGTTAATAGTGGTATTTTGGTGTCATTACACTAACAGAGGAGCGGCTTTTTGCATAAACAGGGGCCATATGGTGGAGCGGGTGGGTCTGGGCATATCCCCCTCCACCATCCACACTGCTGCTGGCACTTCACAAAGCCTTGTGGGATGCCATCCAGGCGCCTCAGGGTGCTCTCATGCTGCTCTTGCCTCCCCCTTCGCAAAGCAACACTCAACTGGAGTGCCCCCTACCTTTACTTATCAAATGAAGACTGAGGATGTCTTTTACAAGGAGGACCTGCGAAATAAAACAATAAATAATTATGATCTAAGGTTAGGTTGACAGGTTGAAAAATCCTGAGGATGACGGTCAATAAAGGAAACCTTCCTGTCTCGTCCACATGACATTGAGAAGGACGTTTATCGCAACGCTGTCTCCTCCGGTATTCTGTTGCCACAAGTGTCAAGTACGGTATTTCACTCGTAGCCAGTGGGTCTGCTGTGCAAATGTATTTGAATGTATGAATAATAAGCAGAAAAGTCTACACGCCAAATATTCTAGAGTAAATCAAAGCCGACTACTGCCAAAGTCCTTATAACCTGGCTGAATTTTGCGTCGTGCCTTTGTGCTTATAAAAACACCAGATGTTCATTAGTCATGTGCGATGCTTAGCGAAGACGCAAAGTGTGAGTAATTAGCTGTTTTCGTGATGCCGCTTTGACCTCGTGCCATTTTGAATGCACCTCAAGTCAAAAACCCGAATCACGAAACAGATCAGGCTGCACATTTTTCACGTTGGAGTTGCTCTGGCATTGGCCGCTCTGAAATAGCCACTCGGTGTGCGTGCAAGAAGAATTGTCCTTCATTTTGTTTGCACTTGCATGCTGAGAGCTTTAACATGTGCTGTGCTCTCCAGTTCCTGTCCTGATTTTGAAAATGGAGTTAGCTTCAGAGTTGACTCTGTGTGGTCAAAAGTGCATGTGTGTCCTGATTTCGGCGTGTCCATTCGCTTCCAAACAAAATCATGACCGGAAGAAAATTTTCAGCAAACTGATATGAGTACACAATTTAGGATGTTGCGCCTCCCTACATATTGACATATAGCCGGCCCAAAAAAACATAAGTTATCTTGTGACGCAATATACCCAACGTGTATAGGACCGGGGTCAGTTGAGCCATTTCCATTTTTTCCAGCCCTACATCCCTAAACCTTCGTTTCTTTCATCTTTCAAACTTTTATCCTCATCATCCATCATTTTTCTTCCTCCATACTCCTTCCTTTCATCTATTTGTCCCTTCACATATTTTCACAACCTCCCCCATTTTAATCTACATTCAATTTCTCCAAAAGAACACAGATTTTGCTTTCTCACATCCTTGGCTATTTTGTCAAGGACTTCAGTCGGGCTGAATCCCTGATCTTCTTGCTGCTAGAAAAACGAAGCTTCAATTCCAATTTTATATATACATATATATATATATATATATATATATATATATATATATTTTATTTATTTATTTTTTTTTTTCCATGTTTGAAAAAAATATTTAAAAAAGAAAAGTCGATCTAATATGACTGCAGTCTCGATGCTTAGGTCCAAATAGCTTAACTTAGTGCATGACTACCATATTGAATGTATCTCCCACAACTTCTATTGTGCATAATTATGCCAACTGTAATACCAGTTTTGTTGCTCTTTGATATCCTAATTGACGTATAAAACAAACTTAAAATGACCTTTGGCCTTTAAACAGTCCTCATGAACGTTCCGATGTCTCTTCTGCCACGTTGCTCTTCCCTTCACTGATTCGATGGAATTGAGTCTTTCATTACTCACATTATCACTTTGTTTTTAATGGTCTCTTAGAAACAAAAGGTTGCTCAACTTACCCCACTCTCTCCGAGGTTTGCTAAGTAGTTAAATCTCTTTAAAGAAAAAAAGAGCATAACCCTGCTGTGGATGCTGTCTACACAACACTAATTTATCTCTTAGGGCTAATTATTATTAACCGTGCGCTTTGCAAAGTTAGGATCCTTTGATGTCAGGTGAAAAGCAGAGTTTGAGGGCACCTCGCAGCAGTGGTGCAGCATGTGGTGTCCATTGTTTACTGTACATCATCTAGTGTGGTATTGGTCGGCCTTGTCCAAGTCGTGAGCCTATTTTAGGAGCAGCCTCTTCAGTTGTTGTTTTATCAACAGATTTTTTTTTTTTATGCTTCAGACATACTGATCATTAACATACACGTGTACTTCAGTGTGGTACACATATGGATAATCGAGCCAAATTTAAGCCTGATTTTCACTTCCGATAGAAGTCTGCAAAAGCACAATAATTGGATTTTCCAAAAGATTATCCGGGCTATTTTGTGGTGTAGAATCTGTTCAGAGTTTTCATTCCTCCCCAATCTGCTCAGAAAATGAATAGAACCAACAATGATGAATGTTAACTTTATTCATTCTTTACAATCACAAATCCTTTTGTGTGTGGCCAACATCGAATTGCCCGAGAAACACAATGCATGTTTGTGACATGAGACGGAACAATAGCCAATCAGAGAGTGATCTGGGACTCGCGTTGGTGGTGGACGCAAATGGAGGAGTAACTGGCGACTTCTTCCATTTTTTCTTATTTGTTTTATCTGGGACTTTGGATGCCATGTGGCACCATGCTGCTCCTCACAGGTCAGTCTTGGTATTACACCAGACTTCACAGTTGGGGCATAAAACTTCTGATTATTTAAATGGGGAATATTTATTTGATATATGAGTAAATCTAGTTACAGGCTTGGTCACGGATTTCATTAAACTCAAACTTATTTTCAAATTGATTTTTTTTTTTTTCATATGAGTATACTTCATACACACATTCCTTTTCCGGTCCACTAACATTGCCGCTTCTCGTCTATTTCATCCATCATTCAGCTGGGTTTTGTGGCGTTTTAGGAAATCTGTGACAATCTGTTTTTTCATTGTTATCTCTAAGGCTAAGCCAACCATCCAAGCAGTGCAAAGTGAGCCTCCAGCAGCATTTTGTTGTTGTTAAAGTTGTTATTGGCCAGGAGCTGCCTGGTGAGCTCCCAGTCCTGCAGCTTCCAGCGCACAACATCGCCCTTCGGCAGCTTTTTGCTGTTGGAAATGGGACAGTCATGTGAACAAACGCGGTGTTGAGGATTATTGATAGGGCAGAATGGTCGGAGGAGAGGGCAGAAAATTCTTCTCTGTATGAGATAACATTGATAAACGTTCACTCCTAGAGGAGTGAAGAGCTTTCAAAGAAAAACAAAATCTTCAGTAATGCTTATAACGACTAACTCCATATTGCATATTGAATAACACAAAATAACAGTAACAATTATGTTTTAGCATTTAAAAAAATAGTTTGCTGAGCACAAATTTGGTTATGAGATTCCATTGAAGCAAGCAAAGGAAGAGCCTTTCTCTTTTCTTCCTCTATCAATTAAAAGTGAAAAAAAATCTTATCCAGTGTATTACAGTACAGTACTACCGGATGTCTAAGCACATTTTTATCTCAACTTGAACAACTACTTGAAAACAATACCTCTCGCCTTCGCTCTTTTGCACTTGATGAAACCGAACTCACAGTTTCGAGGCGCTGATTTTCTTGAACATAATTTGTTTACTGTATCCCAGCAGCCCTGCTACCATTCCTTCACATCCTCAATAACACCTACAACAAAACAATGACTTCCTGATAGTTAACACCGAATCGTCACAGTTCTTTAACACAGAATGAGTCAGCGTTAACAAAGCACACGCGTGCAGACAAAATGGCAGGTGTGAGGATGGACATGAGAGTGAATAATCAAAGATTAGGACCAAGCAGCTCACAGATCACAACTTTGTTTTGCAACGACAGAGCAGAGGGATGCATGGCTGTAAAGAAATGGACAGATGGAGTGAGAGGACATCAGCAAAGTGTGAGAATGTGGCGGTGATAAAAGACGGAATGTGAAAGGGATGTGTTGAGGAGAAAGGGTTAAAGAAGTGAGTAGAGGAAGATGGTTGCCCTGGCAACAGCAGCAAGCGTTTTCGGTCTTGTCGACGCACACAGGCGGAGACTGCAAATTCAACACATTTAACCCCACAATTCTTTCACGATTCGCGGTCATTTGTTATTTGTTTTAGGGAAAGGGTGCGTAAATTATTTATTTTGTGACTGCTGGAATCGTTCACAAATATGATCTTAATTATGTTTTATTCTCATCACATATTTGACACGCTTCTCCTTCCACATTTCTCAAATGATTCTCACCACTCCTACAGCAACAGATTGCAAAATATCATGCTTTGCAGGTTATTAGTATTTTCATTCCAGCAGTTTTCTCCTCAATTCCACATTTTTACGTTTTTTACTCCCAATATAACAGATTCACATCATTCCCATTATAAATTTCAAATGACCAGCACATTCAATTCACCTAGGAAACGTTCCCATAATTCCCACATACAAATAAAAGCTTTTCACAATATAAGTCAATATATTCCATACCTTTCAATATTATTCCACAATCATTTCATATCTTTCAGCTAAATCATTCCACATCATTCCATAACGTTCAGTATTCAATCCACCACATTCATTCCACATTATTCTATATCTTTCAATATCGTGTCACAAAAATCATATTGCACATTTTTCATTCCACATCATTCCACATCTTTTGCTTTCCTTCCATTTCCTTAAGTAATAACAGTTAGTTGAAAATAGCAGCATTTTTTTTGTCCACAACTATTATCCAGTTTATATTAAGAAGAAAAGAAATGTTTGTGAAATCAGTGAAAATTAAGAAAAAATGCATTTGAAAAATAGATTGTATGTTGAGAGGAACATATCTATTTCATGAAAAAAAAAACGTAAATATACTTTATTTTCTTTAGTGGGTTACATAAGTTATTCATAATTATGTTGCACCATCACATACGCACAAATCTCCGAGGCCATCAAAGATTTTACGCAAGATTCAACGCAATTCCTTTAAATGTCCGCATCATATTGAATGTCCCGTGAGCTGCTGTCAGCTTTCCCTCCTGTAGGCTCCTGTAGTGAATCCACCTGACATTGATGGCAGCTCAGTGTTCCCGACACACCGCTGTCACTCGTGTATCGCTGTTGCGTATCCTCACATGACAGCCACCATGAGGGGTGGGGGAGGAGGATAAGGAGGAGGGAGGGGTGCGGCATCCCGTGTCTGAGGTCAGTGCCGCATCACACGAGAATTGTGTGAAAGCTTGTGCGCTTGAACTAGAGCATTGAGCGTGTGGGAGCTTGCACTAATTTGCATGACATCATGATGTACCTATCGGGAGGAGCATGGAAAGCTCTTTGAAGAGTAAAGAACAACTATAACTTACTCTTGTTTTTTTTTTTTTAAACGCTACTGCTTTCCACATTTCTGCACTCTATATAACAACTTTGGCATTTGAAGTAAACCAACTGACAACAGCTTGCTACTATTACTATAGTCGTTGTCTATTGTGCCGGTTTTACCCCGAAATAGCCTGGTTGCACCTTGAGTGGTCAATTTTCCATAACAATTTATTGATGCCGAGTGGTTATAATAGAACAGTTCCTCAGAACCTCTTCCAACTTGGTTCTAGAATGCAAACCGCGGACTTCACGATCATCTGATTGGCTGAGCATAGCCTCCACCGTCTAGTGATTGAGAGCAAGCTCCGTCTTTCAGTATATTCACTTTCCTCTTTATTGCGCCTGCACACTGCATGATATCAGTGAAGGAACACAAAGGTTGCTGCAGAAAGAGGAATTGATCTGCAATAAAGACAAAAACAGGAATATATTGAAATACGGGACTCGCTCTCATTTAATTGAACGGACCTATTCACTTGAATAGACCCAGTGACGTGCGCACAGCTTGCAAAATTGTTTACCACAAACGCTACTTATTTCATCCCAATTACATATAAAATTGTACATATGTATTGTATTCCTGAAAAACACTTGTAATATATGTGTATACCGTGTTTTTATGTATTCACGGCGACCAGCTGTGTCTCTTTGGCTAAAACCCGGGAATTGATTTTTGCGTGTGTGCAGGCTTCTGGGCATTTTATAGTCTATCATATCGTGCAACTGTACTCTCATATTTTGAATCACCGCAAAAGCTGTGGCCAAGACGCAGCCATCCGTGTGAAATCTACGGCATAACTCCGTACACTGCAGGGGAGGCTCGCGCAGTTCCGTTGATCATGCCCCAAACCAAATTGATTTGGTGCCTGTTGTAATGGAGAAACAACTGAGGCCAGACCAGGGGCAGAGCTGGCCCAGGCCCTTCTGGAACCTGAAGCGAATTTAGAGTCACGTGAACAGAATGATTATGATAATTTAACTAAATGGGATTTTCATGAAAGAAAGGATGGGCGGTCAAGAAGGAGGTATGTGCTGAGGAGCCCACAAGACAACTAACTATTTTAACAGAGCAATCGTTCACTTTTACCTCCTATTTTATCACGTGACTGAATGTTTGAAATACGATTTCTGTGTGTTCCTAAGAGCCTCTGTCCCCTGGATCAACCCTCCAACCCCAGGTTCCTTCACACAGCACGAGCCACGTCGACAAGAGCCCCATTTTAGTGGTTACCTTGCAATCATGTTTTCTGGTTTACTGCATTGGATGCTGATACCTCAGCAGCCTCTTCTCCTCCTCCGCCTCCTCCTTTGACTCTTTCACACGCTCCACCCTCCCTCCATCCCTCCCGGTATCCGTAGTGATTGGAGGCAGGGTTCTGTGGTTGCTAGGATACGAGACGAGTGTGACAGAGGCAGCCTTGGCGTGATTGAGTTGAAAAAGCACGAAAACTTTAGGCGACACCCCCCCCTGCTGGTGGCTAACGTCCACCGTCACAATCGTGTTGGCGAGCAGCACACTTGCATTAAGGGACACTGGGTGACAGCGCCCCCTGTTGTTTACTGATATTAAAACTGCATTCACTTGAATTTACCAGCGAGTCTCCAGCGAAGAAAAGTGCCATTATAATGACACCATCCTTTGTAATAATCATATTCTGCATTATATTTTTTCTCGCTAGAATTTTTATATATAATTCAATAATTTTTAATGAATCTAATCTAACTTAATTGTAACTATATTTTTTCGAACCATAATTTCTATTATTTCATATGAATATAATATATAATTTGTATCAATTGTATGTATATAATATAATAATATACACCGGCGATGTAGTGGTTACATGCTGTTGCCTTCCATGCAGACAATGAGGGTTCAATTTCCGTTCAATACCCCAATACCCTGCAACTTCTAAGATAGTATTATACATATGTGTGTATCCATCTGTCCAATTTCTATATAGTACTCCTTCTCCTCATTGTGGTCAGGGGTGAGCTCCTGCCCATCCCCGATGACTTTGGGTGAGAGGTAGGCTACACCCAGAACTGGTCGCCAGGACACTTCACTGCAGACAAGGGGTCACCCACCAGACACCACATATAGCCACCAAGTAGAATATGAATAGCCTAACCCACAAGTCGGTTCTAAAAATAGTTCTTCAGAGATGAGACATTGTGATTTCCTTGGACTATTGTAGAAAATCGTTTGAAAATGTTAAACAACTGCCATGCTGTTTGACACCCCTGCAAAGTACAAACTATGACCATCAGAATTTGCATATTGTTAAACGACTGCCTCTCTGATAGTCGATCCTAAATGAAAATCATAATATTTGTAGAGGAAAAATATTTAATACAGCTTGTGTATTGGATATGAGTGCAAATGGTCATGATTTTGTGGCTGGTCAGTATATTCGTTGCTCAGACACTTAACTCCATGTGGTCGTCAAGGAAACTGCTAGAACATCCACTTGGTGGCAAGTTGTTGGTTTTAACAATATAAAATTGTATAGAAAGGCATGAGCTGTAGTGTAAAAGGTTTTGTTTCGATAAAACACAGCTGAAATTTTAAAATTTTAGTTGCTGCAAAAATCATATTCCATTAACACAATTTTAATCAGAATACCATGTTTAGACTAGTTGGGCCACAAAGGATATATTATTGTAAAGAAAATTGTGGAGTTGACATCCGCTTTAAGCCCCTTTTCTAGTGTGCTGGCTCTACCCTGAAATAGCCCTTTTGCCCCATGAGTGGTCAATTTTCCATAACAATTTTTCGATTTTTGCTCGCTACAATGGAACCCCACAGCGTCCTGCCACGCCCCCATACGGTATATTCAATTATATTCATTGTATGCGTGCAAAATATCAGTACCTGTATCCTTAATTAAGGATGCAATTTCAAGTACAACATTTAAAGACGGCCACATTATGATGGCATGTCATAATCAAAATTTCACCAGGGATGGACAATTTAAACAGCCATGGGGGGGGGGGGGTTGTTTGTTGGGTGGCCCAGTTTTTAATCTGCACTACTAGGGGGCACAAAATATTGCACACTCCTAACCCAATGTATGACAAATAAGCCAATTTAAATAATGACAAAACACGTGCATGTCTGTTTTCTTTAAGGAATCAATGCACAGGACAACATCCTAATAAATTTAAATACCCAAATACTTAGAGAAAAGATGCACTCTTCAACCACGTACTGATATTTTTCCCCCGAGAAAGGGCTCTCTTGTATAAAAAAGAAAAAAAAATCACATTCAACGATAGCACAAAACTGCTGAACAGCAGACCAACATTTAGCGCAAAAAATGTATTTGCATAAAAATAAACTCACTTAAAGATTATAGTATTCCGCCAGTTTCTCATCCGCCTTACATATATTTGCTGTCTGTGTCAAAATGTACTGTCTGAGCGATGACTCAAGGCACATGCTTTCATTCCAGGATAACGCAGTATTTATTTGTAAAAATGTATGCAATAAAATGTGACCTTTCAAGCATTGTTCTACTTTTTAAGTAGACGCTCAGCGAAAGGACAACAAGGACCAATGATGGACTGGCCTTAACATTTCCTGTAGCCTATTTAAAACAAAACACTTACAGAAACTGAGGCCCTTGTATTTTTCTGCTAGCATAATAAATATTCTGGCCTGATTTAAGGTCATTTTTACAGCTGGTAAGTACTAGATTTCAAAATTCTGGTGTTAATGGTCATGCCGAACAATGCATATGCACGCAAGAAAATAATAGAGTTATACAACAAAAAGAGAGACAAGTGTTGTGTAAAGGCATACAGCACAGTAACCATCTGCAATGATGTGTCTGCATTTGAAGAGACATCACGGGATTGTTTGTGTACAGCAACCATAACGAACACCCCAAACTAGTTGCATTCTCCACTCTGTGCTTTGCGGCTGCTTAATAGATGATTTTGTGACCTTGTCTGTGATGGAGCGACTGTGCAGATCCCAGCAGGCATTTCTGTTGATTGGATAGGCCTGGCTGGCTGACTTACTGGTTCAGCGTATCAATGCACGGCGCATCTCGCCTCTCAGCTTTTTCTCTTTCAGCTCGCTTGCACAACAAGTGCTCAACCGCATGTTGCATGCCATTCGTTTGGTTGCAGAATCCTACCTGAATAGTGGATGCGTATTAAAATGTGCATGTGAGCTGAAAATGTCGGTAGCCTGAAAAAAAAATTATCCACAGTTAAAGCTCTGCGCTGCAGTTGCTATGGCAACTATGATAGAAATAGACGTGTGTCTGCGAGGGAAAGAAATGCATTGAAGTGTTGTTAAGGAGACAGAATTCCGCCTTGATTGATGGGTTAAGTGACCCATTGAAGGTTAATTGGTTTAACGACCTATTTGATTGTTGTGTTTGTGTGTGTTTGTGGGTGAATTCATGTGTATGTAGTTTGTATGTTTCATGGTGCAGTGTGTAGCAAGTTTTCAAAGTGTCAGACAGAGAAAAATGTTTTAAACAGTGTTGAAATTATGAGACAACGAATTTCCCGTCTTGGAAAAAAAAAAAATAATTGTATTATGTGACATTTATTCTAATGATTGAATAGTGGTCGAGAGGTTAAAGATCTGCCTCTCAGTTTTGAGGTTTGGGGGTTCTTTGGCTTTTTCACCAGCTTGGTCCCATATATATTCTAAAAACACTTAATCTCACCAAAGACTCAAAATTGTCACTAAGTGATTTAAGTGTGAATAGTCTTTTTTTGTCTTTTTGTACCTTGTGATTGTCTGGTGACCAGTCCAGGGTGTGCGCTGCTTCTTGCCCAAAATCGGAAGTAAGTCACCCAAGTCCCTAATGAGGATAAATGAGCAGATTATTTTAGAATGGACAGGGAAATCAGTCTTGAAATATATTGAACCCCCCAAAAGTTGAAATGTTGATTAATCAATCATTTAATATGCCCACTTCGTTGATGTTTCAACAACAACAACAACTACAACAAAAATTTGATCAGTGTTCCAGCACAAATATATCAAAGGAACATACTGTCCTATATTATTGTCTTTGCAAGACTACAACATTTTTTTCTTAAGCTGCTGACTCTCTCAGAAAGGCCATTTGACCAAATTGAATGTTTTTAAAATTTCACAAATAATTCATTTTATTTTGTGAAATATTATCCTAAAATATCACTTAAAATGTAATGAACTCCAGGTAAATTGTAATCAATTTAAAAATGTATATGCCCATTCACATTGCCTGTTATGTCAAAAATTCCCATATTTTCTTTTTTTTTTCTTCCAAGTTGCTTTTTTTTTCTTCACTTAGGCTTTATTTTCAATTTGACAAAAACATCTTTTGCACAATGCATTGAATGCCAGAACAGTTACAATAAATTTGTCGATTAATTGTCGCATTTGAATATCAGAATATAGCAAAAGTTATGCTTCATTTGAAACAAAAGTACAATGCTGCTATCAGTATCATAGCATCCATAAAACCCAGTAACGCCAGGAAAAAAAGACTGCAGTCTTACACATTATTCGCAAGTCTAATTTGAATCTGCCATTGTACACTGGTGACTATTTCACTTTCACTAGAACAAAGGAGCTGTGGTGTGGGAAAAATTAAATAACATCGTCATCATAGATGAGAAAAAAGACGCACGTATTATTAGTCCAATTTCATTTTTTAATGGTAGAACTAAATGAAAATCTGAGCAATAACAAAAGAGATGGAGGGATGTGATGTAAAAGATGAGGGAGGGGGTGCAGGGAAACGTGTGTGTTGTGCATGTTTGTGTGCGTGTGTCAAGGCGGTCTTTCTGTTGCAAGAAAAGAATAGTCTTGGTGGGAAAGGAGCATGTGATGAAGGTATGTAAATGCACTTCAGGGACGTAAAGTGATGTTTGTGCGCTTTGTACGACCGCGCGGAGCCTTCTGTGTTTGATTTTTGGTGGAAGATAGGTGCAGTCACCTCAGCGTGTGTGTGAAAAGGGGGAGCGAGGGGGCGGGGGTGTGTGGACCTCATCGCTGACGGGACCCACAGGCACCCTGAATGTGCCCTGCTCTCATCATTTCTGGAGGTGAGGACAAAAGGGGGGAAAAAGAGGGGGGAAACCAGAAGAGAGGCCCGGGATCCGACTGTCGTGACGGCTCCCCCCTGAAACTGGTCGCCGATGGTCGGGGTTTCCTGGACCCAAAACGGCTGAGGAAAAAAGCGGCGGAGCATTCGACTCAAAACTGAGACTGGGGTTTCCTGCCACAACAGCGGGATTGTCAAAAGGAGCCATTCACTCCGAACAGGGCCTTGTATTGCTACGTTTCCAGGTATGTATCTGTTGAAGGTGTTAGCTAACGTACCTCGACCAACGTTAGCTCTTAAAAAACGCCAAGGAGAGTGATGCTAATTATCTCACATCACGTCTCTTGCTTATTTTCTCCATACAAACTAGCTAAATCATTTTTTTACAGTGAGAGGAAAAACATCTGCACCCAATCATCCCCGTTTTCTAGCTAAACGCAGCCTTTAGCCTGCCGTGGCTATCGTTGTGTGTACGCTCTTAAATAACGTACAACAGCGTAATAAACCCTAATTAGCTGTCTTGCTAAAAATGCTAACCACAGCTTGTAGCGTTGCTAGCTCCCAATTGGCAGTAGATATGAGCTAACGCCAACCTTTCGAAGCTAAAACGGCAGCACGACTAAGCTCATTGGAATGCGTAAAGCTTGCTGTTGGCTTTTGCAGCTACTAAAAAACAGCATCATGTTTGGTATAAAAGTGGTGCAACAATATAATCGCATATGCTGTTACTGACATGATAGCCATGTCTGACATTACATGGGCTGTTTTTATATCTGTGTGTGTTGGTCGTGCTCAGCGAGCTACTGTGATTAATTACTAATCAAGATACTAGGGTGGAGATCAATAGAATCCCTCCAACTATACAGATTTTCTCTCAGCATGCCTCCAAGATTCCAGTGGCATTCTTGAAGACACAACTGCCTAATACATGCACTGTTTGCTTTTGTGTCCCTGCTCACCACTGGCTTATTTTGTGTTTACTCGTGCAATATATTATGAAAGCGACAGACTGAGAAATGGTCTTAGTTACATTAATAGTTTAATTATAATGAGTTGCTTTATGGTGTACTTCACAAAATACAATTGCCTAAATGTGTTGAAGGGCAATTAACCATTGTGTTGGTTAAGAAAAAGAGAATGCAAGCTTGACACTGAAGGCAATTATGGGCCCTGACCCCATAAAAAGGGTGCAATCCCTCAAATTGTGAGCCATCATAATGAAAAGAAGTTAACACACAATAAACTTTACATTTAGTGCCACTATGATGAGGCTTGGCTTCATGAAGTTGCTTCATTTCATCACTTGCAATGGTACTAGTCTTATGTGACTATGAATGTTACTTAATTTCCAGAGTGGCTTGCTCCCACTGCCCCACTTTCACGTCCTCCAAACCTGTTTATCAGTCAAGAGGGAACACTTAGGCATGCCGTCTTTATGTTCCAAGCTCTGTAACAACTGTGTCAAAGTGCATAAAGTTATCTTAAGTTTCATAAATATAAAGAAAGGCTGCATATATATGTATTTGTTGGATTGAGTTATTTTGTAAAGTGTGTAAAAATCTTGTATCTAATCTTTTGTTTGTAAGGCATATTCCTTTAGTATATTTATGCGTAAAATAAACACATTACGACAACAATTCCCTATAAGTGGACAAATAAATGCCTACAGAGTTAAGCACCACCGTACAACCATAGCCACATTATGATCACTTGCACAATATAACTATCTACTACTATGGCTGTATTAAATATTCAGCCTTTTATAAGGATATTAATGTTCTGTTTTGGTTCACACCGGACGAGTACTATTCATTTAAAAATATGTTCATCATCTGGGGAGCTTTTCCTAAGGTTGGTGACTCTCGAGCTACTAAATGAGGACCAAATTTCAGACAAAGAGTTGTTCTCCACTGCAAACTTCAGCCACAATATTAAACATATTGCTTCTTTAGTAATTTTCTGACAGTGTTATTCAAAACTTGGCATTACTTTTTGTAAAGATAGACTATTAGATACAGCACTTGCAATTATCATTTTGCAAGTGGTCATAATTTGTGGTTGTTGGCTGTATATGTTGGTCATGGAGTATACTGTAGTTGTGCTTGCATGTGTTTTTGTTCGCTGCTAAGAAAAAAAATCGAATATTGTTTGTATTTTAAAATAAGTTTGCATATACTGAAACTATACATATACAGTAGAAGCATAAAATAGCGACATGATATGTCACGTTCTGACGACTGAAAATGACATTGCAGTTGCTCAAAGCTCACGTAACGACGAATAAGGGCTCACCTGTTTTCTGAAGCCGAGTCGCGATTGGTGGTTAGCTTTTCATTTTCAGTCGAAAAGAAGTGGCAAAATGGCCGCCTCCTGAGATGAAAAGAAACAGGTGGATTTTACTGCTCATATTCCACGAACGCAATATTAATCAGAATGCCGTGTTTTGACTAGCGGGTGCTGAGAACATATTCTTGTTAAGATTTTTTTGTGGGTTGACTTTCCCTTTAAAGTCCCATCTCTGGTGATTTATTTTTAAAACAGGTCCGTGGGCTGCTCATGTGGTCCTTGGGGGCTACAAAGTGCCCGCGGGCACCTTGTTGGTGACACCTGCTGTAGGGTATATAATGTTGGTGGTGTGTCTGCATTTGAACATGCATTAGTTGATACAATCACAGTAATAAATGTATGACATCTATGGTATTATATTTTGTCCCGCACTTGCTTATTTATACATATGTCTTTTGTATCTACAGACCGCTAAGCTTCTGGTCAGCTGGAAAATGAATTTATCTGCATGGAGTTACTGAGGGAAAAACGAGAACTGGAGTTTGAAAGGACTGAACTTGAAGTGGAATAAATGGATTACCCTCCTTTTGGGAAATAAGTTGCCATGGACCTGGTAGAATTAAATGATGGTTGACACACATTAACAAAGGTAAGACGGCTAAATGCTGAAGTACCAGGAGAGCATCAAGAGGAATCTATGCCCAGAAATAATGAAATAAGAGTGACCAAAGACTGTTATCGCCCAGATGAATGCATGCAGTCACAGAGAAGACAAACAAAACAAGCAACAATATCTAATGAGAACGAACAAGTAAGACAAACGCTAAAGTGTCACACTGCATCCAAGAGTGGATAAGAATATCAATGGAGTTCTGGGAAGTGTTTTGTAAAAGTCTGTTTTCAGACCTTTTTGACTCAAATCCTCCCAAACCCTTTTGGTTCACGTTCTGGCAAAATAACTCGTATTAACAGAAGAAGAAAAAAAAACATCTTGTTAAAATTCTGTCTCAATGGAACAAATATATTTGACACAATTGCGATTGTGTTTTTCCATAATCTTGATCCTAAAACAGCAATGTTCACAGGAGCTGTTGTGGTCCAGTATTTGCTAGTGAGACTTTTGAAGTTGCCTTACATAGTGATGTGTTAGGCATCCATGATATCATATTCTTGATGCCAAACTACAGAGGAATGACTAGAAATTTTAAACCCACTGTGATGTGAGCCTTTTTATGTGGAATCAACCATATGCCAATGCTACACTGAAGTGAGAACATTTTTACTCTTTGATACAACCATCATCCGTTGGCTACTTATAGCATTCAGCCATATAGCCCCTGTGCTTCAGCGTTTTAGGGAATTTATCAAAGCATTTACTTTTTAAAAAGTTCTGCTCTCTTCTGCATCCATGATTCCTGTTATCAGCCCTTCATTTACACATGGGTGGCATTTCCCACTGACATTAATCAGTGTTGTCTTTCTTTAAGTCAAACGGAAAAACATGCAGAATTTTTCAAATAGCCCCACCCCCCATTCTCTGCCGACCGGCTTTAGCATGAGGGGTGGTGGTGCACCTCCATATCCCCCTCAAGCTGCAGACCCCCAGGTCTCCCCAAGGATGACAGAAGATTATGCAGCGATGCAACAGCAGAGCCTGCACAGAGGCCATCCCCACTCCAATCAAGCCAGCCCCATGCTTGCTTACAATGCTCGAAACAGAGGCATTGTCGAGCCACCGCCCACACAGGGTAACCTTCACAGCAGCAGTAACAATCCTTACAGGAAGGACACAATGGATTATTATTTCTCATTGGGCGGGAAGGACAAAAACAGAAGAGGGGGTCTTGTCTTTGGAACAGGATTTGGTTACCCTAATATTGATGGACACATACCTGCCCAGTACAGACATTCTGGTGCTGGAGCTGTATTATCATCTGGCATCATGTCGCAATATTCAGTAGATTATGGGCCGAGCACTGGATCAGGTGGAGGATCCGGAGCATTCTCTCCTCTTCAATACAATATGAGTCAGAACGCTGCATTGCAGGCCATGCCAGCTTCTCAGAGCCGCCAACATGGACAAGCATTCTCTCCAGTCCACCATGGGCAGCAGCATCGGAGTTATCCAAGCTCTGGACATAGAATGACCCCTCAGTACCCACAATACTCTCCACAGGCTGGAGCGTCCACGGGGTCGTCGGGTATGTACAGCCCCCCTCCGCAGCGATATGTTGATGGGACTGCTAACACCGGTTTTGAGCCCAAAGTCAACAGCTCTCACAGTGTCAACTCAAGTGCAAACTCTGCCTCTGGTTCAGCTGCTGCTAACAATATGGGGTCAGTTGAGAGTGTTCAGCAGCGTTACCATGCATCAAACTATGCTGGATATATTCCCCAGACACAAACACTTCACAAGGAGGGCACACTGCAGCACTGCAACACACAGCACAATTTAGGGGTGGGCTATGACAACCCTCTTAAGATGCAGCCACAAGGGCCAATCCCAGGCTCTGTATATGGTAAACATCACCAGGCCTCCACACCCAGTATACCTCATGCAACGTCTCAAGAAATAGCCAAATCCCCATGTCATCCTCAACAAAGTCAGATGACCCAAAACCTCAGCCCGATTTCCAACCCGTCCCCAGCTGCCTCTGCAGTACATTCCCCCAGCTGTAGCTCCACTCCTTCCCCTTTGATGGGTGGTTCAGAAACCTACATGAACCCCTCTGGTCCTTCCCACCCTTCATCTTCTGTTCAAAGCAGCAGTCATGGTCATAGATTAATACAGGCTGTGTCACAGTTAAGTCCAACACCCAACTCAAACAGTAGCATCAGTAGTTGTGGTAGCAATGGCAGTCACAAAGGTCAAAAGATCAGTACTGTTAGAGTAAACAGTGTGCCACCGACAAGCTGCAACAAAACTGGTCTAGGTTCAAGGCTCGTGCCCCGAGAGGAGAGTCCTTCTGTTTATTCATCTCCCCCAGTTGGGAAAATGCAGGATACAGGACTAAATAGTCTTAATGCCTTGAGCTCCCAGGTAGCTAATTTACCCAACACTATTCAACACATGCTCCGCAGTGACAATGTGCTATCACAAAAGAAGGGCAAAGATGGCGGACAAGTGCAACAAGCATCACACAGTGTTCCACCATTGCAACCAAGGAGTAGAAATGCAAGTGCAGTCTCAAGCACCGGCACAGTTAAAGATGGAGCTGTTTTAGGAGTTGTTGAAGGTGCTTGTTTAGAAACTGTTGCAGATGAAGACCCCTCTTTTATGTCAGCTGAGACCAAGATAGAGCAGGAGGATCATTTAATAGAGGGTGGGCATACAAGAGTAAGGCAGATGAGTGGGGCAAGCAGTGGATCTGAACCTATTTTTTATCATCATCCTCACACTCAAACACAGCCACAATCTGTACAAGCATTAAATGCCAAAACATTCACTTACAAGTCACCACCAAAAGAAATGGTCTCAAAAGCAAATGTTCACATTGCTCCTACATTAGCATCTCCATCTGAGTGTCACTCATCAGATGCGGACCCAAATTCACTTTCAAAACCTCCACTTTCCTCATCCACCTCCTGTATTATTACTCCCCCGCAGCCGAACCGGGTCTCACATCCTAGCTTATTAAATGACTCAAAATCTGGCCATAAAAAGAGTGCCGAAATAAAAAACGAACAGATCAAACTCGAACAGGAAGATGGGGATGAAAAAATGGACAAAGGTATTAGCCAAGTCCTCCGAGATGGCGAAATCAGCACAAAGCATGGACAGGACAAAGAAAACATGTTACACACTGCTTCTACAGCACATGACAAGAGTGAACAAAAACCCATATCTGAGGAACAACTAAGTGTTGGTGTGATTGTTTCAGCTCGTTCTGAGGGCAGTCAGGTTGAAAAAAGCAAGCAACCGCAAGACCTCTGTTTGAAAGAAAAACCACAATCCTATTTGAAAGAGTCATCGAGTAACAATGGAGAGGAAGGTATTGACCTAAGTAGATATTCATCTCAGCACCCAAAGTCAAATATTGAACAGGTCCACAATCTCAACCAATTTGGATCGCCTAAGTATGGTTTTGTAGATTCAACATATGGCTCTGATTTGTCCATGATGAAGAAAGGGAGGAGTGGGCCAGCAGGAATGATGGAATCCAGTTTCAGAAACTATCAGCAATCGCACTCCGGTTATGGTCCTGAGCATTCAAAAGAATTGAGTTCTCTAACAGAGGCATTCGGGAAGCGAGGCCATGCAATAGGAACAAAAGGCCAGGAGGACATTTCTCAAATTCAACAATTCCCCAGCCTTTTACAAGAGGTTCTTCAGGGCTATAATTTAGATAGACGTTATGGAAGACCAGAACAGGCATTTCCTGCACATCTCCAAGTTCAACAGCCGTTTCAAACAAGATACTCATACGGTATGACAGAAAATATGAGGATGATGGAAGGTGGAGCCAGTAACAATTTGGCCCTAATGGGCACTACTGGAAAGCCCCAACATCCAAATCACCGACTTGGAAGTAAAAGCAATTTTCCCACGGGTCTTCAATCCTCAATTAAGACGGATGTTTCCAATCCCAAGATATTGCAAAATACTGCAAAAAAAGAAGTGGATTTCCCTGAGGACCATTTACTACAAGCCTCAGATGCACACCCAATCCAACCAAAACATATCAATTTAGCTGACTATTCTCTTCCGCAAAGAAAATCATTGCCCAATTTGTCCACTTCATCATCTGCTGTACAGGAGCTCCTTCTGCAAGAGCCTGAACCACTGAAAGGTTGTGCTGGTCAAGGTGAATCTCAGAAATCAGAACGTCGCTCTGTCATCTGTGATGTGTCGCCAAATAGACGTAGCACACCAGAGAGGGACAGGGAAAGTAACAGAGATCGGGAGAAAAATCAGAGTGCAGCGTCTGTAATTCAGCAGCCATTTTCCTCCCCAGCAGCAACCAATGATATGAGTAAAAAGGACATTCTAGAGAAAAAAGTGGTAAAAATTGAAACAGCATCCAAAGAGATTGGTCCAAATCCTGATTTTCATGGCAGTGGTGGAACTAATGAAAGTGATGTGGAATATTCTTCAAAATCTGCACATTCATCCATTGTGCTAAATTCTGACCCCTATAGACACCTGTCGCCCCATTCTCTGAGCACAAATCCTTTATCATCACCGTCAAGACATCAGTCATATCTTCATGGTGTGGATTTAGCAACAAACAATGCCAACAGTTTCCCTGGTTATCGTTTTGGAGACACAAGAGAAAGCAATATGCCTCATGGCCACTCCCATTTTCCTTCCCACCACCCATACCATAATTTATCACCCCAAGCTCAGACTGCAAATAAGCTTCAAATGTATCCTCACCCTCGTGGGCCTTTCCAGCATTCCCATGAAATAAATGATTGGATGAAAGCAATGAACAGGTCTGCTAAGGACATGATAATGATTCCTGTGTCTTCCCCTGGAAGACATAAAGTTAGCCAATCAGAGCACAGACAGAGGATGATCCCTCAAACAGACATTCACAGTGATCAACATGCAACCAAACCTCTGCTGCATCAACAAAGCGGATATTATGACATGAAAATGTGGGAGTCGGCAGCCCCGGGCAGAGATGGCGTTAGAATGATTGATGGCGATTCTTGCTACAGGACACAAGCACTTCCGCCACCATCATCTGTTCCTGCAGGTTCACAGGGAATTCTGCCTCCTTCAAAGGCTCATGGCCCAAATACAGCTGAACTTGAGGAAACTAAACGCCCCTGTCTTCCTCCTTCATGCAACTCTACTAAACCTCAAACTGACATAACTTCTACTCAACCACAGGTGCAGCGTCAAACTAAGTCTGGTGGACCTGGAGAGACAAATCCTCTTATATTGAGAAGGAGAGTGCGTTCTTTTATCTCTCCTATCCCTGCCAAAAGGCTACTGCAGGATGCATCTCAACAGAGGGCTGCTGCAAACTCACACGCTCCTGGGGCACACTTTGAGTCAAACCATCGCAATGAAGATGAGTCATCCTCTTCGGATATTCCCCGTCTTTCTTCCCCTTTGCCTGGTGACAATACATTTCCTAAATGTCTATCTCCATCAAGTGGAAGTACAAAGGCCGTGCCTCCAAAGAAAGGACGTGGTTTGAAACTAGAGGCAATAGTTCAGAAAATATCACCAAGTGTTACAAAGCCTGCGGGGAATGTTGATGATGGAACGAATCATTACCCGGGCTTTACTAATGCAACAATCCCACCATTTAGTGCTTCACAGGACCAAGACATGACCCATTTTCCTCGAGTTGCTGGAGGGGATGACGGTTATATTGAAGACACTCACTCATTAAATGATCTGATGCCCTTCAGAGGCATAGATGAGACTGGCTCAATGCCAATGTCTGGCTACCCATGTGATCCCCAAACACAACCTCGTAAGCAAAAAGACTTTGACTTTGGGTTAGGAGCTGCTGTGGTGTCAGCGTCTGGTGACAAGGAGGACTTTGCACTTCTCGGTCCTTTACCCCCTCCTCCCCCACTCCCTCGTCCAGTTCAGGGTTCTCCACCTCCGTCTTCATCTGCCCTGTCCGACATTCAACATTTCACTAATACTTACCAGCAGCTTGAAACAAGAAGAGGAGAACAGTCTGCTGCCAACCTTCTTAGACAGAAACTTCAAGAAACTGGCATGGGATTTGATGATTATGCTGGCAGTGACTACTATAGAGCTACCTCACCACATCATAGCCAGTCTCAAGGGCATGTTCTGAGCAGACATCAGATGTCCTCTCCTCGGCCAAATCTGTCGACACAAGATTGTAAGACTCCAGATAACGCTGTGCCGAAAGGCTATTTTCCATCTGGCAAAAAGAAGGGCAGACCAGTTGGAAGTGTGAATAAACAAAAACGGACCCCAAACCAAGCCCAAACACCGATCCAGTCTCAAGCCCAAGCTCAAACCATGAATCAGAATTCTTCTCAATTGCCACCAACTCCCATCACACCTGCTCTACCAATACCTGACACAGTTCAAACCACAACCAGCACAACCACCTGCATCTCGGAAAACAAAAGCACTCCTCCTCTGACGCCACCCATTTTAACCCAGATAGTAAAAGTGGACGTTGAGAGTGAATTGATTCAACCTGAAGTGGAAGTTAAACCTGTGAGACGACGGCGCAAAGGTTTGAAAGATGAAGATGGCTCACCGGAAAGAAGAGGCCGTCAAAGAATAAGAAAAGGAGGGGCACCACCATCACAATCAGCGGCTAGAGATAACCTAGAAACGCTGCCGGGGGCAAAAGGAGTTAACAGCATAAATAGAGCATTCCTGGATCCAAATCTAAAAGGCCTCTTTGTGCCACACATTCATGTGGAGAACAAAATACCTGAGATTGGGTCGGTGTGCACCATTGTCAATGCTGAAGATGACAAGTTGAAAGAGCGTAGTGCGATTGGAGGGAAAACAGCTGTCAGCGGAATTGATTCTCTACCAATCGCAACTCTTTACTCACAGTTATCAAAGAGAGAATCAGAGATGAGGGAGACGGACCAGGTGGAAACTACACTTCAGTCAGGAAAAGCACTTCCTTCATCTGGCTATGTTGTTTCTGGACCTGCTGTTACAGAAACTAAACACTCTGGCCGTCAGCTTTGCTGTCTTTGTCAAAAATGGGCCAATTACAAACACCTTGGAGATCTTTACGGGCCATACTATCCCGCGGAATATGCCGCAAAGCTCCCCAAAAACCAGCCCCAGGTTCGACAATGTCATACAACCACAAGTGCAACCAAAACTGGACCAAACTCCCAAATTGGCTCAAATGCTTTCGACACTTTGCAGAACTTCCAAACACAAAATGTTCCGTTATCCAGATCCGCAGCTACCAGTAACTGCACCGTAAACTTGGATTTAAATTTAAAATCGCTTTCCGCCACAGTAAGAGCTCCTCTCTTAGCTTTTAGAGAGGATATGATTGCCGAGTCCAGTACCTTTGCCTCTTCTTACACCGCCAATAAACCGCCGTCTTTAACCTGGGACATGAATCTTGATATCATACCTATTCCGGAGCTAAAAAGAGAGCCAGACTTTGACACTGAGCAGCAGCAGCAGCAGCAGTTGCCAAAGCAGCCGCCAGCAGAGGAAGCCCAACAACGACCCCAACACAGAAAGCTGACCTCACATCCACGCTTTAAACGGAGGCACAAATCTAGCGAGGACTCCCCCAGAATGGTGCCATCCAACAGCAAGGCCTCCCTGCCCTTCCAACCTCCTCCGCCAGCTTTGGACTCCCTGGGACCTTTGGCACAACTTGCCCAGTTGCCTCAGATGCCCATGGACCCCGAGGAGTTGTGGGTTCATGAAGGATGCATCGTGTGGACCAGTGGAGTATATCTTGTCAACGGGAGACTGTATGGCCTGCAGGAAGCACTAGATGGTGCCAGAGAAACAGTAAGTAGATTCATGTGATCTATTTAATGTCACACTTTTTTATTGTGTGTGTGTGTGTGTGTATCAGTTTCTAAGGAAGCTGCTGAGTTACGTGGTTGCTGTGTCATGTCATGGTTGCTCTTTGCATTTCTGCTTATGTGTCCCAGAGCTGTTCATACTGTGAGATGGTTGGCTCCACTCTGGGCTGCTACAGTAAAGGCTGTATACGTCGCTATCACTATCTTTGTGCCATTGAAACAGGTGAGCAAAAGACTGAGCTAGTAATGAATGAATTATGTTCCGGATGATTATAATTATCTGATCTTTTTGAAAAATCCTGACAAACCTTGTATTATTAATAAATGTATGGCTGACCTGTTGTGTATTGATATTTTTTTCCTCTCCCTTCCAGATTGTTCTCTCAATGAAGATAACTTCTCACTGCGGTGTCCGAAGCACAAGGTAAACTAAGGGGTTTTACAAAGGCAAATTTCATATTTTGTGAAATTTGATACATTTTTAAGTCCTGATAACGAGACATTTCCGGATGTAATTTTTTCTTAAAATGTCATGAAATTAATAGATGTTATCATCTTTTCTCAATTTAATAATTTAACACTATTTAAATGGAAAATATAATATCATATAAAATGCAGCACAAATATTTAGTGGATAATTACCAATCCAAATATTTAGGAGTACAACTAGTTTTAAACAAATGCAATAGTGCAATGAACTAAAATAAATAGTGAAGTACTGCAAATATTTTTCTAGTAGTGTATGTCCACAATTTAACCAGTAAAAGTGCTAATAAATGAACATTATCAGAGGTTTATTTATTTATTAATATATTTTTGCAACACAAGTTTGTCAGCATCATCTAAAGTGAAATGAAACTTTTTTAATAACTTTTTAGCTTTTGGGTCGAGAGATAGGAAGACAAGCTGGCCCACTCTTTCATGTTTTAGTATGTACTGTTTAAAGTGTGCCTCTGCCAATCTGTCATCGAAGTTTGTTTATAGTATGTTTATATATTTATTTAAACGGAAAGGATGTTACCTGACCCGTGTCACAGACTGGTTTGTGTGCTGCGATGAACTGTGGAAGGGTTTCTTATTTATTTATTTTTTCTCACTTTCTGGTCCTAAATTTGTCACCTCCCACTGTAGCTGTGTTACGCTGTTCAAGTTAGCTGAGTACAATAAAGAGAGTTGCTACGCGCGAGTTGGAGGGTTTTTGTCAACGTGACTTTCGATGCTGCTGTACACTTCAGATGCAACATTATTGTAGCAACAGAGCGAACCCAATATATCGTACAGACCAAGTTTTTCTACCTCACAGCATTATTTCGTACTATTTCTGATTGAACTGTTTGGTCAACTGTTCCTCCTGCAGGTTTCTCAGAACCTCCGGCCCGCCAAGTCGATGTACCTGGAGCAGACTGAGAGAGGGTGAGACTTATTCAGTCTGGGAGCAGTAAGTTTACGTTTTCGTATATTACATGCATTGTATAATTCAATTGAAGTCTTCACTGTAACAGTTATGGTTAATTTCGGGCACTTTTGAATTATTCATCTAGATTTATACAAAGTTTTGATGTGATTTGTTTTTTCTGATCTTCACATCTGTTGAGTAAATTTGCATAGTGCCACTTAGTTTAACTGGTCACTGTGACCTGGTTGATCTGATTTGGTTGACCTACAAAAGTACATGTAATGTTAGATGACTATCGCGCTTTTGTGTTTACATCCCCCGTTCATGAGAGTTGAAATCATCCAGCAGACTGAAGTTTTATGTGTTTTGACACTTATTTACATTCTGAGGTCTAAATCAGTTGACGAATTTGTCTGCTTTTCCCGCCGGTTTGGATTCTTTTCATCACATCACTGGTGAAAATTGGCTATCATTAATGAGGTAGTGGTTCGTGCTGCTGTCTTTCACCCAGACGGCTTGAGTTCAATTCCCGGTCAGTGCCTTAACACCCAGCCAATGCTGCTTCTAAGATCATAAATAAAATAAGTGGATTGTGTCTGGAAGGGAATCAAAAATTCAAAGGTCACAGCAATAATATGCAGAGAATGTCTTAAGCAAATGGTCCTCTTCGATACGGTGAAAAAGGCAACACCCTGTTATTAGACAGCATGCTAAGCGGAAGACTTGGTCACTGGTGTCATTTGTCTACCTGTCATTATGTCGCCATTTTGCTATTCAGGGTCCGACCTGATTATTTTATTTGTTAGTTGTATTCGTTTGAGGTCATTTTCACACCACACCCTAACCTCGGCGTGTTCGTTCTGAGGCGTACCACCTAGTAGTGGGCCTCAACCACCATCAAGCACCGTGTTAAAAACAAACAAGAATTTGATTAATATAGTCTCAAGGTTGCCAGTGTGACAGCACCTTATAGGTGCGAGGCTATGAATACCTGTTGCCAAGGCAGCAAGCACCTTGTCGCTGTTGTTCTCATTCTCATCTCATTTTTATCCACGCCTGATCCAGAGCCCTAACTTGTTAGTCAAAGTACCACTATCTTAATTTTCATACTCAGTGCAGCTACATCTGAAATACAAACCGCAATTCCTATGAAGTTGGGATGTAGTGGAAAAGGTAAATAAAAACGATTTGCAAATTCTTTTTGACATGTATTCACTTGAATATCCCACAAAGAAAATATATTTCAACTTTAAACTGATAAACATCTTTGTTGTTTTGCCTGCAACACATTCCAAAAAAACCCTTTGGACAGGGGCTTGTTTACTGCCAGTGTTATATCACCTTTCCTCTTAAATCACTCTAATTGCTGGCGAACGGATTTACTGATTGTTGAAATATTGTTGGTGGGATTCAGTTGCTCAACAGTCCAGGATTTCACTTGTCATACTTTACTGTTGTAACATGTGCAGGTTATGGCTTTGTATTTTATTGCTGAAATAAGCACAAATGTCCCTGAAAAAGATACTTCTCAGATGTACGTATGTACCTTCACAGATGTGTAAGTTACGCATGTCATGGGCACTAACACACCTCCGTACAGGGTGGCCATCGGGAATTTCGGGAAAATGTCTATTTTTCCGAGCGGCCCGTCTGTATCGTGGCCGGTTGAAGCGTATTGCGCTCTCCACAACACCGTTGCCGATTAAATTGCATAGCGTCACGTCATCCGTCACAATAGGCCCCTCCCCCCTCATTTCTCACACTGCGCAGTGCGTGTGTTATATTTGTATCTCAATGTTTTTTCTCTGTGTGCAGGTTTGGACAAAAGTCAGCTAAGAGATGAGACTTGTTGCGAAGACGACTTGCGCGCGGCCGAGCAACAAAAGGGAATGTACAATTTCAGCAGGAATCTGCATCATTTCCATTCAAGACTTTCCAGAAAAGAGGCCGCTATTATTGCTCTTTTACTTCAAAGCAGAAAAACACAACAACACGCGGCTTAGATGAACAAAGGGGAAGGAAAAAGACTTTCAAAAAAGAAAACACTAACTCAGATCCAAGTGGAATAGAATGACAACGGAACAAAGGATCGTTTCAGTCGAGAACAAAATAAGCAAATTTCTTCTCTGGGCTTACTTTGAATTTCTCGAAATACCCTCTTAGTGTTAAATTCTTGTTTGTCATCACCTATTTTAACGTTTACCTTTTGTTGTCCGGATATTCTTTGGATTGTTTTCAGAAAGCCTGGTGGGAGAAAACAGCGTCTCAAATTGAGAAATGAGAGATTATGATTTTCTCTTGCAAATAGTATTATATCTCATGATATCAAGATGAAGAATTAATATTTTAGCCCTTATTATTATTTTTGTATCCTCATCAGTATTTACCCTTAATGATAAAATGGATGTATCTCACTTTATGTTCAGTCAAAACGTTAATTGGCTGCTTTTTCCTCCCTTTTTTTTTTTCTTTTATTCCCGGAGAGGGAGGAGCCAAATTGATGTCCTGGAATGTCAGGGTCGAGTTTGCCACAAAGACATTTATTGCCTTGGAGAACGGACATTTGTTGCCTTTCAGTGGAGTGTAAGTGTGTGTCAGTGTGCGCGCGCGTGTGTCTGTGTGAGTGAATGAGTAAGAGAAAGAAAGTGCTATACCATTCTGGTCCTTTTTGAAAAGTGTTCTTATTTTTCATCATGAGCTTTTTACGGTACAGCAAGTATTCCTGAAAAATTAGATGGACGCTGTCCTATTTTTGGAGTACAAATGTTCCTAATGTGCACGGAGAAGATAAAACGATGGACCAATGTCCAAGGCCGTCTTTGACCACGCGGAGCGGACTAAGATGAAGGACATTGAGCGGTGTCCAGCATTGTGGAACTGTGTTCTACGTAGGAATTGTGACTGTCTGGCGTCAGTCACGCCTACATGAACACTTTGGGAATGAGGCATGAGTTTGCGGATGTCATGGACGGCTGTGATTGGCCAGTTGGCTGCACAGGCCAATGGGGACCAAGCTTCAGCAAGTAGTTATCCAGCGGTAGCACATCGGGAGATTGCAAATCCATTCAAAAGAGGCATTGCCATCCGATTTTAAACTGTAAGTCGTACATGGTGTTGTCTTGATCATTTTTTATTGTTATTCTTGTACAAAAAAAAAAAAAAGAATCAAGCTAAAAGACAGCAGTAACACTATCAGAACCATGTTGTATCACAAAAGTTGTCAATATGTATATGAATTATGAATACACTTAAATGCTTCAACTATGCTCTTTTTCCTGGAACGTATTTTATTGTACGCTGGGGAATATCCATGCACAATTGATTAATTATTTTTAAATATTTCTAATGGGGTGCGAGAATCTCTGAATGTTCTGAGCTTCTGTTTCCGTGCCAGTGTTGTATTTAGCCGAACATTGCCCCCCCCCCCTCCCACAGTCTTTGCGGATGTATCTTAACTTCCCATATCTTTGTTCACCGGAACACAAACTAGTTGTCACTGATTCGACGGCGCCTTTGCAGGTTGCAGCTGAGTAGTGAACACCATTTTGCTTCAATTGCTTCAAAACACGATGAATCAACAGGCAATTCTGCACAGAATTGCTAGTGGTTAATAAATAGATTATACCACCCCCTATAAAATTATCAGTTTCCATTTTTTTATTTTTTTATTTTATTCTTATCAATATACTATTCACGTTCAGTCTTAACAGATTTAGTGCATGCCTTTTTACCACCTTGTGGCATGCATGTTTTTCTTTTATTCACAGCGAGAACTGCCTTTAAAAATAGTTGAGCTCAATATAGTTTAAAAAAAAACAAACTCAAGTGACTCAATGGACAACCAGGTTCCTGCTCAGTTTATTTCCTCCATTTTGTTGGGTGGCTTACTGAGTGTGTAGTCTTCACTCGAATTAATATTTTAAGGCATTCATTTTGGCTGCTGATAGTTAAGTGCAGTGATTTTCAACTAGTGAGTACATAACTCAAAAGTGCATCATGGACCCATTTTGGCTGGGCCGGGGTGCAGCTCTCCAAAAAAATTGGGTGTGGCGTGTCCCAGAGACAAACACAGTTCCTTTCAGTGAAGTATCCATGGTTCCCCAACATATTTGTGATGTACCTATTCAGAGATTTATTTTGAACCTCTACTTTTTTTTGTTGTTTTTTTTGCTAAAACTCATTTTCCCTGATTTGCTCCAGGAGTATTGCTTTTTCTTTCTTAAGGCATCAAGCTGCCTTGGAGCATTGTCGAAGTGAGTTGAAGATCTTCATGTAGCGCTTTGACACCATCGTGTGGCATCTACGGCAATTCTAAAACTTTTGGAGCACATTGTCTCCTGCAAATAGCGGCTTACCTAATGCTCTTTCCACTTGGAAACAAATACACTGCAGCTCAGCCTCTGGCTAGTGAAGTCTAATTGGCATTAATATACAATATTCAGAAAGTGAATGTAAATTTAAAACACTGTCTCAATTTGGAAACTGTAATAGTCATATCCTCCACAATGGAAAAATTAAATTTAAGAATACACACATCCATTATGCGTGTAAGTTGGTTTTTAAAGTGACTGAAAAACAACATAAATCTTATGGGTAGAATGAGCGCTGTCGCCAAATAAGTCGTCCTCGGGGCTTTCCCTTGGTGCCACCACCTCTGACTCAAACACAGTTAGTAATCAGGGAAAATGACGGCAGCGAAAAGCAATGTTCATGTAATACTCTGTATCTGCCACGTTTTCATCATGTCAAGGTCATGCCGATGTTCAGATCAAAACAGGGGAAGGAGACCACACAGGGGACAGGAGGCGGCGGCGGTGCTGATGTGGAGAGACGATGAATGGAAGAGTGGGAAATGAGTTGCGGAGCCAAAATGAAAACAGATGGAAAAGAGTTGTCTGTTTTGGATTAATATGGATTAAAGAAGACGACTGTGTGTGTGTGTGTGTGTGTGTGTAATATGCGCAGAGTTGTCTGACTGCTGGCTTCCTCATTTGGCGCTCCTGACTATGTGATGAAGACTGAGAGCAGACTGGAAGTGGAGCAGGGATGACAAACTAACATTCAGACGCTGCAGGAGGTGAGTACATGTTTCTTATTTTTTATTTAATATTACATGTTTGTTCGTGTATGTTGCGTCAAATTAAATCTGGTGGAGAATTAGGAACTGTCTCTCCAACTTTGCTTCTAATTGACCCCTAATTGCTATAAGTTTCTTATTTTTCTTTTTGTAATTTACCCCTTTGTGAAAGCCTTTAAATTGTGTAAAAGCATGCACCTTTTGCAGAAAATCAAACTAATCACTAATGTAAACTGGATCTTTTTTTTTTAAGTTTGGAAAGTATGCTACATTTTTTGTGGCTCAAAAGTCACCCAAATTGGGCCTTGCTTTCATTCTCTGTAATAGTTATGCTGTGGCGGAAAGAGCCTTTCACCAAAAGTCAAAACAATAAATAAAGGGGAAGTTATTGATTGTTTCAATAAGAGGGTTTTTTTTGCAGTTTTTGTGTGTTAAAACCCTTTAAGAAATTGGTATTTAAACACAAAAGGTGGAGCATCATATGTAGACAAATAACTTGGGGTGCACACCAAAAAAATTACGTGGTTCTCAAATGAGCACCAGAATTTGTTTTGCTGCTCACTTTTTTTCTCAACTCATCCACCAGTGCTACACATTGGCAGTTTATTAAAACAATTTACTGGTTAATAGAAAAAGTTAAATTCATATTTAAAACAATTAAGTTGTATGGCCGATCTTTCACTTGCAGTGTGCTTCATCTTATTTAGCACAGTTCTCTGGGGCAGTTTTTTTTTTTGCATCACGTACTGCTTACGTATTTCTGAAGACATGTTTTGATGGAGCAGCACAATAGACATTGAATTGTAGCAAAAAACAGTTTTAATTCCTCTTGATCTGATGATATACATCAACGTGATTTCTTGCCAAACATTTCTCTTCATTGTCTCCACCGCCCAGGCATGATGGCGTTCCTTCAGCAAATGCGCTCCCCAGCGCTCTCCTTCATCCAAACTGTTGTGTCTCTCTGCCTGGCTGCCATGGCGCTCACATCCTCCTATTGGTGTGTCGGTAAACAGAAGGTACCCAAGCCTCTGTGTTCACCCACCAAGCATAGCAAATGTATCCCAGTTCCCGGCGTGTCCAACTCGTCCAGCATCCAGTTCTCCTGGGAGACGGGGGACGACCGCTTCGTCTTCCCCATCTTTCACACGGGCCTGTTTTTCACTTGCGAGGAAAACATATACACGGATGCGTGGGGTGAGTGTTCAAAACACAACACACAATTCTAACAATGAAAGGACGATGCGAGGTGTTGAGAACATTGATATGCAGTCATGAAAATAAAACAAAAAAGGGCAACATTGGGTACGTTTATGTAATCTAATTCAAACTAGTGCCAGAGCTCTTCACGATTTTGGTGATGATTATCCTTTTAGTTATTAGTTAAATAAAACATAAATACATATTATTAAATACCGCAGTAAAAAAAAAAAAAGGCAGCTTTAGACACAACTATTTCATTGGATGTTATTAAATTGAGCAGACGTACCTGGAATTTAAACGAGTGATCCTTATACACAAAACTGTTCTTGTTAGCAATCAGTGCCTTAGTCGTGGGATTTCCACTGGGATTAACGTGAGCGCAGCCCAGTATTATTCCCAAAGTGCAATGAGGACCCACACAAACAGGAAGTGAAGACAACAAATTGGGTCATAGCGGGAGAGGAAATCCAAGGTGATAATGGGCACTGAGCTCCCGGTCTGTGTTAGTTGGATTTTGAGTGCATCCATGTCTGTGTGTGTGTGTGTGTGTGTGCTCATCCTAAAGGGGATTATCTTAAGTGTGTGTTTTGCTTGTGGAGATTTAGTCTCAGTCAGCAGTATGGCTCAATCATGGATCAGAAATCCGGAGAGCACGGGGTCAACAGGATACACAAGCACGGGCTGATTATTTGTTGTCGTTATTATCATTCTTATTAAGTCACTGGTTGAATGATACTGACTAAAGTTGTGCCTCTAAAATTATTGGATGAGTGAGGGCAGTTCTTTTATATTTGCCGCTAAATAAAAACATTTGGGTTTGACCTTAAAAGATGTTTTGAGATAAGAGATCAACATTATTTCGAGGTATAGCGTTTGTATCGGCATCCAGGATCAACTAAAATATAGCTTGATAATAGGGTGAAAAAACTTTAAAAAAAATAAAATAAATAAAAACAATTGACTGACAGGTGTCAAAATCAGAGCTTCTTCAAGTCTGCCCTTACAAAAATGACACCGTTAATGCTTATCACTTGTATTTCTAATCCCCATTTTTAAGTGGTTTGCAAATTCACCCATTTGTTTTTTTTAACAATGTGCGTTATTATTTGAGCTCTTGGTATCACACTCTATAAAATGTGAAACAATGGCGTCAAAGCCCTGTTTTTATAGGAATTGATCTCAAGAAAGTATGTTAAGGTGATGAAACTCAACTAAGAGACAATCTTTGTTTGTTGAGGAGGAGCTACGTTTAGCCTGGGTTGTTATGTAGAGTCACCGCTGCATGAACATGCACACTTTGAAATGATAGTGAACTGTTTGTTCATAGATTGTGGTTCGCTTACAATTCAAGATATGCAATTGCAAACATTTTTGAGGGTGTCAGTCAGTCATATTTTAGTTAATTTGATTCTTTTTCGTTTTTTGCACTTCGCTGCAGGGCTCAGCCCCCTCTTGATCCTTAAAAAGCCCCGATTCTGTGCAAAATACAACCTTCACTGCTAATTGACCTCAGAAGCATATTTCCCAGAATGTCGACTTCCAAATTGTATGACTTCACTGGTTTCCACTGCTCTATAAAAGTTTTATAATTTCTATTCCAGAGGAGAAGTGTCGAGGGTTCCACACTTTGACTCCCGGTTCGGAAAAAGGTGACTTGCATCGCTCCCTCCGGTCACGTTGTAAATCGCTTGTAAATTCTTTCTGATGCTTTGTCATTCTATTCTCTCATGATGTCTCACAGCCATGATGTGGCTGTCGCTGTCCTTGGAGCTCATGTACGTGGGTCTGCTCTTCATCAGCTGCATGCTGCTGTCTGTGCAGTTGTGCATCAGGGCCTGTTGCCCATCCACGCAGCGCTGGGGCCAGCTGCTCAACGCCTTTGCTGCAGTCTTCACAGTCTTGGGAGGTGCACAATGGCTTGCTGCACGATTTCATGTACCGATGCCTGTGATATTCGGTGGTATTTCATTTGTTGTTGTTTTTTTTTTTCTCTCTGCTTGGGCCTCCCCAGGTCTGCTTGGAATGGTGGGTCACATGATGTTCATGCAGGTGTTTCAGACTACAGTGTCCATGGGCCCAGAGGACTTCAAGCCTCACAGTTATGGCTATTCGTGGGCATTTTAGTGAGTCCATCACACATGGTACACACACAAATAACTCAGGAGGATGGCAAAACCCTGAAAGCAGTTCCACATGCTGTAAACCAATTTTCAACATTTCAGCTGATTTCAAAGTAAGAGAGACCCTACACATTCAACTTTTTTTTGTTTTTTTATAAGCTTGAGATACAAATACTGTATAGTGGCGGTGACATCATCTCAACCCGCTTTTAATAGTGGCACTTTGGCAAATAGTGAACAATTCTTTGAAAAGTGGTTTCAAGCTATTTAATGCCACTACACTTGAAGTCACACTGTCTAATACAAAAGGAATTATACAAATGGTGGAGCAGCACATTTAGACGGTTTATATAAGAATTTTCGCAGGCATATATTGTTTATCCTCTACCATGACAAAGACTAATATTACAATATCTTATTGAGTCACTTACAGTACTGGTGGAAGAAGTATGTTCTTATTCTTTTGTGTCATCACAACTCAAGAAGTATTACACTGCCTCCCGGTGGCCAAACCAGGCACACCTGAAGGAGCAGCCAAATAAATAGTTTGTCATTTAATGCTTCTATTCAGTTTAACTATTTACATTAAATTTAATGAGATATTTTAAGATATACATTTCTCAAGTCCCTACTGTATAAAGTATGTGTTCCTCACTTTAGTTTATCTTGCAACACCCATCCAGGCTTGAGTGTACTCAGGACTTTAATTGTAAGCTTTTACCCTTCCAAGCAATACAGGTCTATTTTGCACTGTATACTTAACAAAGATTGTGAGCGGTACTGTGTCATTTATCATACCAGTGTTTGGCAGCCTTCCCTTGGCGTATCAATCATAATGGAATGGTATGTCAGGTATGCACCCACATGGCTGTTTATTACAAACGGAAAATAAGATTTATTGGCAGGAGGCGTTTATTTTCCAACCCATTCCTGTGTCAAGTGTATCAAGATTGCAACGTTTCTAGCCCCTCCATGCCACTATTGTTGATATTCATACAGAAGCTTGCTAGACTGTGTACAGTAAACTGTAGTTATTGTCCAAACAGAAGATCAAAACAGATTGCAGTTTTATTTGAGTTGTGTGTAAGTTATGACTCAAAGTAATTAGAATCGTTGTGTAATGAATGTGTTGGATGTTTGCAGTCGTTAACATATTCCCTGTATGTGTCTCCTTTCAGTGTGGCCTGGTTTGCCTTCACTGTCTGCATGTCAGCTGGTGTCTCCACCCTGAACAACTACACAAAAAATGTCCTGATGGTGGGAGCCCGACTTAACGCCAGCCTTAACCCCTTCAACTTTGTGGGGCTTCTGCCCCCGGCACCTTATTTCTCTGGACCGGACTCTGGCATGGCCCGCGCTTTTCACCAATCCCACGCACCAATCTCTCATCTGTCCCCTTACTACGAGCAGCCATCACCCGAGTCACCGCCGACCGTTAAGCCTTCCCACTCCGTTCCACTACCCCACTCGGTGTCCTTCCCTCCTCCATCCTCCCACCTTATGTCGCCGTCCCCTTTGCACCGCTTGTCCCTCCCATCTCCATCTCACTCACCCAGATCACCCGTTGTTGTCCATGGACTCCTGAAAGGTCATCAGGAGAATATGGACCCCCTTTACACGCCACAGGAATACTACAGTCCTCTTTGAACTCTTACGGTGCAGTTCATCCAGGTAATGTCTTGTCATAGCGAAGCGTCGGTTCTTTTATTGTAATGCTCCACTGTTGGGGGTGACAGAACTATCTCACAGCTTTAACAAAATTAAGCAAACACAAGAGCGTTATGTTATGTTGTTAAAATCAACTAGAACTATTGTTCTAGCAAAAATGTCCAGTGTTTTCATATTTCATAATCATACATGAGCTTTTGCGGTTTATTTTAAATGTATTTATTTTGGTATGCGTTTCTCTGCAGAAGAAAAGTTGAACAGCGGTTTCTGAGTTGAAGTTATACTTTATTTATGCAATACTGGGGACCTTTTAATTGTGATTATTATTTATGGAATAAAAGCCTAAAACTAATACTAAAACTATTAAAAACAACATTTTTAAAAATTTGAAAAACAAACTATAAATACAAACTCAGTCTAAAAACAAATTCAAACTAACTGAATTAATAAGAAAGTAGTCAAAATGAAATAAAATCTATAATGAAAAAACCTGAACTGTTACCCTGGCTGGAAGTCAGTCACCGGCTGCAGACACTCGCAACCTTTCTCACCGACATTCACGCATGCACCAAAGTCAGACAAGTGCACTACGACTCTATCAATGACCCTTTGTTAGACAAATAAATAATTAAAGGTCAAAGCAAAAGCTATTTTTTTTTCTCCATCTTAAACCTTTTCTGTGATGCAATATTATATAAGCCCGTTAAGGCCAAAAAAAAACCAAAAAAACCTGCAGCTGTGAAAGCTTTTCATCTCCACTTTGTTGCAATGGAAGTACTTTTGATGACAGGATGCAGCGACACAAAAGATGATTCAAGAAAAGTTGCTGTTGCGCAGCATCATAACCTCAAACTGCAATCATTGGTTGGAAATCTCTTTTTATTATAGTAAAAATAATTGTCATTGTCATCCATGGTGAGAAACAACAAAACAGAACAGCATTAGATATACAAAGCATAACAGGAAACATATGTACATTTACTATGTAATGGCAGTTTTACGTGTCAATTCCCAAGTCAGTACTGACATTTTTGAAAGGCAGTAAAGGTGTACATTTGGAGAAAATCGGTTTAAATGTTCTTATCACTGTAGCAAAATGTTAGCATTTTATAGTTTCTTAATGCACAAAATAAAATAAAAAATCACTTAGAGGGGACTTATATGTTTAAAAGATTTATATCTTTAAAAAAATACCAATGTTTAAATAATTCCTAAACAAGCACAAGCTTCAGACATCATTGTTTAAAATAAATTGGCATTACATAGTCCTGTCATTGAGTAATCCTTAAATCCACAACACGTCATTTTGGACTGATGTCATCACGTTGGGGGACAACACCAGAATTCTCTTTAGTAACACTTAACACAAAGCAAGACCATGGAAAATAGATTAATTTTAGTTGATAAACTTACAGGAAAATAATGGGAAAAAATTGAAAAATAATAGACTCGCCCCTTTTTTTTTTTAAATCCACTTATATCCATATTTAAAAGTAAGTACAAAGATCACAGATTTTACTTTATAAATCCTTTTTTTTTGTTGCTGAAAATAATGATGGATCTTTCTCTCTTATAGCATCGTATGCATACTTAGGCCCCAAAAAATTATATTCCACTCCAAAACAACTTAAATTGGTTGTGCCTCTATTTTACTGCCAGTGTGGAATGTTACAATCTGCTATTGCTCAGTAACTAAAGAACTTTTTTTTCTGTTAAAAGAATAGATCCAGCCTAACATTTTTGGTTGGATGGTGTTATTTCTAGCATTATTCTCATCCAGTCTTCTTGCGTAGCACAAAGTAAGTGATGGCGGAGATAAAGGTGAGCGCAAAGGAGATCCATGCGAGGATGTAGCAATGACCATAAGAACCGATACTCTCATCGAGATGGAAGCGGTCTGTGTAGATGGAGGCTGCGATCATGATGCTGAGACCTGAGAGGGAGAAGGTGACACAAGTTATCCAAAGTATGCTCTTGCGCGAAAAGAAAAAAAAACTATGCAAAAAGTACTCTAACTTACAGGCGAGGGCTTGGAAAATCCCAGAGATGGTGAACCTCTGTCCTTTGTTCAAAGTGAAGAGCTGAGCGACAAACACAAAGATTCCCAAGATGGAGAATATACAGGCGAGCACTGAGCTGGCTTGCACTGCCTGGAGGTAGTCTGCAGGGGGAGCCAGAAAGCGCAATACCATAAAAACATGCAATATATTGGCTCGGTATATGAACAAGGTTGTATAAACTAACATCACTCCCACTATTAGAATAATAAACACTATAAATCGTGTTGAATTCATGTTAAAAGATGACATAAGAATAAATATATATGCCACTGGGCTTAAATATTAAAAATGTCTGTCAAACTCCAAACGCATGGCAAATGTTTGACTCGGGTCAAAGTGAAGTTCATTTGACAATGCGCTGCTGTAATCAAATGAAGTTAAAATATTTGACGCTGCCGCTTGCTTCTAACAGACTTGCAAACTGATTTGCACAAATGGGCGAAGCCAGGACTGGTGGAAGAACTGGGAAGTAGCGTGTGTGCATACGAACAGCTTCTCCCTCTGACTGATGATGTGTGTGTGGGGGTGTGTGTTGGGGTGTGTGTGTCTTACCCTGTGGGTAGTGTGAGCCTGTTGGAAGATCAGTGTAGTTCCACTGTCCATTCATGTATATCCACCGGGCCCACACATCAGTGGATAGGGTTTCAGTCACCCACCAAGCCTGAGGAAAATTGTAGAGACAATTTGATTGTTTGTCTAATATTATAAAACTTGTGGTACAATAACTTTTATCTGACCCGTGAGCAATTTGTGACTCAATTTATTTATCAAATCAATATTCCCCATTGAAATGAATTCAAAAGGCGTTAATCTGTTCCAGTCTCCACAAAATTTCAAAAAAAAAAAAAAGGTGTGTGTGTTTGGCAAAGAAAAACGCACAGTGTCACTACAACAAGGGTGGTGCGACGTGTGCCTTTGAGTCGCTTGGCGTGGCGAGTGATGTGAGGAAATTGGCTGGTTAGTCTGCATGAGTGTCTGGGTGTGGATTTTGGCCTACAGTAGCTACTTGCTTGCTTTGTTTTCTATCTGCGTTTGACATACTGTTCATTTCAGTAAACGTCTGTTCTTTTTGTCAACGATAAAGATTATTCTGATTAGGATTCAGAAAGCCGATGCACATGTAGCTCTCCTTCTGTTCACTTCACTTTAGAGACAGTGTAACTGAAGCTCAGTCGTAAGTAAAATTTGGTTAAACCGAATTCTAAGCACAACACCAAATGGAAAAAAAAAAATCTACCAAAATACGTTTTTTAACTTGAAAAACTCGTAAGATTCGGTTCTGTGTAGAGCGGAAAATGTGTTAAATTCCAGGCTTCTTATATAAAAAAAAAAATGTTTTTTAAAAACTGCATAAAGAAGTGTTTACTCCTCGTGCTCAAACATGTTTGGAATCAAAAATCAAAGTGCTGAATGTGTCGGTCAGTGTGGCATTCCACAAGTCTCTATGTGGTATGCAGCACTCACTCCGGCATGGGCAACAATGTCGCATATTTGTGCGTGAATGACAAGTATGTGCAAGCACAGCGTCTCCCTCAAGCGTCACCTGCAATTTAGTAGCAATAACAGAGGAAGACAGCCACGTGCGTCGTCCATCTCTCATCATACGTCAACTCATACCCCACCCCCCTCCTCCCCCAACACCCCAAAAGAGTAAAACAATGGGCTACGGCCTGAGTGAAAACAAATTCTTTGAATCATTAAAGAGTTGCCAATCAGTCACTCGTCAGGGCGTCATTTTGCTGTCAGCAAAACATGCCACTGCAGACGTGCATCTCCGTCATTGGATGTCTTCTGAGGTTTGACGTGCTTTAAAGCCTCGCGGCTATGAGGAAGCTGTGTGTGTGTGCGTGCGTTGTGTGTGTTTGCACGCAGATACGTATGAACTCGCTTACATTGTCGATGGTTGCCACCAGGAGGAGGATGATGCCAATGATGTGCAGGGCAAAGATGGCGGCGAGGAGAATCAGCATGATGGTGATGCTGTGTGAGACAAGGACAAAAAAAAGTTGCTGTGCTGCTTTTTTTTTTTTTTTTTTTTAATGCAATGAAGCAAATATTTTAATTAATTTTGGAACCAAACAAGAAAACATTAAAAGTCAAGTAGTTTTTCTGAAGCGGAGCCAGTAATGTCAGCTTCAAGACACGCACACACCCATCTTCATAAACACACATCAAGTCAGCAAGGCCAAGCAAGTCCTGGCTCACACTCATCTGTTTGGGTTTTTTCTAACTTCTAATTACTTTGAGTTATATCCAAAGCATGAGTGTTGCCATTTATTTGTGAGCACCGAATACAACAAACTAAATCTTGACTACGCTTGAGGAAACTTTGAGTGTGTGAAGGAGGGAAGCTCATGGCGGGAAGATGAGTTTGGACTTGCCTGCTAATGCCTGCGAGAAACTTGCCACTCCTTAAAATAACTGTAAGGAATATTCCCCCGCGTGACTGGGCCTAAACTTATCCCTCCTCTCGTTTGAATTTCTGCAAATAAACTCGCACTCCCAAAGCGCAAAACCACACTGGAACTTTTAAAGTACATTCAAGGCGCGTCATAGTGTCGGTCCGTGTACTTTTGCTGAAAAACTTTCCATTGGTATTTTATTAAATTTTTCATTTTTACACAAATTCATACGGAGCTTATATATATATTTTTTTTATAGTTGGCCAGACTGGGCGTGAAGTAATAGTCACATCTGGAATGTGCTGCTTCTCTCCACAGTAAAAAGGAGTGGTCAAGGGTTGGGCCTTGTCCTTCTGCCTCACGCGCACACGCACACACATCCAAAAGCGCTAATGTGGATGCCGAAAACACGTGTTCACGCCCGACGCTGCTACTGAAATGTTTTCCCACCTTTTATCTGCCTTGCACTGCTACAGCACAGTGAAGTGAAAGATTGAGTTCCCAAATATGCGTGTTGTATAATCTCCGCCTGAGGCAATGGGAGTACAAATACAAGACGTGTTCTTCGGCTCTTTTTCTGTCACAGGGTCAAATTTGAATGAATTACTAGAAAATGATATAAAATGCTCGCAATGCCAAGAAGTTGGAAACTTGATGTGAAAAAAAACACATACAAAATGTTCTTCTACAGTTTCAACAAAAACACGTTATATTACATTACGTTGCTTCTAACCAAATGTTCCAAAACCTTCACTGGCTATTCTACAGAAATAGAACAGTTTGCTAAAACATCCTAAATTTCAATTAATTAAAAGACCCAACTGGAAAAAAATAACCTCTGAACGGATACAAGCACACTATCAACTGCCCATTATAATACGCAACAATTTACCCAACTCAAAAATTTATTACAGAATTCAAAAATAGGAATCCACAACTTACTGTTTGATGGCCGTCTGTGTCGAACACTAATTTCAGACTCAGCCTGGCAAAGTACGAACATGAGAGACTACCCGTCCGCCTACTTTTGCCCCACCTTCTTTTTCAAGTCCACACCCCTCTTGTCTCCAATGACTCAAAAACCAACACTCTGTTTCGCTCTCTCCAGCCCACCCCAAGTTTCTACTCGTCCAGCTCGCACCCCCACAACTCCCTGCTGGCACAGCCCCTCTTCTTTCTCCCCACACACACACACACACACCCAACACACACGCACACACACACGGAGGAGCTCTTATACAACAAACGTTCCTCCTTTTGGTGTCTCCTGACTTTGTCACTCAGCTGATGGTGATTTTGTTCTGGGAGGGCAGCAGATGACTCACTGAGGTTTGGTGGGGGAACTCCCTAACAGTGGACATTGATGAATGTACACCGGTCACCATGGTGACAGACTGGCCAAATCAAAATCACACACTATATGGAAAAAAAGTATCCGTCATTACACATACAAAAGTTCTCCACGTTTGCATCTTAAATAAGTGGGAGACTTACTACTACAGTTTAGTGGGGCGTGTCACCGGGATTTTTTTTTTTTTTTGACCATCACTCCAGAAAGTCACAGGCCAAAATAAACGATTACAAATGATGTGCAACGGTCTTTCTCCTGTGCCTGTATTTTTTTTTTATTCCTTTCGTGTATAATTGCTGTAGATATAAACATAAGTGGAGAGAAACACACGGTTCCAGTAGCATTTCTTCCCGATCAACACCCTTCTTTTCCTGCTTTTGTTTCAGAGGAAGGAGTTTCAGGAAGAAAGAATGTTGTTGGTTGCAATCGAGAAAGAGGTGGGGGCAACTGAGTGCATGTCGCAGCTTGAGTGAGAAAGAAGGCGAGAAAAAAGAAGAAGGGTGGGGAAGAGACGGACGGGTGGAGCGAAGCTCTGGAAGCAAAGGTAATGCGAACTGGAGGAGGCTGCTTCAAACTATTAATTCATTATTATTCCACATTGCTCGTTTATTGCTTGTGGTATATGGTTTTCATGTTTCCAGTGAGTCAATGTCTTATTTCCCTCAACCACATGTAAGGGCATCACATTCCTTTAGTAAAAGGGAAAATTTAACGGGCAAAGTCTCTGAACTCATATCACGTTGCTGAATATAAGTGCATCATTACACGTTTCGTGGGCTTTGCTTTCCGACTGTTGTCAATTTCAAGAGGTAAATCTTAAGTATTAATGTCGCATTTATTGCGGTATGAATGTGAAATCCTCACAGAAGAACATAGCAATCCTAAAATAGGAAAGCACGATTATTATTATTTTATATAATTATATTATATTATACACAGCGAAGCGAATTCGGTAAACAGTGTGATCACACCGCTTCGACAAGTTATTTTAGCCAGCTATAAACTGTCATGTCATTAGGTATCCAGTATTTATTTAAAATACACCAGTTGGACCTGCTTGTGCACTTTTGATACATGGAACCACTTGGAATAATTGCCAGTGCAGGACTGTTCACTCGTCACCGAGCGTTGCACGGTCTCATGTTTAAGCTAGCAGGATGTTAATCATGAGGCAAGTTATTTAACAGCCAGGAAATTGACCTTAGGAGGGAATAGTGGATAACCCAAAGGCAGGTCAGATGAGTGCTTTCATTCTGGAGAATGAGGACAGGGTCCTAGTGTCAGAGTAGGGTTGGGACTAAGACCTGAGGGGGGCGATTAGGGAATGGGAAGATCCAGATGAAGTTGGGACTGAGGGAATGTAGAAGGGAGACTGAAAACTGGAAAGACGTTAAGGCTTGGTTGAGGCATTAGAGAGAAAACAACACACGATAAAAGAGGAAAAAGAAAAAAATATTCATAAAAGCATCGGTTTGATAAGGACCCAACAACACAGTATCGCTAAAACACTATAAAGCAGGGGCTATGGAACCCTTAATATTTTTTTTATTTCTATTTTACTGTACTTATTATAAATCCCTTAAAGGGGAAGTCAACCTAAACATTTTATTTTCGAGAACATGTTCTAGGCAGACCCACAATATGATTGCGTTTGTGGAATATGAGTTAAGCAAAATCCACCTGTTTTTGTCTAACTCAGGGGGCGGCCATTTTATCACTTCTGTTGCTTGAAAATGACACCACAGTTGCTCAGGGTTTAGCTAACGACCAATCATGGCTCAGCTTCAGCAAACAAGTGAGCTGTGATTAGTCGTTACCTGACCTCTGAGCAACTGTGATGTCATTTTCAGTTGACATAAAGTGACAAAATGGCCGCTCCCCTGAGATTGCTAATAATTGGTGGATTTTGCTGCTTAACTCATATTCCACAAATGCAATATTAATCCGAGTGTCATCTTTAGAGTAGTGAAAGTGCATATAATATTTTACTGCAAAGAATTTTTTTTGGGTTGACTTCCCCTTTAAGGGCACAACTTGTGCTTTGTTGTATATTTGTGTTGCACATCACACGCAAAACCAGATCACGGGCATGCCGGCACGCACGAAAGAGATATGCAAACAGTGTTCCACCTTCGAGCTGGGTCGGTGGGGTTTGTACCTTGCTCAAGGGCATTCTGACAGCACTCCGGAAGCAGACTAGCATCTCTCCAACGTTTTTTCAATTGTGAGATTTACAGTTAAGCAACTGCCACCACCGTTATTTGTTACACAGTAGCGACTCGGTGCCTGGGCATTCACCTCCACCTTTTAATACCACCGCTATCATAGGAACCATTAATGCTGTACAAAAACATAATACTCACCCGGGATATTGAATATTAAATGACAATTCTGCTGCTGATAGTTGACTGAACCAAATTATATACTCTGATCACTTAGAACAGGCGTGGGAAAACTACGGCCCGGGGGCCACATGCGGCCCGTTAAACGTTTTAATCCGGCCCGCTGAACTTGAAAAAAATTAAATAAACCTTGTTAATGTTTTATTTTCTAAATACTGTGGTTTTTCAACGACATATATATTGTTGTAATGCTTTTGTTCACTTACATTTAAAATTAAATGTATTTTTTTTTCTCTGATGAGGTGAGGTTACCAAAACACTCCATCCATCTGCTCCTGGTCTGGCCCCTCTGTCAAATTTTAGAACCCATTGTGGCCCGCCAATCAAAAGGTTTGCCCACCCCTGACTGGCTGTGGGTGTGGCTGTGAGGTTGAATGTGAAATCTGATTTGTTAAATGTTCACATGCTTTTAAGTTATGTCAAACAGAATGAATGATTTTGATGGCTCCGGGCAGATTAGATTGTCATGGTAGCACATTGAGGCTAAAATCTTGCTAATCATAAAATAATTTTTTTTTTTAAAACGACACGTGCACTTTCTGGAAGCCCAGCTAGAGAAATGTTACGATAGGAAAGAGAGTAGACTGTTAGAACCAAGTTTGTGAATGCAGGTTGGGCAGAGACAGCTTTGGTTGTCGTGGCAAGCTGCTCATAATATGCAAAAGATCAAGGTTTCGCCATCATTACATTTTATATACAACGATATAGTATTGAAGTATTTTTCAATAAGTTTTTAACTAAAAAAAAAAAAAAAAACATTGCTCATGGGTATTGAGAATTTAAAGTGTGACCAAATATAATGCAAGCTTATATCATTCATTTGTATGCCTTCTCAAGTTACGATAGATATTCTCTCCTCCTACTACAGCATCGATACATATCTCCTGGTTCATGTTATCACGGAATATAAACAGTTTTATCAAGACGAAGAGCTCCACTGGGAAGGGGGGGGGGCGTGCTCGCATCACAACCTTGAGATCAAATAAACGTCATGGTGATAATTGTGTGATTAGAGATGCCTTGTGAGACACGAGTGAATATCATGTGGAGTGCGAAGCAGAGGAAAGAGTGAGACGGGAAAAAAAAAAAGAGACAGGATTGAGAGGAGAGAATGCGGTCGAACCCGATTGCGTCCTGGGCGTGTCGACCCCACCTTTAGGTGAGGTAAACCACGGTTTGCTGTGTACCGTTCATACGGCGTGATAGAACACTCCCTGACGTCTTTTAAAAACCAGTGGACATGCTCATTTTCTTTAGGGATGATGCAAGAAGTGGTCTGCTAGCAATGCCTACTTGTCTAAAGAGGGGGCGGGGCCGACACTTGGCCAACAAAACGCTGTTTTGAACCGAGCACAAGTCAACTAATCACATGCCTGTGTAACTATTGAGTAAACCAATGGGGTAGCTTGCTCAACAAACAGCTCTTTGTCATGCTGCAACGCCAATGAGCACTGGAAAAACCAGAATCATAAAGCATCGTTTGAACACTGTGATATTGTTCGTGTGTGTGATACCAAATGTGCACACATAAAAATGATGAATCCATGAATTGAAGTTCTCCCAAGCAAGCCTGGATGGGGGTTGTTCTGTTAAGTGCTTGTTTGGAATTTACTGGAGGATCTTATGAGAAGTGAACGCGGGGCACAATCCGCTATTCAACGCACACAACTGAGCAAGGCAACTCTTTGACGTTTTTATATTTCCCAGAATGATCTACATGCCCTGTCACGATAAGAATTCCAGTCGCTTTGAACAATGAAATGCGTCCTTATTAGAGGCAGAATGCCGCAGCTTCTCTTTCCAAACGGTGGCATTTTAATCACTAACGTGTGATCTTCATCTCTTTGACACAAGGATGATTTCATTGATATCCAAGGTCAGTCGCATGGCATGTGACAAATGTTTGTTGGATGGTAATTCCTTGATGAAGGTGTTTGTGAAGGGAGGGAGCCTTTCAACATGTCTGTGGGAAGGAAAGCAGTGTGCACATGCCAGACGAGTGAGCCTGACCACAGCCAATCAGACTGCAGCGTTACACCATTGTAAAACTCCTCGTCTGTGGTTCCTTCTTCAATCCACTCATTCCTTTGCTGCCTTGCATGTCACACCCTGCCAAAAGACATAAGGCTTCTCATTTTAAAAAGAAAAGTCTCGATTAAAAGTAGTGGGAGTTTGAAATATTTTGGACTTTGAGGTGGGAGGTTGCGAATTAGAAGGACAAGCGGGAGAGGTTCAGTTTGGAGGCCGAGGGCGCTCCTGGCCTTGCTCCCGGTGTGGGCGAGCTTGCGTTAGATGACGATTCGCCACTGCGCTGGCATGCACCCGAGTCACACGTACACATTCTCACAATGGTAAAGCCACTTGCGGAATACACATCTGGCTCGTGACACATCGTCTCCCGAGAAAAAAAAACAAAGACAAACACTTACTCATTCACCAAGGGAGTGACACAGAAATCTTTTTTTTTCCCCTTTACTACAGCATTTCGCAGCATTGCTCATCGGTTTTATTTCTCTGTATCCACGCCTCGTTTGTTTATTTTGTTGCCTGCTGCTTCATGAAACTTTACTATTGTAGGAAAATGTGAGGTCAAATTTGTGAGGCACAGTGCCACTTGTAGATAGCAAATGCGCCTCACGGTCAAAGGTTCTGGGTTCAACGCTGTTAAAATTCAATGTGTGTGTTATCCCTTTGTCCTTGTTTGACATTGATAATAAAGCGAAAAGGGCAACCCATCATTGTACCCTAGAGGACACCTCCCCCACACACACACACACACTTTCAGATGAATAGTAGTCTGAATCAAGGTTTCATTTCAATGTTAACACACATGTGGCAGCCCATTCCGGCACTCAACACATTTCCTGCTTCATGAGTGAAACAAATGGGCCAACTCCCATTGCCAATATGGCCGCACCCATGAAACCAGGCTTCCCCTCCTGCAAAAAATAAAAAATAAAATAGCCCAGAAAGTTCACTTCAGAGATTGATAGAAGACTCGGAAAGTAAGTAAAGCTTTAGTTTGGGTCTCGGTGCATCTGGATGTTAGTCATAAGCAAGAAATTAATTTAAATGTAATTATTTAATTTCATTTCATTTAAATTAATTAAGTAAACTAAAATCGGATGGTCTACAATATCTGCGGAAATTTAAAAATCAGTGCTAGATAAATCACAATGAAATAAATCCGCCGAAAAATTTGGCTGACTCTTGTGCAAATGACAAATGTAGAGTTATGTAACTGACTCCTGCCTAACTAGAGTAGAGTAGCCCACTCCACTTGTGAGTAGCTCAATTGCATGTCAATGAATTGATGTTGTAAGGAAAACTAATATTTCAGAAGCTTTACAAAGTGCGGAAAAGCTTTGCGGAGAAATTAAATGCAATAAAAATTCAATTAAAACATCAAACATTGAGCAATGCAAATAGGGTCCGAGTCTAATCATTTGCATGTCTCCTATTGGCTGCTTGCCATTGGACTGAAGAAAATTAGAATATTGGGGAATCCATTAAAAACAAGCTGACAGACATGAGGCACTTGTGTTTTGCTACATTCCGGCCTTTAGTTGGGCAAATGTGAGACTTCCAACCGACTCAGTTTATAAAAACAAAAAAAAAAACTCTCACTTGCCCAGGCTAACCCGTTTCCATGGTTACTGGCCAGCGGTTTTTCATCCTTGATTCACTATAACTCACGCCCACTGCTGTGTTTTTCTGTGTCGGCATAACTTCATTCAACTTAAGTCTGTCCTCACGTGATTTTAGTTCTTTTTGGGAACATTTCTGCTCCGCCTGTTTCCGGCTGCGTGCCACCCCTGTGTTTAGGCTGCGCCCACAAAATCTCTCTCTCTCTCGCTCTCTTTCTCGCTCTCGCTCTCGCTCTCGCTCTCGCTCTCTCTCTCTCTCTCACTCTCTCTCTCTCTCTCTCTCTCTCTCTCTCACTCTCGCTCTCTCTCGCTCGCTCTCCTTCTCAATGAAATGTAGACATGCACACTGTATTCTCACTTCAATTTGAAAGAAAACAACTCCAGGCTGTAGCTAGGCAACTCACAAATGTGAGTCATCCAACTGCCGCACCCATGTCTACTGATCTACCCCCCTTCCTGCAACACACGCGGACACACACACGCGCGCGCATGCACACTTAACACACGCAGACACGCAAAAAATGTGATTGACACTTATGAATTCTTCAAATCTAGCAAAACTCAAAAACTAAAGGTTTTGCCATCATGCCGAACAAACTGGCATGATATAAAATTACTTATTGGCGCCATCGTGACCACATGATGACAACCGCATGGTCAAGGCTTGGCTTTGACTGTGTCTGATTGGCAGACAGTGGACAGCAGGATGATGTTATCGAGTCCAATGCAATGCTAATACAGTATAAATAAACAGATAGATAGATAGATGGGGATTTAGTATCTCGCCCAAGGATACTTCGACAGGCAAGTCACAGTAGTAGGGAATCAGACTCACAAACTTCGGTTGGGGAGACCACTCTATCACTGAGCCACGTTGCATCCAATTTGGATGCTTTAGGGCGCCCTCTAGTGGATGGAAGGGAGCATTGGATCAAAACTGCACGTGTGCAAGTTATCGTGCCTAGTTTTCCCACAAAAAAAAAATATATATATATATCGTTGATAATGAATTAATGACACATTTATTTAATTAGTTTTTATTTATTTATTTTATTTTAATTAATAAATGAAACATTCAATTAGTGAAAATTTTAATTAAACATTTACTGGTGTATTTATTTATTTAATTTTGGCACTTTCAATCCTCCATAATTTGTATTGGCATACACGTTTTGTATCATTGGAGTTGGCTGGCTTGATGTCCCTACATCAGCTCTCCGCTAGAGAGCGGAACACACTTGACTCTTTAATGTCTTACACGTGCATCTGCAATTGTAGCTGTTAGTTCCGATTAAACTCACTGCAGCTCTTTTTACAGTCTGAACTCGTTCCTCCTCAGACGTAGAGCTTCGAATACCAACCATGCAAGATTCCTCCCTCTGCTTCAACCGTCCCCAAATCAAATAGGTCTTGATGACACGTGTTAAGTCACTAAAGGAATTCTCCCAGGATAGTGAAATCCACGTTTCCCTTGAATATGAAGTGCCTTTCCAACATCTTTGTTAGGTCCTGGAATTCCGGCTCTCCTCAACAAGACACCCGTTACGAGCATGTTAACACGTACATCAGATATGTCAAGTTTTCACTCAAGTAATGTTTCATAATGCGCTTAAATATTCAATTCTAATTGCTACAGGACTTGTCATACAAAGTGGCTTTTCACAAAAAAAAACTTAGATTAAATGATCTTATAAATGTCTGATGTGCAATATGTGAATGTCCGGTATTTGTATATTTGGCCTCACCTTTGTCTCTTTGTTCTTTTATGTTTCTTATACCTTGACAACAAATCAAATTGGTAACAGTGATTTCAATTAATATTGAGCAGAAAGCCACATTTAAGGTCTTTCCAATTTGCAATCAAAAATCAAATTTTTGTTTCATCTTTCCATTCTATGTTAAGTTGCCCTGGCCGAGGCGGTTCACAGCTTAATACTCAGCTTTTGCCTTCTTTCCGGGTCAAAATCTACTTTGTATGACTGCAGCAGAGTGTGACAGCATTTAGTGCTCAAATTGATCTTGAGATGAAAAATGTTAAAACTTGCCATTTTTTTAGTCCATTAGGCCTACGTTTTCAAAATGACTCGAGTGAAGGTTAGAGTCAATGAAAATTTTAATTGCAATTTAATTTAAACAATTACATCCATGGGGGAAATATGCATGAGTGCGTGTGTGTGTGGGTGTGTGTGTGTGTGTGTGTTTGGAATTAAACAGCACTTGTTGAATTAGACACAAAAATCATTACCATTATATAACAAAGTAGTGGTTTATTTATTTAAAGCAAAAGTGTTAACAATAAAGTGTAACACAAAGTTTTTAAAACAAAAGGAACACCAATAAAAGGCAATGAACAGCAGCAAGTCTTTTTTCAGGAATAGCAAAAGTAAGAACAAAATGTAAGCGTTTGTTGCCCTCTGTCAAATCTGACCATAAATCCAACACTTTGTAAATAACAAATACAGGGTTACACAAAATAAAACAAGTTGCGGTAGTCTCACTATTACTGAAGCAGAAGATTTCCGTACAGTGTGCTTCAGTGACAAATGATGACACTAGCCAGTTATTAACCTGACGTCCTTAAAAGCGGTCTCTGGTATTAAACATTTTTTTCATTGCATTTTATTTTTTCGTTCACATTTTCCATACATAGCATTTAACAGGTTAAACAACTAGTAGGTTCAGCATAGTCAGTGTACCTTTCCTTATCAAATGTTAAATGTAAATCCGATATTAACTTGAATGATGATTCAGAGCAAGCATTTGCATATACAAATATAGACTCAATGAAGATAATGGCATGCGGTGATGATAGTTTGTCGCTGGGTCAGGAATGAAATAGGAATTCTCCACCTAGTAAACCGCAGAGTAGTGGGCAGCGACGGCCATCAGGTTTTTCTTGATCTGTTTCAAGAGGATAATGGTACACGCCAGGGCAGTGATCTGTCATGCAGACACAGAAAGTAGAGTGGAAATAAAGCAAGGGTGAATGAAGCAATGTATGAGCCTACCTTATGGCAGCTAAGATGAAACCTGCCATACAAAGAGTGAAAATATAATTGTACGTTATTTTTTGCCACTGGCCGGGATCAGTGTGGTGGTAGCAGCTGATGGAAAGGAAGGAATATTGCTGAGATTCAAATGGAAAATGTCAAAGTTAAGCGTTTAAAATGTATATGCAAGTACTTATAGCCTGTATTTGATCACATTGGCTTGTCGATGTGTTCAAATGTAGGGAAACTCTCCATTTATTTTTGACGTCGGACTCTCAAGATTCCTGTTTAAACCTGCATTATTAAAATGTGTCCATTTTTATCATTCCATTCGTGTTTAGTCTTAAACATGAGCGTATTAAGTCCGGACAGCAGTGGTGTTGGCCTCAGTGAGAGGAGTGAAAATGATTGGTTCTTGGTCAGGGATTGAGCTGGCGACAAGTTCATGCTGGGACACGTTTGGCAGGGATGGAGAAGCATTGGTCAAGATGATGTACTGAGGAGACGATGGGCCGGACACACGGAGCTTCTGAGTGAGGATCGTGCTGCATATAAGAGCGATGATCTTTGGCAGGGGAGGGAAGGGTGTGATCAAAGGCAAGAAAATGTGATTTAAATGGAGGAAAGGAAAGAGGGGGACAGAGTTTCAAGTTAGATCTTGGACATGACTAAGATCCACCATCAATTTTATTATAAACTTTTCAGTTTTCATGAAGATATTTTTAGTTTTCATTAGATTTTGGGTCCAACCTACAACCTAACAGCATTTGGAAATGGTAAGATTTTTTTTTATTTAAATAAATGATTGGAAAAATATCTCTGAACGCAATAAGTTTGGTGTGTCAGATAAAAAAAAAAAAAAACACCCTCACCCATACCCATCCGATACAAACAAAATGGTAATACAGTGGACCCTTGCAAACCCGTGGTTTGACACTCGCAGTTTTCCCATAATCACAGATTTTCTTCTCAATTTCCTTGCAATATTTTGTAAGATTTTTTTTTTTTTGAGGGGAGTCGCTTTTCTCACAATTTTTAATACAAAATACATATTTAATCTTTTGTTTGGTTTTTAGAGAAATTTTGAGATTAAAAAGTTTTTTTCTTCTTTCCTGAATGCATTTCAATGATCAGCAATATATGAAGATTTATGCTATTTGTGGGCCAGCCCAATCCCTATCCACCATGAATACCGGGGGTCAACTGGAATGTCTTTATCAATTTATTTTTATTGAATTTTCTCTTTTTTTTTAAGCTTACCAAAAGAGCTCCTGTTCCAACGAAGATGGCCATCACCATTGGTGCATTACTGTAGAAGAAATCATTGATAACTCCAGGACATGTCTGAAAGCAAAATAGAAGAAACTAAGCACACTTGCACTAAAGATTTTGGCCAACCATGACCTCCAAAATCTCTCACGGGGGCATCTTACAGGCATGACGATCTTCTCCAAAAACCCTTTTGGGTTAGGGCAGGTCTTCTTAACAGCCTCCAACAACGTGATCCCGGTCACGCCGCAGCAATGAAGCTACACAAAGGAGGACGATAAAGTTAAAGCAGATGATCTCTAAACACTGTCAAGTGAGAACATCTGAGCAATTTATGCCAAATATTTTCTCTGCATACATGAAAGCAGTACCAACTCCACTCAAATCAACCGGCAACAATTATCTTCCTCCATGTTTTGTGGTTGTAGTGGAAGTGGTGTTGAACGGCTCTGCATTGTGAGCGTAGGGTAAGTTTGATTACAAGAACGGGGCTAAATTTAATTAACATTACCTTGACATACGAGTAAAATTTGATCTGTGACCAAATTGTAAACTAAACTTGCTTGACATTTTTTAAACCATGATGAGAATATTAAAAAAAAATAAATAAAGGATCTAATTATAAAATAAGGAAGGAATAATAAGACCGTTGAGGGGCTGAAATTTGAGAATTTGGACAATTTTAAATAAAACATCTCTTAATGAATTGATTATTAAAGTAGTTGATCATCAATTTGGGACACCTGTACTTGTAAAACACAAATCGGGGCGCTCGTTAAATCAAGGTACCACTGTAAATGAATTGGATTCAGAGTAATTCAAGAATTACTAACAGTAAGAGCACAGAAAAAAAAATTTACATAAATGGGGCAGCATTTAAGTACAGAGTTTTTTTTCCTCACCATCTCATGAATGAACAATAATGTGACACCAAGGCCACTGTCTCCAGTGGCTGCAAACAGAGTATACATGCTGCTGTAGAACTCCACAACCTTCGTCCCAACCTTCAAATAACAGGAAAAAATGTTTGGTTACTAAAGGTTAACTGCATTAACCAATTTGTATTGGCAAAGCCACTGTCTGCTGGTTCCCCCTTACCTGTTCTCTCCTTGTGTAAGCGAGCACTCCAACAACCACCTCCGCAACCGCCAGGATGAACAAGAGAACAGAGAACTGAAAGAGCAAGTTGAAATATATCATCATCAGTGAATCATAATCTGCTTCCGAAAGATAGGTATTTTTTTTTCACAATTTTTTCTGTCATTTTGGTAAATGAAATTTTACATCAAAAAATACTTGTGGTATCAGTCTGAAAAAAAAAAGTGGTAGAGAAAATTCTTGATTAAAAATATGATTGGCTGGAAACCAGTTCAGGGTGGACCCCGCCAACTCCCCGAAGACAGCTGGAATAGGCCCCAAGCACGCCCACGACCCTCGTGAGGAGAAGCGGCTAAGATAATTGACGGATAGATAAACTAATTTAAACACTTTTTTCAACACATTGTAATCATATTTAAACAGTAAAAAATGCTTACTGAAAATATTGCATCCATTTTAGCGTCGCTTTTACTGTATATGCCTTTAAGAAAATGTGCTCTTTGGCTCTCCTTTCACGTGCATTACAGTATAAAGTAAAAAAAAAAACATAAAAAACAAAAACAATAAAAAAAAAATAGTATAATTTGCAGATTTACGCGACATAGCTGTGATTTCCATGATAAACTCGTAAATCTGCGATATAGCACAACTCGGTATGTGAACCGTGAGAGCTAACACATTACATTGAGTTTATGAGAGGAGGAAACGACATAAGGCATAAAAAAAAAAAATCACAGTGCCACAGTGAAAGTTATCAGTTACTCCAGGTAACTTGTTGAAACGTAGTGCTGGGGCTTTCCAAACTTCGTATTGAGATGATGAAGATTCCACTTTGTTTCATTCAACTTACTACACAGTATGTTAAAAATGATCACAATATAAATGAGAACAGCATTTCTGGCACTGCCGCGTCTACCCCGGATGGCATACAATTAATTTGAATACTGTGGTCGAATCGAGTTCAAAAAGTGCATGCACTACTTGCACAGTAATAACATATTTGAGAGCACAGACTTGCAAGTTTCCAAAAGCAGTCAGTGTGATTTTTTAACCTTTCTGACCCAATTTTTCTCGAAAGGGGAGTTAAAGAGTTAAATGCCGCTAAGAACCAGGCAACATGAGTTGAATCAGTTTCACATTTACCCTTACATCTGCTGGGTTAAAAATAACCTTATATGGTTACCCTTAAACCGGTTATTTGTAACCAAGCAGTTTTAAGGGCGAAACCTATAAACCCAAAAAGGGTTATTTTCAAGCATCTCACTATTTGAAGAGCACATTTCTTCTCGCTGCAGGCCCCGTAGTCTCCAACCGTAACCAGGAACAGCATCACTGTGCCGAGCGCTATCAGTAAAATCACACCTGTAATTAAACAAAAAAAAAAAAAAAGAGCAAATTTAAGTTCATGAAACAAAAACACCAGCGTTGCAACAAAAAAATTATTTCAATCCGAAAATCGGTTTGGATTTAATCAATCATGTATCAAGATTCCCTATAAATAAATAAACAAACAAACAAATAAATAACGTGTGTGTCAGGTCAAAGGGCAAACACCACACTCACCACACACAAATGTGCTGGAACTGAGGCCGTTTATTTCAAAGATTGGCCTGGTGTTGTCACTGAATCTCAGCCACAGGCCCAGGCCCAACAAGGCAAATCCCAGCACCTGAAAAGCATTAAAAAAATAAATAAATAAATAAATAAAAAAAAAAGAGTTCCTGACTGTGGAGTACACAATTGGCTTCATATTTTTGCATACTTTTGTTCGGTCAGCTGTCGAGACATGCCACACAAATATGCATGGGCAGCTTGCAAAACACCAACAAAACAAATCTAAAACTAAACTACAGATTCAGATAAGCAAGACATTCCCGACCATGGCCTCTTTTAAGAGAATTGTTTGATGTTGTCTGAATAATTCTGTCGTCTTGTGTCAGCCAGTCAAACCACCCACTTGTGTGTTTAAAAAAATGTATAATTACATAATTTATAGGGCTGGGAATTAATATTGTTTTGTGATGCATTGCGATAGGTTTTGTGCCGCTACAAAGTATCGAGACGTTGATGGCGTATCGATACTTTCGCCATTTTGATCTCTGTGATTGGAATTTTTTTTGCCCTATCTTGCACTCCTGTGTGTCGGAAACAGTTAGTGGAAAAGTTTATGCACTTTTTAATCGTGACATTTGAATAAATGTCAAATGGCACTTAAGTTAAAACTTAAGCGTTTTTCGATTTTCAAAATAATGACATTGAATAACACACTGAACATAAAATTGGTCTTATGACCTTATATTTTAATTTGATAATTATTTTGTTAAGGATTTTTGAATGTTTGTTTCATCTAAAATCTTGCATACTCCCTGGAGTTCCTTCTAGTACCCCGAAGGTTACTAGTACCCCATTTGAGAACCACTGCACTATATTATCAAAGATTTTTTTTTTACATTTTCTTTCCATCCAAGTCAGTTTACTATATGACCAAAGCATTTTTTTTTTACATTTTCTTTCTTTTTATGTCTGTTTACCATATCATCAAAGCAATTTTCTTTTAAAAGATTATCTTTCCCTTTAAGTCAGGTACAATGCTAGTGAAGTAAATAAGAGAGTTTTTCTTGTGCCAAGTTATTAAAACAAAGTACGTACATTTCTGAGTCGGATTATTTTGTTAAAGTTTTATTTCAGTCAAGGCGTTAAATCAGTCTCTTGATACAAATAGCTGAAGTTCTGTTTACTAAATGGGTATAAATGCTTTTGCTGCCTCTTTAACACTATTCATGTGTTAGTACGTGTTGTCTTTCAGCCTCTGGTGCTGCGGAGGTGAACCAAAACGAAACAACCAGTATAAGTGCTGCGTTTCCAGAGAAACGAAACTAAATCGAACAATCAAGGCCACCCAGTTTATAAACTTTATAGCGTATTGTGCGATTTTCCCCCAGGCCAGATTAATAATAATAATAATAATAATATTCCCTTTATTAGTCCCACAATGGGGAAATTCGAGATTCGAACCCAGGCCTCCGGGGAAATTGGGTCCTGAACGCGGCGCCTTAGACCACTCGGCCAGATCCAACGTTCAATAATCATAGAAATAGAGTCTGGTGGGTTTACTTCGGCTTTAGATGCCATACTACTACAGAAAAATGGACAAAAAATAATTGTCACGTTCCAAACGGAGCCACGTATATTCCAAGTAGAGCCCAGATTTACCGCAAAAATCAGGTTGAAGATGAAGAGGATATACTTGCAAACGAGGCCACATCCGTCCAAAGCCATGATCAAATCACGATGTGACGAGTCTGCAAGATAACGTCATGTAAACCGCGGTTAGCGGATCAAGTGGAACAATTCACACATCGGAAAAGCATGCGCATGCTTGCATCTCGTCAAATAAACACACATGGCATTTTCGCACGCGGTCTTGAAAGACGTATACGCACTTACAGTGCCATCTATATTTTAAATCATAATATCACACGTGTTTCTTCCACATACCTGTGTGAAGACGACGGCGTACGACTCAGGAACTCAAGTAAAAATGTTCACTCTACAGTCTTCAGACAAACGAAGTGAGGGCAAAACACATCCCGACCCTTTTGGTTGCGTTCAATGACGTGATAGGCTGAGGGACTGGGACCGACACAAAACAAAACCAATCGAGGAACGATCATGTGGGGCGCGTGCGCATGGGGAGGGTCTAACTGCAGAAACGAAATTTAAGGAAACCGTTAGTTGTCTGGTTGTCACAGACAGTTAATTTAAAGGGACAATTGATTGACCCCAACAGTGGCAGGTTTGCATGTAAAAATGACTTTAGTCCTAAAATTCACCCCCCTAAAAGACTGTAGTGATTTGAGGCTTTTTTTGTGAGGAGATTTACAACAAATTGGCCCAAGTAGAGATGTCCACATACATTTTGGGGTTGCTTGGTCCTTATATATGGCCATTATTATTACGGAGCACCATTCAAACACAAAGCAATTGCTTTAGAGCTAAATGCAAATACAGTGAAAAGATTCCAACAAGAATAAATTAAAAGGATAAATGAAATGAGGAAAGAATCTAAAAAGGGAAATGACTTGCAGATTATCAAGTTAAGGTCACATGAAGATGGACGGTCTGGACTATATTTAAATCCGAGAGCATTCAGAGCTTGATAGACCAACCATACGATTTGGGGTTCAGTTTTCTAATAACTGTCAGAACTTGCGCAGCACCATTATGGGCCAGTTGCAGCTTCTTGATCGATTTGATTGTTTTGGTTTAAGTCTGGGATGAGCAACAGCCATCCGCTTCCCTCAAGTGGATAACAATCATCAGCTTGTGAAGAGGAGCCCCTTGGGCAGCAGCTGGATAAAACAAGGATCTGGCTGAAAACCTGAATATATTCAATTCAGTCGCAAAATCTGAGCAAAACATCTGGTTCCGGTATTCACACAGCTCCTCACCTCCCAAAGTCAGTCTTCGAGTCCCACGTCATCATATCATTTGCCAAGAAGCCTGTCATAAGACTGAATGGCTCCAAGGACTGCTGCGCTGACGTCTATTATCGTGAGGTCATTTGAACCACTAATGTTGCATCTCGTGACGTGACACTGACTTAACTCTCTGGCACTGGACTACAAACGAAGCCTTTCCCAAATGCAGACCTGGGCACTTGACCCTTTTTTTGCCGGTCAGTCCCCTGCCTCCGGCCGCCATCTCGGTAATATTTGGGCCTCAGAATCTGGCTTCCTCCCACTTTCTACAAATATGCATGGTGAGTTAATGAAGACTCTATAATTCAGGTTGTAAGCTCTGTTCTCTAATTAAATAATTTTACACGGCTGCTCAAAATATACAGTATGTGAATGTGAATGTGAATTGTTATGTGCTCAGCGATTGGCTGGCAACCAGTCTTGGGTGTACCTTCCTCTTGCCTAAAACCATCTGACATAAATTCAGTTCACAGGTGACCTGAATAAGGACTAACGCTATAGAAAATGAATGAAGGGTGTGCATTGATGTACCTTTTGTGTCTAATAAATGACCACTATTATTACTTCTTAAAATGGGAAGGGTAACTTGCCTTGAGTTTTTAGTTTTCATTCCAAAACAATCCCAATTGGTCTCTCCTCCAAGTGTCAATAGCTCAGTTTTCCGTCACGTCAATGGCTTCCTAACAGGAAACAACAAAGCTGGAGGAAATCACCTCATTAACACTGATAGCCAACAGTGGTGTTACACTTTCTTCTCAGGGGAGCCACCACCGAGATTTCTTTTGCAATTTACAGTACTATAAGATCCACTAGACTGCTAATGATGCCAAGCTCTCTAGGACTCTCATTTATCCTTCCGTAGAATCAGCAGGTCAAGGTCAAAGCATGTCAATCTCTTAAAATGTCCACATTTGGGGAATGAGCCATGATAAGTGTGTATCGCTGCATGAACACAATAATGGTCCTCTAGTGTCTCTGTCAGTGAAATCGGCAGAGCAGGTGCAACCTCGTGCCATCCATCATGGTAGGTTCCGTGGGTGGCAGTGGGATAGGTAGCATGGGAGAAGCAACACTTGACTGAGTGAGTCACACGATGTGAAACGGTGACGAATGCCGCACATGTATTTACACATTGGTTGTAAGCTGAGGTGACAGCAATCATCATCTGCTGGGAGGCAGGCGACTGAGGTGAAGGATCTTGGCACAAAACGGTTGAGTGATGGAAAAGACATACTACTATGTGTGTCTTGCATGTCCTCCTCTTAATTAAAATCTGTGGTGAAACAAATATCTGCAAAAAAAACTACCAAAAACAAAATGGCCAATTGACTTTTATAATTTATTGTACAGTGGACGACTGGTTCTTATTCACCCCTTTTCGGCGCCCCTGATTGACCTTGCTAATGAGCTGATCAGATGTGTTGGAATAGGGATAAAACTAAAACAGGCTGGATAGGGGCTCTTGAGAACCAGACCTAGGCCCCCTTGAGGTAAACCAAGTTTTTCATTCCCAGACACTGCAAAAACTGTTGTTTAAGATCCACCAGGGGGCGCACAAACATTACAAACATGATGGCGCAACGCGTACTGCCAGGCTTTATTTTGCGTGCCTCTTGAAAAGATATGAATATATTTTCTCGACTTTTTTTCCTCTCACATTCTCTTATTTAGGTACTATCAATGTTACGAATAACCCTCACCTGAATATATAGGCACACTCAGACTCAGTTACGTATAGGCCTTATTTGATTGTTTTATGTTTATGGACGAAGAATTTTTTCCCATCTAAATATGACTTTAAAATTGCGTTAGCGTAGGTTAATGACTGTCTGTGAGTATTTGGGTTACATCGCCGCCGCGTGAACGTAAAGCGAAAACTCGTAAAGTTACAGGAATGCGCTGCTTAGATTATTTTATAATCATTCTTTTTCTTGACGTATAAACATTACGCTCAATGAGAAAATTATTAACATGAAATTATACACATGATTCTAATCCAATTAAAACGTATTTCACGTATTGTTTCCTTATTTTTTCATGTATTAACCCCATTTCACCAATTAAAATATTATTTGATGATGTAGAAGCAACGAATGGAATTGCAGTAATTTAATCTAAATAATCAAATGAAATGATGTCTTGGCATTAAAATAAAATGATGGAATAGGAAGGGTGGGGGAGCGGAGTACAGGAGCTGAAGAAGAGATGAAGTACCGATCCCAGACCAGCCATCCTAACTAATGCATGGCCAATAATGGATTCCAATCTGTCCGTGGACCAGCCCACTCAGACTCCCTCCTCACTAGGAGTTACGCCAAGTGGGATTCAGACCGGAGGAAATCGTGCTGGAGCCACATCCACACTCCACAGCAGCCCACGGCGTGAAAAGAGACGGACCGAATCAAGTGAAAGCCTGGTAGGAGCGACACAAAGGTTGACTGAGAAACCATCATTAGACGCGGCAGACATTAAGACTCGTTATTCGCGCAATAGCTGTGGACGATTTTGCAGCTTTTTCTTTTTGTTCCTGCTGGTAGCAAGAGTGCTCTCTCCCAGCCACGTTTATTCAGCGCTAGCGGAATGTATTGCTAGCGAGCTAGCTAAGGTTAGCTAGCTAATTAGCTTGTCAGACAGACAAGAGTCGGACGTGTGGTCTTCACTAAATTAGGTCACATATTTGGCGGCGTTTGACTTGATGGAAAAAGCCGTACTGGCTGTGCTTTATCCATTATCCTGACACGGCCATTATGTTCTGCCTTGAGTAGACTACGTAAGTAAGACACAAAATAATTGCTTGAATACATGAGTTACTAGAGTCACTTTCGTATTATTCATCCGAATCCTTCGTTGAGGACAACGCCAAGAGAAGGAAGGGGAAAACACAACCAAACATTTTTTTTCCTGAACGAGGACTCTCTGCCGTCCAATGTTAATGTCGACCGACGTTGCATCTATAATGCTACCCGTTAGTCGGGGGATAATGGACCGAGAAAGAGACATCGATACATCAGCGGTGCCGCATACAAGCGCTGCCGGAGGTCCGGCGGCGGTCCGGGGGATGAAGCGGGGAGACCCGGAGCCCGACGCTCTTGCAGCAGCTGCCCTGACTGACCTGACCGGGGCGGAGTGCAAAAGACCAAGGATAGACGGCACTGGGAGTGTTATTGGCGACATTGGACAGGTAAGCATTCGTTTGTCACCTTTACATTATTTTATTTGTGCATGATTTGAAATACACGCTTTTGTTTCACGAACAAAAAATAACCGTGTACCAATGCAAACACCGTCATTTGTGTCTTGCTTTTCAAGTGTGGAGCATGAGCGAGCCAGACAAAGGTAACATGATCCTGGCTCCATTGCTGTGACAGACGGCAGTGATCAGAACCATTCCCCCTCCTTGCGTGTCTTGTGGGGAGCACATTGCGAGGCACGTTTAATGGAATATTTTATTCACATAAGCCACAATTACAGAGGCTGTTGGCAATTCACAGTGAGTCACCACATCAAGAACCGATGCACACTCTGCGTGTGCTAATAATCGCGCCGTGTCCCCCCCACTCCTTCAACCTCCTCCTCTTGATTGTCGCTAGGTGTTAAAAGGGAGGCAGACGGCGGATTGGGGGAGGGGTCACCACTGTGAAAGACAAAGAACAGAGCGTTTTGGTTTTAGCTAAAGGAGAGAGGGGCTCAGGGGGGCCTCTATGCTGGTCTTCCCCTGTTTTCATAATTCAACTGCAGAGACTGCAAAGCATCTGCACCCAATCATGACCTCCTCTTAAATGAAATAAATCTGCTTTTGATGCACTGTAGCTCACTCACACATTCAGCCCTATCGTTCATACTCCCATGTGCTTTAATTGGTCCACAATCACAACGATAGAATTTCGAATTTTGGCTGCATCTGGCATATTTGGACAGTAAGACGGCAATAGTCGCATCGCAGGGTAGGTGAATGAGATTTGAGGTCATCTGCAGGTAATTGATTTGTGCAGCACTGGTAAAATACTTGAATTCAACTCATAAGGCAGATCAATTACAATGAAAAAGGAGTCCCGTATTGTGCAGTTATGCTCGGCATGCTTCACAGCAGAAGGTTAAAAGCCGCCAGTAAAGCTGATGTGGGAACAAGCACCATGGCGTGGAGTGGACTTTCCCTGACCATCACTTGTATTGATTTGCAACCACAGTTGTGGGAGGGCGTGTGTGTGTGCGTGTGTGTGTGTGTGCAGGGGTGGGGAAGGCCATAGTTGAGGACAAAGAGAGATGATATTAAGCTGGAAAAATTTGAGCTGCACAGATGCTGTCAGGAGAGATTTATTGGGAAATAAAGAACTGCCCAAAGAAAGGAGATCTACTCCATTGTTTACCTCAACCTGTGATCGCGATGAAGAACTAAAGGGAAGTGATGGATTGCAGATGAATTGGTATAGGCAATGGGCAGCATGTCAACTGGTTTAAAAAGTAGTTCCCCGAGTGGACTTATTTACAAGTTACTTGAGATAGTAGAATGCAGGGACTGACTTGGCTGCTTGAAATTCTTTCAACAATTTTGAGTTAGGGGCAAATATTTAAAATTGTAAATCTTTATATTGTAAACAATAATTAACTAACTTGTTAGATTGGCGGATAAAATAAGACAAGTGATGTGATCCTTTAAAAATAAATTTCCTTTGATTTAATAATGCAAATATGCTGTTATTGATGCACAGTACTGCACCAAAGTAATTTGTTCTTTCAGAAGTGCAATAAATTACAGTATGTTCAAGATCTCTATAATCGGAGCGTAATTCCTCTGGTGATTAAGCTCTAATGAAGTTAACTGTTATGTAAAAAAGACAATGATTAAATCATGCAAAAACGGTTGAAGAAGAAATTCCAGTTCTCAAACCCATTTCTCTGAAGCAGGGTTTACCAACCTTTTTGAAAGTAAATGTTACATCTTTGTTACTGAGTTACGCAAAGGGATACAAGTTTGAAACACACTTCCTAAGTAAAAAAAAAAAAGCTCAAATTACCATTAATAATATTTTTATGTGACTAATAATTAGGGATATTCATTTACAACAAGACCCCAATCATGTTCACAATTTCTCACAATAATTAGGAAACCACAATGCCCCATCAGTGGTGAGCTATTTTTAGAACGGGGCCACAGGCACTTGTATATATGCTGATGTTTACATTTTTATCAAACCGATTGCTTTAAAAAGTTAAGGCAAGGGGTGGTCCCAGACTTTTGCTCAATATTGTTTTTAATTTGTGTAAATACATTATTTACTAAGTGTAAAGAAGCTTGAAAAAGCTATACTGACTTTGTTAACGTCTGTCAATTCTCATATCAAGTTGCATATCCCAGTCTATATAGAGTAAAATGGCCACAATACTAAACCGGTGAGAAAAATATTGCGCAATCTTTCATCAAAATTGTCAATTAAATGTAACAGTCTGAGACCAGCAGATAACGCCCTTCTTGCATTTTTCGCATAAGTCGTTACAATTTCCTTTTTTTTTTTGGTTCTTGCAAATAAAGGACCATACACCCCCCCTTTTAAGTCTGAATCATATAAAATAATAGAACAAATAAATGACAGGGTAGTAGTAAAACCCACAGTAAAAATATTTTGCAATTTTTCCTCACAAAACCAAATAAACTTGATGCACTGCCGTTGAAAATGTGGAATTTGTAATCATATTTGAGCATATCAGAGTTCTTGCTGTTTCTTGGATCACTCATTTGCCTTTATGACTGCCTGCCCGACAATTATACTGAGTTACTTCTGGATCTCAGTGCATTTGCCACACAATAGCAGAGCACAATACAGACCGTGGAAAGGTCACCACTGAAGCAGAGTGTGTGCTCAGGATAAGTGGAGAGGATGCTCGTAGATGCAGCTAGTCATTACTATAGTGTTCCCACTGTGGGTGTGAGGTACAAGAAACACTGACCTTCCTGGCTGCTAATCAACACCGTAATAATAAATGAGATTGCTGCAGGCTGCTTCTTCTGCCTTTTGTTGATTCGCTCTCCTCCCCCCACTTTGACTCATATAAACGTCTCCATATAGCCCCTTTGCATCTACTCCCCTTTAACTGTCCTCTGATTACCCCCCCTAGTCTCCCCCAGGCATATTTCCAGATTGCTAATTGACTCCTAGTTCACAGGAAAGCTACCACCCCTCCCCCATATTCTCCCCCATGTCCCGTCACACTTTGTGATTATCCTCGCCTTGCTTTACTTTGTGCGATCACTGAAATTGGAGAATCTCACTTTTATTCACTCCTGTTGGTTTTGTTTTATTTTTTTTATGACAATGTTCTTCACAGGAAAGCTCACTTCTGTGTCCTCTTTTTGTATTTTGTATTGACGCCTCCCCTCAAGGCAAAGCTACCGTCCACTGGCAGAATCACTGTCAGTACAGTTGTAACTCTGTGCGTCTGTTTTGGAGAGCCGATTTGTCCTATCGTTGGCAGTAAAGAGGCTTTGTGTCATGCTAACAAGATCAAAGCTCATTTAGGGGAGGGCATTAAGTAGACTGATCGCTCTAACGGGCGCAGCGAAGCCAGAGCGGATGCTTGATATGCATGGATAGATCTTCTATATGTTTATGTATATGCTACCTGCTCGGGAATAACACCCGTTATACGCACTCTGAAAATCAAAGGCTGACTTTTCTTTGTCTTCTTGTAGTATACACTCCCCTGATTTTCTTGTATCCACACACCAAAAGAATGGAAGTAGTGTTGATATAGTAATTTATAAATTGAGAATTCTTGTGTTCAGACACATTTTGTGTAAGGACTGCCGTGCTTTTGTTTGAAAAAAAATAAAAGAAGCATTGGGTATTTGAAAACAAATTGTACATCAAAACATGTAGACAGACACTGTCATAATAGTCGGGCATATATTAATTGTCTTCCATGGAAAAAAAAGGCTACTATTACTGCCATTCAATAAAATTATGTTAACACTGGAACTCGGACTTTGACCCCAAATTTGCGTTTGCAATTTGTTTACCGTTTAGGCAGGACGTCCAATTCAACACGAATGGTTTGCTTTTGGTCCTTTAGCTGAAAAAAGCGTTGTCGTCCAAAAATTCAAAATCAGATATGGTGATAATACTACATGGAGTGCACTTACCGTATATATTGCTTTATCGACGCCATCTGTTTCCAAAGTGCGTTGATAAGCGTTATATTCACGTTTTTTGGAAGCATATCATCATCGTGTACACCGACGCGCTAACGCCGTTGCGTCAGCCTATGGCAAGATTTTAGTTTAAAATGGACAATTCTAGTTTAAAATTGAAGATTTTAGTTTAAAACATACACACCTAGACTCAAGTAAGATAGCACTACTCAAAGGTGCAAATTCTTTGCAATCTTTTTAATCAATCTCACCTTTCTTCGGGTATCATTGTGTGTACTTCATCTATGCATGGCACCACACTGGCCGTAAGAGGCCAAAATCTTTTTTCCCCCAATTGCTATTATTGTAATATTCTTATTTTAGTTTCTTTCTAATTTTCTGCTAGTACTTTCAAGTTATATTTGAAATTGAGTTTTGGTAATTAAATACATTCTAAATTCTCAATACAATGAGTCATCAGGCTTATTTATCATGATTTTCAGTATTTTGCCCCAATTGACCGGCCCTAGTTTTCACTGAAGATTACAGGGTGCTTCAGACCACAGATAATAAAAAAGGTCTTCACGTGACGGTGGTTTATTAGTAGCATAACAAAATTAGATTTCAGGTGTGTCGCTGGAAGGCTTAGTTTATTTTTTGTTGTTCTTCATTTACCCTTAATGAGTCATTCAGCCCAGTTTAATGAGTCAAATCTTTCCCTTGCTTAATTACTTCAAGCGGTATACCAGCATACGTATGTGTGTCCGTCCCGCTGTTTAAAGATTACTGCTAAACTTTGAGCTGTAACTCGGGCAGCGTCACACCTGACTTTTGAACGACAGCGATAAGCTAAAAACAACCGTTTGTGTCCGTCCATGAATGCACGCTAGTTTTATTAGTCAAGTTCTTCTCTTAGCAGTCACGAACTGGCAAGTCATATTTTCTATTAACAAAAAAAAAAACATGTCCTCTTCTCATTTGTACTTGTCAACACATAATTTTCACCCCCTTAACATGAGACCCACATGTTAAATCTCCCTCTATGTCTAAGTCCACCTCACACAAACCTTCCCACCCTACGCACTCATACGCCTCCTCCCCACGGCTGCCCCCAAACTGTCATATGTGATCCCATCTCCACCCACACACAGCAAAATGTCAATTCAGTGTTTTCCTCACACGAGGTCATCGGCTACAGTGTCATAAATGGGACTTGAAAGCATTTTTCCCCCCAATTAAATTTGCCGTTTCTTTTTGTCTATTTTTGATCAAGCGGAAAGTAACTGTAGAATTGTGTTATGAGCCAATATCTGCACAAGTAAAGCAGATGCTTTTAAAAATAAGAATGTCATGGAAAAGTGTACCGACTCACAGTTACAGCGCTGCAGTAATGACTATCGACACTGGAATCAAAAGTAATTTACTTTTAGCTGTTTTTCTTTCCATGAGAACATCATTTTGGACCCTGAAAACCAATCTCCAAGTGATTTTTCTTTTTTAAGGCAGTTGTCAAGTGTTCACTCTACATGTCCTCATACATCATAGCTGAATAACATCGGCAGACGACTACAAAGTTAAAAGTATACTTGCACTGCTGTTGATGCAGCATAAAATATATATTTTTTTATTTTAGATTATGCTGAAAAAAGAATTTGACCCAGCCACGCAAATTTTTCAAACAATATTGTATTCCGTTAACACAATTTTTTGGCTCAGCCCGAACATATTCACTTACTACTACCAACAAAAATGTATAATTATTCCAGGATTTAAATTAATATACATTTAGTTCTATTATATTTTCTTACATAATTAACATTTGGCAACAAATATTTCTCTGAATTCTTTCAGTCTAACTGCAATAGAATCAGAGGCTTTGTACTACTGTGACAGACCTGCCTATAATTCATTAGAAATAATAGTTGTCTTATGTGCGGTGATTAAGTTTTCAGATTTAAAGAATAAAAAAGCCACTGTCTTGAGTCACTGACTTGGATTTTTCAAATTTCTAGTGATTAAAACGTTTGATATAACTTGCATCATGGCTTATTGTCTGAAGTAGTGTCAACACGCTGTTTCTTCTTCTCCAAGTGGAGTGTCATGTGATTCCTCCTTTGTTGTGTTCTCAAAATATTCAAGTTTTGTTTCCAGTAAAGATGTTTTCACTTACCCACACTCCACTGCTCTTTGTGTGCTACATTAACTCTCCAGTGAGTTATGCACTTCTGAGTTCCACTTTTCCACGCTGCCAGTATTATTTTATAATGTAGTCAGTTCAAGAGACAGAATCTTTCAATTGATGAGTCGGATAAAACAAAATCATGCTTTCATTTCCAGTCCTTTATTAAAAAAAACAAAACTGTACATTATTTCAAATTGACAGTGAAGAAAATGCACAAATTATGACTCAGTTGCGATTTTGGTTTGTAACATTTCAGAATCTGGGCAAAAATGTTGATCATTGTTTTCCAAAGTAAAAACTGATTTTAGCAAATGTTTTATTTTGATTCAACACAAAGATCAATATGCTGTCATGGTGGAGAATATTTACTTTTGACAGAATGAGATTTCGAGGTTTTGGGCAATTTTAAATTAAACAATAATTGATTAGTTGTTGATTAATTGGTGTGTTTTACTTTCTACCTTTCCAAATTCCACTTTGCTTTACTAAGTTGATTGACTTTGGCATAAATTGCTGTCATTGGGCAGAATACAAAATAATCACTTTTCAGGAGATAAAAAAAGGCATTTTTGTTGAGCCAATAAACATTGCAAAGTTAGTTGTTGCTATTTTCAACTGTTAAAGGGGCGGTCAACTCAGAAATATTCCTAGTCTAATCATGGCCTTCTGATTAAATAATTCGTATTGCACAAATGCAATATTAATCCGAATATCATGTTGAGTCCAGTGGGGCTGCCTAGAACACATTGGAAAGACTGACTTCCTCTTTAATACAGGTCAATAATTTGTGAAAATAGCACACGTTGTGGACTGACCAATAATATAGATTTGGGAAAAAATATTAACTTAACCTAATTTTGACCTTGGAGTTCTCCATTTCCATCTGTCTTAAACTCCAGTTTTCCCGTTTTCCGACGCTCTGCCATGTGGCCTGTTCTCGTACTTTATACCTGTCTGGATTTTCTTCGTAACTTTTGAGACGTTCGTTCATTTTTCTGTGGGTTTTGTAAATCACCTTCATAAGAAGCCTGGAACGACCCCCTCTAATTTACTGTGCACCCCTCCTCCATCTGTCACCATTACCCATCAACCCCCTTCACCATCTGTTGACCTCATGTCATTTTACCTTCCGCCACCACTGCTGCTCTTTTTTTTTTCTTTCCTTCCACTAGTTTGCTCCAGTAACTCCTTAACTTCTTTCCTTCTCCTAAAATAGCATGTTAGTGAGAGAGAAAATAAACAAGAATGATGCCCTTTAGTGTTGGCCTCAGAGTGTGTCTTGTTGATCCATGTTAGCAGAGCCTGAACCTCTGAATGTCAGTCTTCCAAAGCTCCACCTCCTGCTCAAAACTACATTTTGAAGCTGGCCAAGAGAAAACGGCACTGTCAAGTTTTTCGCTTCTATGCATCCATTTTCATGAAAAAAATGCCTAAATTGATTAGATAAGATCCATAATGGTCTTAAGTAGTGCCATATGGCAAAAGCATGCACGTACTGTATGTTTGAGAACCAGGTATCAAATTCAACCACCATTCCACAAACCCTCCCCCAACCCCTTAAGAAAATATAAATCACGCAGCATTCTTCTCCCATGACTCATTGTCTCCATTTCACCAGCCTCATTGCTTTATAGCTCTCCCTTCTTTTTCTTGACTTTTTCCCTGCATTCTTCCTTCTTCTCCTCTGTTTCTCTCTCCTTATTTTCATCCCCTTATTCGTTTTTTTATCCATTGACTCAATCCACCCTGCTCCCGCCCTCCTTTCTCAACAGATTGATTCCAGATGTTGCTCTAATCCTCCTCCCACCCTTTTGTGTTCCTCCCTTTTTTTCTTTCCACTCTGCTCTGTCCACTGCAGAACCGAAGCTCTGTAATTTGATGGTCGTGTATAATTTTGCTTCAGTTTTAATTGGTATTGCGGTTTGACTCCAGGTTTTTGTTGGCAGTGCAACACATACAGTGCACCCTTAGAAGCAGTTTCAACTACCCAGTTGCGAATTGAGATGGAATTCGCGTAGTCTACAAGAACCAGACTATTTGCTGAAAGTTCTTAAAAAAAAAAACTTCACAAATGACGGACGGGTAACATGTTGAGCAAGTTATGGCATTTCAAAGCCACACGCCCACAATGAATTTGCAGAATATGCCGTCAACTCTGAAAGATATATTATATTCATAAATTATATATATGCACCCAGCCGTTGTCTGTGTGACTTATCCTCGCTATAGGATCGCGGGTGTGTTGAAGCCTATCCAAGCTGATGGGGTACGTCTTGTACGCCAACCAATCGCGGGTTATTATATATCCATCAAAAATATAATAAATATCCTAAACATATTTTTATAAATGAATTTGCACATTTAGAAAATAACTGTCTGTACTTAGAATTAAATGTATATTTATTTTTATTATATTAATGTATTCATTAAACAATATTGAATCACGTATTGAACCGTGAGCCATAAAATTAAGTGAGTCCTAATAAATACATAAACATGTTTATATGCTCGAAATGGTGTATACAACAAACACAAGAGCTCATGGTGTGAAGTCTAGTTCAGCTAGACCCAGTAATCTTAGCAGCATGCAAACGGCCTGTCTTTAACCACCAGCTGTTTTTACAAAGTCACTGTGTTGTCCAATATGAAGCGCCTCATTCCCCTCTAAATGTGCCGCACCAAGGAGCGTGTTCCCCCTGGGGACAAGGCGTTGGGGGGGAGGGAGTGGGGGGGGATTGGTTCCAGATGAAACAGGAAGTGGCGAGAGAGCGAGAGAAACAAAGAAAAGGCTGTTTCATATGAGCGAGAGGGGACGGGTTGAAAATGAATAATCTTTTCCCCATCCTTTTCTCATACCTACCTTCACTCAGTGGACCAACCTCCTGGGATGCAGTAAATGCAGTGCTTGGCGTGACGTCCTTAGTTTCACTGCATCTTAATTCTTCATCTTACCTAGACCTTATGAAGAATTCTATGCTTCCAGCTTTGTGAAAACAGTTTTTGGAAGGCCCTTTTCTGTTCCAGAATTACTGTAGTGTTTTGCCAACATTGCTTATACTCATTGACAGAAAGCACAACGTGTATGCGCGTCCTATATAGCAACTGTGATGGCTAAAGCAAGGCTCAAAATAAGTGGCTTCTCACTGCCGTTTGCGAGTTAAAATTATGATGCTTATGCAGTTAGATATGGCTGGCTATTATTGTGGTAAGTAAATAAGGGGCAGTTCACCTCAGATCTCACTTAAAAATTGCATTTTGAAACCTCATCCCTTGCAATTTCAGTGAAATTTTGGATTGGGGTAATTCAACACGGAAAGCTAAAATTTCAACTTGATCAAATCAACGGTCAGTGAGAGCTCACTTTTTTCCCGCACTTTTCTTGCATGTGGCCGCCGAATTTCAAATAGGATTTGCATAACAACCTCTAGCCCGATTTAAAAAAAAAAATAAATAAATAAATAAATAAATAAAGCAATGTATCTCTGGGAATGGTAAATAAGCAGTCCAAATCTGTCATTTGTTTTCGTATCACAGTGAATTTGAGATGAATCGGCTTTTGACCAAGAGTACATTTGGACCTTGAAATTCACAATAAGGTACACACCCGACCTGAATGACACAACTACAAAAAAGTTGCCCATAGGCTGCTTAGTTATTTAGTTATTTTAGTTATTTCTCAGTTGCTCATTTCTGTTACTATGTTATGATAGCCTTTTCCAGGAAAATACTGAATAATCCGAAACTTCGACTATGGGTTCATACAAGGCCATGCAGTCTACATCCATTACAGCCTACATTAGCAGCTAATTCCCACAGAAATCCATTTGAAGTTCTTAGTTCTCAGAGCGAGAGCATGATCATAATTTTTATTCCCCTTGTGTGCTACATCAGCAGTCCGACTGGCTAAATGTAATACTTTAGAGCAATGCGAGTATAGCCGTTATCGAATGTATTAAAATTGCATGTGCTTCTTGCTGTGGAATCGGCACTGCGAAGAGGCTGGTTTCTAAGACAAATTTCTGGAAAATTGGCTTTCCATTCTATGATATACATGCATACGTACACATTTTCTGCAAAATTTAAAAAAGTAGAGTTTCTCTCATTGGTTGAAAAGACCAAATGACCCCTTCCAAGTATGATGAGTTAATGGAAGTCTGACAAGCCACGCTAATTGTAAGATAACCTAAGATTGGCATTTAATTGTGAGACACTAGAATTAAGTGCTTGAATGATTGAGTTCACTTTTCACAGAACTGTGGGTCTAACCACGATAAGGCAGAGCGTATCTAACTTTGAACAACAAAATAAAAGGCAATTTAATAACTATGTGGAAAGAGAATTGGACGCACAAATGATGAATAACGCTGCACACGCAACTCAAATGGACCACTAACCGGAAATTAATTGTTACATTGTGGCATGTGTCAGCTGCGACAAGTGAGGATATCAATTATGTACATTGAATGTTTATATAACGAATGTGGTTTATTTTCATAATTTTCAGTTTTAATTTTGACCTTTGAAATATGTGCAATTGTTTTTCTGTTTTAAAACCCCTCCAAAACAATTTAGCTTTGCTAAAGGACGATAAAATCCATTCAGAAAAATAAAATTTGAACTGAAATGTCTTTGAAAATTGTCCCACTGATTTTTTTTTTTTTTTTAGACATTTTGCCTTCATTCCCTATTTCGATTTAACAAAAAACAATGTTGATTATGTAAAAACAAATTCTTCATTTGTTATATTGTCTCATTCATTTTTTTCTAATCATTCAATAAAACTGGGCATGTGAACAGAGGTGGGCTGACTTCTTCTGTTCTGTATGTGAGCTAATGTAGTTTTACCTCATCTTCGTCTCTTTGCAAATAACTTTGCTAATCCCTGGCTCAATCTAGTCTCATCTGTATCTCATCACAAATGTTTTTTTGAGTTTAGCGTGCATACTTTCAAGCCACAGTTGAACTGCATTACCTCTCCTGCCTCAATCAGTATTCAAGCTGTTGGTCTTTTCTGGTCTAATGTGCCGTCACTTTTACAGATACTTGCACTTGATTGTTTGAGTGAATGTTACTCGGAAAAGATTCCCATCAGCAGGCGGGTGGAGATTAGGGCCAGGAGGTTGTAAGTCTTTTGACTTCCGTCAGAAGTCGCGACTGTCCTTGTAGGTGCGGTGGAATTATTCTGCTCGAGCGCATGCTAAAACATTTGTCCGTTCCTTACTCCCGTTGCTTTGAACCTTGCATATTTGCCTTTCTAAAGCCCGCCAACTGCACCATCCCCCATTCATAACGCTATATTCCGCCTCCCGCCCCATTCCCCCAACGGCAGCTTCATGTTTTTCCTCTCTGTCCTCCTCATCTCCTGTAGGAGAGTCGTGGCATGGGTCTCAGTAGGAGGTCATGTTTTCTCTGCAAGGCATGTCGGCAGGCAGTATTACGCTCGTGTCTTCTGCCTGTCTGCTGTCAAAATATCAGCGTTTGGTTAACTTTCACCCATTGTTCCAGTCCCGCTCTACTGCCCCTCTCTTTTGTTCCTTTTAGCCGCCTCCTCACCTCGCTCTGCAGCAAACAATAGTTTCTTTAACCAGGACAAAATAACACCAGGAAAGAGAAAAGAGGGGTGAAGGGACAAGAATAATCTAATTAAAATTAATTACCGAACACAAAACCGCCGCACTGGTTTCTGGGGGAGGTTCTGACTGTGTGAGAGGAGTTACGTGCCTCTCTGTTTTGAGAGTAGCGCTTGGTGGGTCGATGAATAAAAAATGTTTGTAAGCTGCGCTCATCATTCCGAGTCCACGCTGTTCCTCCCACTTGTTTTCGTGCTTTTCTAGGTTTTGATAAAAATCACTCCAATAATATCTGAATATTACTTTAAAAACGTGTCAACCTTTATCTTTTATTTTTTTGCACCAATTTTAACTATTAGATGCATTCATCGAAAAAAAAAAAGTACTGTATTTTTTTTTTTATATATGCAAAAGCATAAAAAATATCTCCCCATTTGTACGGAACAATTGTAATATAACGTTGTCCGTCATATTACAGCCACTTACATACCACTTGCACTCGTTCCCCTCCCATTGTCTCTTTCAGAACAATGAGCCCTTAAATCCTGGTTTCCATGGATACACACCTCACAATCAGGTAAGATACTGTCAATTCTTGCAAAGCTTGATGGCAAGAAATATGTTTTCAAATGCATACAAAATGTCCATCAAGCATATCCTTCTAATTTGTGGCCCATTTCAGACTTATATAATAACATCGAGCACTTTTCTTCAAAGGGGTGTAAGTCAATTAAAAACAATTGTTCGTGAATATTTTGCTTGTGGAAGTTCATCTATTTACTAGTGGTTGTGTAGCAGCAGGATTTACTGTGTAGCACTGTTTAATTTCCGCCTTGCGTCATCCGTTGGTAGCTCATAATTGAAGCTTGTTGGAGAATAAGATGAAAGAACCAGGTTGCGATTGAGCTCCTCTTTCAAAGGCCCGCTCTCAGACTGCAGCTCGCATCGCTGTTCTCATCTGCTTTAGAATAAGCTCTGCATCCTCCACATGCAATACTCTTTCATTTTGTTTCTATTCCTCTCTCCAACTCATTTGAAGCATTTTCCACCCATGAATATTGCTCGCGGTAATGTGCAGCGTTGTGGAAGACCGGCTGACAATTTTCTTATCTTCTTCTGTGCAGCAGTGCACTTTTAGCGGCTCAGACCAGCTCAGTGTGTGAGCGAGCGGGGGTGGAGGGGTGAATCTGTGTGTATGCTTCTGCAACTTCTATTTTTGGTCCACAAATGACAAAGAGCTTGTGTGTCCCCACCTTTAGTTGCGCCTGCACATTTGTTTCTCCAGTGTGTTTGGGATGTAGCTTTCTGGCGGTGCCACAGGAGGGAAGTGTTGGTCTGTGACTCACTTCTCGCCCCGCAGACTCCTGATAGCCCAACATGGGAAATATCCTCCTCCCATATATGCTCATTTCTCTCCTCGTCCCCTTCTCATCCTTCTCTGCACTTGGCATCTCCTTTCTTGGGAATACAGCGCTCTTAGCTTCCATGACAGGAGCTTATGGAGGGCACGCCTGGAAGAATTTAACTGTCAAGTTCAAAGTCAGCTTCATGTATTTTATCTCTTTCTCAGTTTCCCTTCCACCAAGTATTCTTTAGTGTGTGTGTTCTATTCAGGTCAACAAAAGTTGATTATGGGAATGATAAAAAGCAAGCGTGGGAAGAAGTAAGTAAAGAAAAAAACAGATGTAACCCTATAAAATAAAGTTGTATTCTATTGTAACTTCTTTAATTAAGATGGCTTCCCAGCTGGGAGGCTTCCATCATGCAAATGTTCTTCAGGCAAGGGCGTCAGCTGTTTTTTTTATTTCGTTTGTTTGTTTTACTAGCTCATCTCATGCAATATTCTCATTTTAGTCGCTACAGCTGTCATCAGGAGCACTTGTGCAGCCCACAACAATTTAACTCTTTGGGACATTTGAAAGTAATGCTCTATTTAATCATTGTATCTCATTTTGTTCTATTGTTGACTTTACTATTGAAAGCTTAGGGCAAAGTATGGCGAGAGAAATATATTTTTAGACTTTGATCCTGTTATGTCTGGTAATATAAAAAAGAGCTCCATTAAAAATGCCCCCAAAAAATAGGTTTGTCAAATGTCAAGTAAATGTTTGCTGCTTTGTTGTGTTCTGTTTCTAGAATGAGGAACAAATAAAACAGAGGTGTAAACGTTGTTATCACTATATATTATTATGAAAAATTTAGATTATTCCTGCTCTCCTCTGTACACAAACTCCTGGTTAAAATGCAAATATAGTAAGCCAAGGCCTGCCTTGCTGGATCAGCTAGTTTAGAGTTTCCCAAACTTTATTGACCCACGGCACCATATAAATATTAGAACAAGGTCATGACATACCACCAAGCAAAAATGTCATAAAAAGAGTGCAATATGTTATATTATACTGTTCATGAACTACTTAAATATTTGCTGGTTTAGGCTTATTTTTAAATTGAGTCTTTTTAACTATGGAAAGAATTTGAGTGAGTCAAACTGATGAACTTTGTTTGATTCTGTGTGCCGGCCAACCAAGGTTGAGCAGCACATGATCACAGCACCACATCAATGTGTGCATAATATGCTTGTGTTTGCGTGCGTTTATCGCAAAAGTCAGTCAGTGTGCTTAATCTTCAGATCATCCCTCATTCATCCTCTCATCCTTCTCACTTACAGCCTTAATCCTGTCATCCCTCGCTCATTGTTTTCACTCGGCCCTTTATCCATTTATCTCTTCATCCTGTTATCTGTCACTCGCATCCACTGCCCCATTGTCCTTGCCCCCACTCCGGACAACTCCCGCCAGATATTCCTTTTCCCCACCACCCCCTACTCTGATCCCGCCCTTCCTCCATCCCTCTGGACTCAGTTCCAGCCAGACTCAGCAGATGTCTGAAAGCTTGGCATTAAGGCTTCTTTCCGCAGTGCTCCATCCCTTGCATATGGAAGTGCGGTGCGGAAAACTGCTCTCTCATCTCTGCAACAATACAGTGTTTGGACATGTGGAGCCACATCTAGAATAGTGATGCAGTGTGCTTATGTTTAATGTCAGTTTGGGGTTTAGAGGTTTGCTATTACCATTTTTTCTTTTTTTTTTTACTTTTTTTTTGCGCGGGGCTCCCATCCGTGTTTTGAACGCAGCTGCTGCAGAGGATGGTAAGCTTGGAGCCTACCCACACAGCTAGGTCTTTTCAGTCTGCCCTAGTAGCTAGCTACTGCTGCTTTTTGCAGCCGACGAGCTGTCATGCAATAAATAAATCATCTAAAAAAGCTGCAATGCAGTGGGGGTTGCCTTCTGTACTCACACTGCCAGTGTGAAATGAAGAAAGACTTTCCTTCCCTCCCGTTTTCTCCTCACCAGGGGATTGAGAAGACTGCAGTGAATTCTTTCTGATTCCAACCCAGTGAAGATTTAGCTGGCTACATGGATGCTCTGATCGTTTGGAGAGACTGAGGCTGAGAAGGAGGTCAAGTTTAAAAGAGAGGCGGGAACAAGAGGAAGCTGTGGGAAGAGCGGGCCGCGTAACATGAGCAAGTGAATGATAGACAGACACAGCAAAGAGAGAAAAGAGCAATAGAAGGAGAGGGGAGTCTCTGGCTGTCAGGCGGGGAGAGACGCTTTAAGGCCTGAGGGGATCCGAGCAGCGGCGCCGGCTGGTGAGACGAAGAAAAAGAGGAAGACGGTGACAGGCAGTCGAAGCTCGTGTTTGGAAGAAGCCACGCAACGGAGGGAAGGAGGAGTGGACGAGGGAGAATTTGAATGTAAAGACGGACGTGGACCGAAGCGATTGTTCGCTCATGGTCCTGGAGCCCAGGCCGAGGAGCGGAGGAGCAGGGGGGGAGGTTGGCACGCACCAGGAAGGGGAGATGAGAGGGTCTGTGAAAGAGGAGAGCTGGTCAAGAGTCGTTGTACCAAGTCAGACAATGATGGGGCTGTACTATCCAACGGCACTGCTGGTAAGTTCTTAAACTCAGACTAGCAACTTGGGTCTTAGTGTTGACACTGGAAAGAACAACAACACATAAAGTGTTGATTCGTTTTGTCTTCATGTGGCTGGCTTCCTTAGGCAATTAAGATGCAGATGTCTGCTGTATGAAGTCACATTTTATGTTTATTAAATTTTGCGGAACAGTGAATGTAACTTTGCTGCTTGAATTTCAGCCATATTTTGGACTTATCCTTTTTTAATAAACCGTTTAGCATTTTATTCTTAAACATACCCTTCTAGGGATGGATTTTGTAAATTAGCATTCACTACAAACAAACACACAATGATTTGCATGTGCTGTTCTCGGCTACTGTTGCTGGTTGTTTTCTGTCGCGAATAAATATATCTCAACCAAAGCAAGAATTACAGAAGAGTACTACTCTATTTTCATTGGCATCATTGTTGCATTCAATGTTTATACGGTTGATAGCAGTTGCACGCCTCATTGCTTATAAACGTTTGTGGGTCTGTGCGCCATAGCAAATAGAAGCTTGGGGATTACAGTTTGTTTCATGGCTCTGTTCTGACATGTCCTCTTCTCTGGTTTGAACTTCTTTCCAGCCTTGTGTAGGGTTAAATGAGCAAGCTGAAGTTGCGTTACTGACCTGTGTTGACAGGCATGCACCATGAGTATGACTGCCTTCGTGGCATGTACAGTATTCTGTACGTCATCATGTGTTGTATTGTGCTTCATTCTTGCAAGGAAACATCGTCCACAAAGACTTTTCGGGTAAAATTATCTATTGAGTCTTTGATATCCACAATTTTCTGATTTTGCTAATAGTCAAATTAGTGGTCACGTGTGCATTGTTTATAAATCTTTAGTGCCTTCCTGGTGTTCTGTTGAGCTTATTTGTTGACATTCTGATGCTTTATGGAAAGACTGCCTGATTTTCCCATTAATTACAAAAGGCTTGTTGGTCATACGCAACTTTGGATTTTGAATGGGATCCTCACCCTGGTGCTGCCCTCACTTTATGTTTCATTAGAGTGAATCGATTGAGAATATGTTTTAGTTTGCATCCAATCCCAATTCCCACGCGCACCAACAGCATCATTAGTCAATGTATTGGTGGACGAATGGCATTTTGATATATTAGCTTGTACTTTCTGTGTGTTTTAGCTTGTGACAGTTTTAGCTTTTAAAGTCCCAACCTTTCACACTCATATGTCCCGTCTGTAATTTATAATTTTCTATTTTGTATTTCTCTTGTCAAATAAAGATCTCTTGTCATTTCCAACTGTGAGCCAGTGACCTGCTGATGTGCTTCTCTGGAACATTTTTTGATTGGCCCAAAGTGAGGACGGAGACGAGGGATTCTTCTCTAAATCGATCATATAAGCAGATGGGAAGTAGGCTTTACTTGATGGACATTACAGTGAAAGAGGTTTGAGTGACATGATGTCGTCACTACTTTGAATGGTGGGGTTAGGGTCGATGTTTTCTTCTCCAAGCGCTGGAAAAGACATGAGTGCAAAAGTGCAGAAGAAGGCATGTTAAGTATTTCCATTCCGTTCCATGCAACTCAGTTCAGTTACAGGGAACATATGGGAATTGTTTGATTGATGAGTTGGTGTCAATGGCTGCCACATTCGGTGGCTTTTGCTGATGTGTACTTCACAAGTCAGCAGACGGTCATAAGACTCACGCTTGAAAGGTTTCTCTCGAAGCGGCCGCTTTTCCTCCCCTCATCTGCTCTGTGTTTGGAAAAACATATGGTGTCGCAGGTGAAACAACGGTGTGTACATGAGGTGGGAAGGAAAATCTAATCACAAATAGTCTCTACTCCAAAGCAGTGTGTGATTTGTAATATGAGATTCTGAAAAGGACTGCTGATGCATTATGTATTTGCTGTACTTATCACTTTTTAACTTTCATTTAAAATAGACCTATTAGCCATATTGTTAAAATTGTTTTGGCAACACTGGTGATAAGACCAGCCATTTTAATTCCAAGTCCAAGTTTAAAACATTTCAAAGTAGGAATCCTTCATTCTCTCCTTTGTCAGTGCTTATTAGCGTATATCCGACTGTTGTGTTTTGTTGCATGCACTCGTCACACTGGTCAAATCAGCAATTTTCCGTCACGACTGAAGCCGTCCTCTTTTGTAGTGGTAAATCAGCCACTCAAAACGAGGTGAATGGAGCCGATCACAGCAGTGCCAAACTGAGTAGGGAGAATAAAATTTGACACAACGGCACTGACCACAATTTTCTGATCCTCTTCTCAAGATGACACAGCATAGGAGCTGCAAAACACATCAGCATTCAGCCTTTTCCGAGCATGCGAACAGCCCCAAATCGATAAGACTAAAGGCTTTCCTTTTGGATGGCTGCTTCATCACTCATGACAGCTCAATCGTTTGAGCATAGCCCACCGTAACTGTCTTTGGTGCAGATGGTTCTAAAGTCTGAGCTGGATGTCAGCGGCCAGTGTGGCTGTCACTGCGGCAAAACTGAGCTGTCAGGCTATTGGATTAGGGAAAGAGAGGGACAGAGCTCATTTGCTTTGAGGCAAAGCATCTTCGTTACTGTAATTAAAAAGGCTGTTTCTAGGCGTCACCTAGGACACAGTACTCAGCAGACCACGAGCGAATGTTGCTTCATATTCAATCAATGGTGCAGTCCTCTTAACCTCCATATCCATTTTCAAGGCTGGAAATAACTTTTTTTTTTTTTTTTTAAGCCTTTTGACTTAATTTGCCTGAGCAACTTTAAAATTTTGAGGAGCATTTTTTTGGCAGGGTAATCCCAGGGAGTTGAATGTAAGGCTGCAACAATCATATTTTAATCTTTGGGTCTCCTACTAAAGTTATTTTGAATTATCGCGGAGTTAAAGAGCAGTTATTACAAAGAAAAAAGACATTTCACTTTGGAACGAAAAAAAACCCCCAAAAAATTAATTAATCAACAACACATTTCTTAAATTCATATTTTGCATTAGCTACAATTTTATTCTCTGGAAAGATTGGGAAAAATGGTTTTAAAAAGTGTTTTTAGAAAATACCCTTCATACTGGGCGTCTTTGGTGTAAAGCAAGTTCTGTGTTACGATGATTACATGTCATAGTGCTCGCCTTGCATTTTAGTCCGAAAAGCTCTCGCACTTTTTTTTCCCACTGCATTTTTTACATCCTCCGGCTCAAAATCCAAATAGCTTAGCTTCGGCCTTTTACCTTCCCATTTGTAGGTGACGTAAGCACGTTGCACCACATACAGTTAACACCCGTTGGCAGTTTTGCTATTGAGTGTTTTTGTATGAGGCGCAAAATGCAAATCTGCTTTTTTCAAGCCTTTGACTCTTGTCTTTCACTTTCTGTGTATCCATCTTTTTTATAGCTTTCTACCCAGACCATGTTTGTTCTTATCTTTGCCATAAAGGGGATATGCGTTTAAAAAATAATATGAGCGAGCAATATTGCTGTCACCACACACAAACGCATTCAAGATGCTTTTGATGTGCCGCAGCAGCAGCACAGCTATAAAGAATGTGTTGGCCGTATTGTTGGCTGTACCATAGCAGTAGCGGAAATAAAGTGGATATTATCAGAGTCAACAAGGCTGAGCCGAGACACCTCCATTAGTATTTATTGACTACTGTAGTCTAATGTTGTCTTTAAATTTCATGAATAATGTGTCTTGGATTTTTATTTTTCTGTCCGTCATTACCATTTCTGCATTTCAAAACGAGTATTGAATTTTCAAGCTGTTAATGTATGTGTGCTGTAAATATCACATGGCTGGTTTGACTGAAAACATACCTGCTAGCGATGTGCAGGTAGGAGGTGGAAAGTATAGCAGAAATAGATTGGATTGGAGTACAGTAATGTATTGAAGGAATTAAGAGGGAAATTTGTGTCATTCTACCATTCCGTAGGTCGTGATAAAAAGTGAATTTGTCTTAACCATTTTTTTTTTGTTCTTCTCCAGGGGTCTCAGGATTCCGCAGGAGCACAGGATGGTTTGGTGGCACCAGCCTTCTCAGCATTCCCTCCGCCACCTCCTCCCCAGAATGGGATAGCTGGGACAGAATTTGGCCCTGGAGCGATGTTTGGTGCATCGGGTCAAGGCACCGCTGAGGTAGGCGCTGGTGCTAATGGGGATACCACCAGTACCACCATCAATGACAGTGTAAGCATTGTGTGGTGTCAAAGGGTTTGCTGGGTGTTAAGGCCTAACTTTACATTTGTCCCGCCTGTGTGGAATGAATCTTGTATTCCGCAGAATAGCACAAACCTCCGAATTACAATACATGTTTTACTAACATTCCATTTAGATATGTCAAAATAAGGGCGTGGATATGATTTGGATTTGTGAAAATGCGATTATATGGCATCAAGTTATTTAGGGGAACATTTTGTTAGCCGCCTATTGACTGGCAACCAGTCCATGTTGTACCCCCCCCTGTTTTTCCTCAATCTCTTTTCACCTTCTACTTCTACCGCAGATTAAGCCTGAGGACACCACCCAAGGAGAGGCAGCTGTACAGTGTGGTACTGGGGGGACAGCAGCAGGAGGATCTGGAGGAGAGTCGCCAGAGGCCAAAGGAACCCCCAAACGTCTCCATGTTTCAAACATCCCATTCCGCTTCCGAGATCCAGATCTCAGGCAGATGTTTGGGGTAAGAATTTTGCAAGTGCCGTAGCCTTACACACACACACACACACACACACATTCACACGAGTATCAGTTGACGAGTCAAGATGCATTAGGATCACCTTGGCAAGACAGTGGACTGAGAGGTTCATGGTTGTCCTTTTGATGATTTATTGAGAAGTGAATTTGTGAGTCCATGTGCTAAACTGGGTGGAGGAGAAAGGTGAAACAAAGAAAACGGCAGCAATGTGTCCTATGTGCAATAGTGACCTCTAGTGCAAAAAGTGGACTTGACAAGTCAGAACATTCTGAATTTTAATCAAACTCAAGTCAAAAATAATTGTTGCGTTTTTTTTCTTATATTGTTTTTGTAATTACTGTGTGTTATTTTTGCAGCAATATGGGAAGATTCTGGATGTAGAAATAATTTTCAATGAGCGGGGCTCAAAGGTAAGCAAATCCATCCAATCTGACCTCACCCAACAATCTATTTCACTCTAAAAATATAATACAATATGATATAACATTGGAATATTAGAAGTCATTTTTCTTAAACAGAAGTTCAATATAAACCATTATCAGAAAATCACATACGCCCCAATGTGATAAATGTGTACTGCACCCACATGCCTACTTTCTTGACACGTCCTTTGCGCCACAGGGTTTTGGCTTTGTGACATTTGAGACCAGCGCTGATGCAGAGAGAGCCCGCGAAAAGCTCCATGGCACATTGGTGGAAGGGCGTAAGATTGAGGTAATTTTCCCATCTGTGTCCACTGCACTTTCTGCCCTGTCTCTACTGCCATTCTAACTGTAGAACCCCTGATTGCTAGCTAGCTAGCATTGATAACACTCTGATGCAGCGCATTCATGTCCCACTGCCTGGTCCGCTGTAATATTTGTTTTTTCCATTTTTTTAAAATTTATTTTTGGATTATTTATTTATTTATATTTTTGGTGAGACTGATTGGGGGTGCAAGAACACATTTAAGGCATGCTGGGGTATTTTTCCTCTGCAGCATTTTATTCCCTCTTGAAGCTGTTCTCTCTTCTGCTTTTTGATGTGCTACTTGTAGCCACATTGATACATGTTTTCACCAACAATCGGAATGTTGTCTCTGTGGTTGGCACCGGAGGGCACGAGAGGAATGCAGTGGAAGGATCATGCATGGCAGATTGCTATCGGATGCTCTTAATTTCTTCCCCGGCGTACAATAAATCCAGTGTTCCCCTCTCCTGATATTGTGGCTAAGTGGTGATTGTGGCACCTTGTACAAAAGCAGCATGCAGGGAATCACAGCAGCACCAACGCATGTTCACTTTGTGTTTGTCTTAATTAGTCCGAAAGACCTATTCAGTGCATTACACATTTTTTGTTAAGTTGTTTTGCAATCTGATTTTTGTATCCGATATCTGTTTTGGATCTCTTGACCCAGGTCACTGCAGGACAAGAGCCTGCATGAGCTGACTGTGCTGACTTCAATTTGTGTGTGCGTGTGTTCGTGTGTGTGAGAGCAAGACAGAGCGCGAGAGCGAGCGTTGACAGGACCTGCATGACGGATGAAGGCCGGACCTTTTTCCCTTTCAGTCCCGTATTCTGTTCTTCTGTTGCGTTTGCAAATACAAGATAGCAGCCTCCATCCACTGGTACATCCGCTGCCAGCTCCATTTTCAGTCAGTCGGCAAGCTGAATGGATATAGATGGAGTTACTCGAAGTGACAGCTTGTCTTGTCCCTTGCATTGCTTTAAGCTGATTGTGTCTCAACCCAATTAATGCATGAAAACAATTATGCCTCTGAGAGAAGTTTGTTGCATGCACTGTTGTACTCTTTGTTACAAATAGTCAAGTAGTCGTGTTGGGCTGTAGTGAGTGATGAAGCAGTAGTTGGTACAGTGTTTGTTTATGATGCATGGGCTTGAAGAAACAAAGGGCTGGCACAGGGCACATCTTGGGTTTGGTTTACACATTCTTCCTTCTTTGGAGAAAAGGCCAGGCACTTCTATTTGCAGCAGTGCTGTCTGGAAGTTCTCCTATCTTGCAGGTGTTGCTCTTGTAAACATTTCCTTTAATTGGTCATTTCAGAGTTTGGTGAACTATGTTTTCAATAATAAAGTTGGCAACACAACAGAATTCATAATAGCAAGCATTATAGTTGACAAACTCTGATATATGGGCCCACTGTTTGCAATGGTTTTACTTAAATGTTTAGTGCGTGTCAAGGAGGCTTATTATTTTCCACTGGCATGAGTTAAGTTGATGTAGCCTAATTATGCATGACTAGTATTTTCCTATGGAAACATATCGTCTAACCGAGATCCGATCAGGGTGTGCGGATTCTTCCCTTGCATGCTAATTCTCCAGCTGTTTGTTATACGTATTAGTTTTGGTGATGGAGTTGTTTTGTTAGCATGGAATGTTGCACTTGGGCAGGTCAAAGTCATTGTCTTTTCATTGCAGTTGGACTGATTAATTACATTCTTATTTCGAATGTGTATCTATATTTAAAAAAAAAAAAAAAAGTTTTTTCTTCGGTCAGCCTAACTGCTGACTAATTGTTGGTACACGACACTGTGACTCTAACCAAGCATGTATACGGCCTTATTTTGATAGGTGGAGAATTGTTGCTATTTAAGTTGTACTGTTGTACTTTTTCCCTGGAATAAAACTCTGCGCTCCGAAGAAGTCACTTCACTACACCAATTACAACTAACTGATCATTGATCCCATCTAGAAAGTCTAAAACCATCTGTGACTGTATAATATGCAAAGCTAGACTCAGATAATTTAAGTCAGGTAACATTCTCTAGCAGTGCTCGACTCTCAGTTGGACATTTCTTGCAATGCGAAAATCTCAATATGTTTTCAGTATTTGAACTTGATTATAGCCGTGATCGATTTATGCTTCTATTTCTTTCAATTGAGTTTTCACCAGTCTACAATTACATTGTTAACCAGGCGCCTGTGAAAAGTGCACTTGTATCACCCAAGCATTTAATTGCTAGATATTAAATGCCCTAGACGTGTCAGTCTTAAGTTAACTAGCATCAATCTTCGGTCAAATTAGCGATTAGCATGGCTTGTGTCTTATTCGCTGCTACCAAAGCAATTGCTGCCAGTGTGGTCTGTACACTTACCAAATCCACGCAGAGATACTTCCTTGTTGGCCACTGTTGGAACCTGCCTGTGATGTATACCTCTTGGTCTCTCAGACCACAATAATATTGTCCCACATTTAATTTCACCATGCCTGACATTGAGGCTCAACTCCATGTGTTTAACCGCCGTGTTGAGTGTAAAATAAAGCTTTAAAAATATCTGAACTGTGGCCAATCACATAAGGATCCCGCCCTTCACTACCTATGATTGGGCCATGATATGCATATCCGTTGTGTGTGTGTGACCTTAGAGTCGAGAAGACTTTTTTTTTTTTTCAAACCGCCCCACCATTGTAAAATTGGGGTGCCTGTGTTCCCAAATTGGGTGCACAACCCTGTTGTTTCTTCATCTCTTATCTGCTTTATCCTTTTAGATCATGTCTCATAGTGTATGGACAGCAAAACTGAAATAAGACAAGATTGTTACGAAAAACATGTTTTTGGATGTTAAAATGTCAGTAAACTATAATATTTTTGCAATTTCTTGTGTAACAGTATTATGGCACATATTTGAACAGTGTTTTGTTTCGACAAACAAGCACATTTTCATTTTAATTGCAAGACATAATCGCATTATCACGTATCTCAACTTGGTATACTCAGGTTGGACTCATACTTTGCTGATTAAAAAAAAAAACATTGGTGCATCCGTATTTTCTAGAAAGTGATGTTAAACCTCGTGCACCGCAGCACAGCCCTGGTCAACAAGCGGAAGCTCAACCCCTCAAGGTCAACATCGCATTGTGCTACCATTCCCCGTCACATGCTCCAATTTGTGTTTGGTCCTCCTCCTGTGAGATGGCGTCTTAACAGGAAGTGTCAGCTCCTCCGCAGCGCAGAGTTTTAATCGGGCATTTGAACACAAGCACTAGCGTGAGTCACAAATGGTGGAGTTCTGCATGCGTAATCGCTTTCAAATTGGGCTCATGTGAGAGTGCATGGGGATGTGTGGCGAAATCTTCTTAGCCCCCCCATTTCTCCTGTTCATTTGGGCAGACATTGGCCATAAGCAATTTCAATATTCTTGTGACATATCCGATACTAGAGTAAATACCATGTTTATTAATGACCTCAGCCCAATAAACTGTGGATTTGACGAGCTCCATTTTGATGTAATAATACAGTTACAACACAGTTTCCTTTAAAATGGATCAATGGAAAGCACAAATCAGTATGAGAGTTTTTCCCATGTGTAACATTATTTGTAGCTTTAACTTGAAAGAAAAGGCAAGAGAAATTTTGCACTTTGGCCTTTCCACCCTCTTCCTACTTGCTGTCACATGTAATCCTTGTCTTCCGAAACTCTTACTTCCTTCATTGCCCAGTCACTTTGTCTTTGTGCCATTTCCATCATTGAAATTTTTGTTGCAACCAATTGCCCTACCTTTGTTAAAATTGTTTTGTCACGTTATGTCTCCTTTATTGGTTGACTAGATTCTTTTTTTGCTCCTTTATCCAAATCAATTCTCCAAGTACAGTACATTCCAACTCCTCTTCACAAATAACCGATAAGAAATCTTTACCTTTGTGTCTTTAAATAATGAGGAAAAGTATTAACTCTATTTTACCACCTCCCCCGTGGTTGTGTTAAAGCAAGATTGGCCCAGCACTACAGTCACATTACTAAATTGTTCTTTTGAAAATGTTTCCAATCCCCTCATGGGTCTGATTGTTGTAACGATGCCCAGATCTCTGTTAAGCATTTGAAGGCTACCATCCCCTTTCCCTCCGCTGTCTTCTTTCTCTCTCATTCTCTTCTGAGCTGTAACACTGCTGCTATCAGGTTTTTATTAGACATGGATGGTGAGGGGTTGACATCTAGCTTTCTTTTGTTGCCTGGATTATTTGTTCCTTTATTTATTATATTTTTTCTGTTTCCCTGACGACTTCTGTGTGTTGTTGTCAGTCTCCACGGTAACCGCTCGCTGTTTCCGCTGCAATGGTAAGTTGTGTACAAACCATCACTGAATTGATCCCCTTCCACCTCACCCCTAAAACGGGCCTTTTTTTTTTTTTTTTTTTCAATCAACATGTACAATGTACAGATGACGTTACCACTGTTGTTCTATCATGATACTGGGGAGCTTAAATTCAGGCCCACGCATTTGTTTTACCAAGCTAAACAGCTGTTGTACATATCATTTTACAGTCACAACATGGCACACACGGAGACACTGTATGCAATCGTCTGGATTTGGATTGTGTAACAGTAATACTTTCTGCACCCATCCCCCCCGCACCATGCCATTAACACCTCACTGGGAATGATCGAATGTAATCACTCTCCTCTATGCAATGACACAGCTTTCCACAGTCTTTCTGCTTATCCATCAGTGTATGAAGTATTCATCCTATTGATTCGTTAAAAAAAAAAAAAGAAAGAAATCAGTGAATGCAAACCGCTAATTTCTTCTTTTTATTGACCTGCCAGCATTTTACATTCTAGTAATTTTGACATTTAAAATGTTGACATAGGCCTGATAAATACATTTGGAGATTTCCTATGAGTGATATTGATTCCCAGATTGCAACAAAACTTTGGGATGCTCTTAAAGCAACTTTGAACTCCGTGGTAATAAAACTCCTAAGCAAACCCCCCCATCATTTACCACCTTTTGGTTATTCCGTCTGAAATTAAGCAACAGTGTATGATTCCAGGCAACCAGTCATATCTTTGCAAACCGAAACTGAGGCTATATTTAGAGTTAATTTTCCAATATTTGGGCAGGCAGTGGCTGATTCCGCTTCAATTGTCGTTGACTCACACGAAGAGCCGGAAGGACAACTAAAAAAATGTTTTGATGATTCATGTTTTGTGTTTAAAAATCACATACGAAGCCACGATCCTCCAGCTCACTAACCAGACAGTGTTGTAACCATATGCGTCTCTAAACCGATGCGGGGTTTACCTTTGCTATTTTTGGGGGCTCTATTTTGCTGCCGTTTTTGTTTTCTTCTGTTGGTTTGGTATTCTTGTAGTGGATTGTCTGTGTATTAGTAGTTGTAGTTTCTAGTCATAGTGTACTGGTCTTAGTTTGTGACACACAGTTCGCTGCCTGGCACAGTGTCTCATGTCCATTTTATTTCTCTCCTTTTTGGGAATGAGATTTGCTCTCTCTTTCTCCCTCTCTCCTCTTTATTCTCTTCTCTCTTGTTCTCTCTCACTCTCGGTTCCATCCATCCTTTGGTGCTCTGTTTCTCAACCCACCACATGAGATCTTCAGGAGAATGGTCACCAGATCTAATTGAATGATGCACCTTCATATACTTATGTATATATTTTTGGATTTAGATGTTTTTGTGTTATTCATGTAAATATTATCCCTTGTTTTTTTATTTTGTCTCTATTTTTTTGTTTGTTTATGGACTGGCTCTGTCTCCGTACTTCTCACCTGCATCCTTTCCTCTTAACACCCCTGTTTTTACCATTTCCGTCTCATGCGTTTGATGTGGGAGTGCTGCGATTGTTTTTGATTGGTCTCTATGCTGCATCCGATGCTTGCTGATTGGCTGATTTTTCTTTCTCGTTTTATTTCTTTTTTTATGTTTCTTAACTCACTCTTGCTCATGTGATGCGCCCATATTGGCTGCCTGTAATTTCTGTGTGATATGATTATGATTATTGAGTTTGTAAAACAAATGTTTTTGCACCCCCTTTTACTCTCCCTTGTATTGTTTGTATTTGTTTTTTTTTTTTAGGTGTGTAAACCCCACAAATTTGGTTTCATATGGAAATGTGATTTTTATTTTGTCTGGGTCTGTTGGTCAGAATGGACTGGGTGGGCATAAGGGACAGGAAAGTGTGAGTGTTCTATTAACCTTTTAACATTTTCAGATTTACCTTCCGTTTGCGTCTGTTGATTTGCATGTCTTCCTGTCAGGTTCCATTGATTGGACATTACACAAATACAGCTACATATTGAACACTTTTCAAAGATTACACCATTATTCCTTTAAACTAGCCATAGTTTAACATCTCGCATGTATGCAAGTTTACTTTCATACAAAATGTTCCACATGATCGTATTTACTTCGCTCAGACGCCTACGGCACTTGCATTAGACGACTAGGCAAGCTAAGCTAATTGAATCATTTGCCACTGACCTTGTCTTTTGCAATGAGGGGAAAAGAAGGCAAGCCTCATTTCCATGCGAATGAAGCTTGAGCAGATAAAGAACATGACTCGGTTCGAGAGGCAATATGGATGGCGGTCCTCGCCATTAATGGTCTCTAAATGGGAGCACAGCGTCTATGAGCACACAAATACTCTCATTCCTCAGTCTCGCTCCTTCTTTGTCAGGCACACACTCTCCCCTCATCTTGTGTAAAGGTCATAAATCCTAGGATTGCGGCACAGTCAGATTTAGGAGCTTGGGCAGAGGGCTAGAATCTCTTTTTCTTAAAGCTCTTCAAAGGCAAATGAGGATAAATTATGGAGGGGCAGCATGATCCTTTGAAGCGCCGAGACGAGGAGTGATAATCAACCATCTTGGATTGAATAGCCTCTTTAATAGACTGAAAAATGTACCACCATGCATTTGTGCATGCCAAAAATGTCCTCCTCTCTGTCGTGGCTGCAGCAATATAACCCGTTTAGCTTGTGGCAGCCCTCGTACCTCACAATGAATCATCAGATCTTTACCAGACATCTCGCTCTTAATTGCATGATGACACAAAATAACCACAATTGTTCCCACCCACCTTTGTACACTAACACTGCAATCGCATCCATTTCACGGATGCACAAAGTCTGACCGGGCACGCATACTTGCAGCACATAATCCCAAGCATATCCGTGTAACTATTCTCTCCAAATACTCCACAGCACAGAACTGGCTTTAAAATAAAATAATCTACATTCACGTCTACTTGAGTGTCCTCTGTCCAGTTGTTGTCTTTGTGGCTTTGACTATGTGTCCTTCCATTGCCAGGTGAATAACGCCACTGCCAGGGTGATGACTAACAAGAAAATGGTCAGCCCTTACCCTAATGGAGAGGCTCTGAGCACGCTGCCTTACGGTAACAACCACACTGACCCACTAACGATGAGGCACTGTGCTCGCCTGATAATCCGCTGCGTTATCAGCCCAGTTAAAAATCCACAAAGTTTTTGTGTCTATTCTCTTCATATACTGTAACTCTTCATCTTTTACCCATTGCGTCTCCTTTATGACTTTCAGCAGGGTGGAAATTGAGCCCAATGGTCGGGGCTGTGTATGGACCTGAGCTCTATGCAGGTGAGGCATACTGAGCACCACCATCCTCATTCCTTATTCACATTCATACCCACCTTCTAGTCTTTACTCTGTATTAATGCACTGCTTGCTTAGCAGTTGTCCCCTCTGCTAATTATTAAAATGAAACCCTGAAGGCTGTGATATAACTCCCCCTTCCATCTCTATTTGCTTTGTTCCATTGCTTCTCTGCACCCCGAGCTTCCGACATGTTTAATTTTCTTCTTCTCTCTACGATATATATTCACTTCGCATCCCTGTGCAATACCTTTAAATCCTCCTTTGCTCTTCTCTCGTCCGCCACCCTCTCCAGTCCCAGGGTTCCCCTACACTTCAGCAGCCGCAGCAGCCACTACAGCAGCCGCGGCCGCTGCATTCCGTGGCGCTCACCTTCGTGGAAGGGGGCGGCCTGTCTACAGTGCGGTGCGGGCAGCTGTGCCTCAGCCTGCTATCCCGGCATACCCTGGGTAAGAATGTTACAAGTCTGACGGTAGATGCAAGAGTTGCAGACCTTATATGATTTGTATAGTGGCGGGCGGTGCATTTGGGGCCTGAGCCTTCAGTAGGGGCTTATTTGACTGAATCCACCACTTAATCCCACCACTATCACGTTATTGAAACCATCAATATTAAAAGATAAAAGTATATTATAACAGCGCGCTACTGTGCCCCGAAAGTTATCTGGAGCAGTTCCGTAGCAAAATATGCTGGAGGTGCGCCGACTGACCAATCAGAGGATTGAAAAACACTTTGTCGGCCAGCTCGGTGGCTTTTGGAGGACAAATTTGAAATCTGATTGTTTAGAAGAAGAAGAAAATGTTCGATTGCTAATCTAGTTAATTTACGTTGGCTGGCACTCTTTTACAATTTAGGTTGCAAATATACTGTGGTGTTTAGGCCAGCAGAAAAAGAAGGCCTTGCTGTCCCTGACCATTGTAGCCCCGACTTTATGTTAAAAAATAAAAAACAGTATGATCAATTGAGGAACGGGTCAGTTTTTTTTAGATAGTTTCCACTTTCTGTTCTGAGCAGGGAATTGTTTAACACAGCCATGCTCATGCAGAAGCCCAAACATTATTCACACTCCACTCAGAAATCCATGTGTCAATTGGACAGCAACACTTGAAGCCTGATTTGAATAAACATAGATACAGCCATCTAGGGATTTGCATTCATAGAGAAACAGACATCGGTGGATTGGCACCTACACAACCCATCCACCTGCAGTAATTATGCTTAAGCAGACACCTTGCACACTAATTTGCTCCTAATTATTTATATTTAACTTGTCCCCAGAGTTATAGACTCTCTGCGTGTCAATGTGCTGTGATAGTTGCATAATGGGCATGTGACTGCTCAAATGCTCCAATCAAATCAAAACTGACATCTTTGTGTCATTGGGGCTGCTTGAGATAACATAAAAAAAAACAAGATGAAAATACCCCTCTCCATGTTTGCACCAACAAAGATTTACCCACAAAATGCTCTTTATGACTTGGTTTTTATTTCTCTTCAACAATGCTATCACTATAAAATATATCCACTCCCTTGCAAAACAAAATATGTTTCTAGTTGGCAAACATCACCTTTGAGTGATTGAGTCCAATAAGTTGTCATGCATTGTTGTTGAATGTTTTGGTCGGATCTTATCAGCACAATTTGTAAGCATCTGAACAAGCTAGCCATCTGCCGCACAACAACATGGCTTCACCTCAAGTCACTCAAGCTCAAATAATATTCTCATGCTGTTGACCTGTCAATAGTTTTCAGCATGAGTAGCCCCATTGGGCAACGGGAAATTTAATGTTGGGCGCTTGTATCCACAAATCTATGATTCAGTCGCTGCTCAACTTTTGTGAGCTTTAGAACAGTTCCTTTTACTGAGCCAAGGGACACATTAGAATCATCCAATGGCACGTGACAAAAGTTTAATAAAAAGAATAGATTCTGAAATGGAGATAATCTCATCTCAAATCACTCGCAAAATGACTTTCTCAATGGGATGGTGATATGCTCACATTTATTGTACCTTCTTCCATCTGATGGAAAAGTCCATTAGAATTTGCAATACCTGACACGATAGGTTGCTGGCATAGATAAACAGACATATTTATGAGGAGTATTTAATTTTCCCACAGATTAAATTGATTCGTACTACTGATATGGTGTATTTAAAAAAAAAAAAAAGCTTGTCCCGGTTGTTTACAGATTGTTTTTTTTTTTTTAATGAAATGGTGTTTTATTTGTTCTGCATGCTGCATGGGTGTGAAATAATTCTCTCTCTCTCTCTCTCTCTCTCTCTCTCTCTGTCTCTTGCTCTCTCTCTCTCTCTCTCTCTCTTGCACTTTCTCTCTCTTTTGCTCTCACTCTCTCACCCACCTTGGTTTTTGGGACTGTGCACCATTCTGTTTTTGCACTCCTGGCCCCACTCCACATCCTACCTCTGTTTTTCTCCACATGCCTCCTCTCTGTCTTTTCGTGTTCTTCCTATGTTTCTCTCTGTCTCTGTCTCTCTCAGCGTGGTGTATCAGGATGGGTTTTACGGCGCTGCGGACTTATACGTAAGTAAACTCACCCACCAGCACAGGCTCCGTTCCCCTCCTCTCACAGCTTCCTTCTGCTTTTCCCCTCTGGGTGCGATTCGGCATGTTCGTCCTGTCATTCGCAAACACAGAGCTGCCATCTTACCCGGTGGACATGGCTGTGGTAGACTTGCGCTAAGCACAGCACACTCGCACTTCAAACTCTTTGGAAATTGCCATTTTATAGTTTTGTTAGCAGGGGCAAAAGAAATTTGAGTCTGGCTCTGGTCAAACTTTGCTGATTAATGATTAATTTGAGAATCTAATCAATTAATTTGAAAGTCTGAATACCACTACAGGCTGCTCTGTGGGTGGATGAAGCGGTGTTGCAAGCGTATAACGCAAGTGTGTGTGTGTGTGTATCCAGGTTGACAACGGTTGTTTCTGTTTTCTCTATAGACTAGTGTTTCAGGACTCAGTCCTTAGTCCCAGATTGCCTCAGGTAGGGTCAACTGAACACCAAACCCACAGTGTGCATTGCTTTCCTGTACTCCCTACTCTGACCTTACAGTCATCTTCTGATCTGGTCTGGAACACATTGTCTTTTAGTAGGCGTTCTACTGCCTTAAATTGTGCTTAGTTTTTTGTGGTTGTTACTAACTCACTGAAATGTGCATTTTTTTTTGGGGGGGGGGGGGGGCGGTTGTGGGGTCTTTACTAAAATACTAAATTGCCTTTTTCCCCAATTTCAGTAGAGAGCCTGATCTCATCTGGTTGACTTTTTTTTTTTTGAGGACTTGATACTACTCTTTTTTTTTTTTCTTAATACAAAATGTTAAAAGAAATAATGAAACCAAGATGGTTTGAATTCATACTTTTAAGTTACTGTGTCCTTCCTTTGAAATTGGAGGTTCCATTCTCAGCAAGATGTGGTAGCCTGCGGTGAGACGCTCTAATGGCCTCAAGTTAAAATGGAGAACATGGTCTCTTCTTGGTTTATTCACGCATGTGTGCCGCATGCAGACAAGCTGTGTTTCTGCTAACAACCTCCACTCTTGCACTCACCAAAAGGCCTTGCTTTCTCATGAATAACCCAATCTTATCCACTCCGCATCCTTGCACCGAGCCTCAGTGTTGAGTGTGTTATGCCGCAGAGGGGTTCTTTTTTCTGCTTTTCTGTGCTGTACTATGATCAGGTCACACCGGCGTTTGTCGTGCGTTTCGTTTTGGACGAAATTGTAATTTTGGTCACACATGTCAGTCAGTGTTAGATGATTTTCATGATTGTCAGCATAGGCTTGTGTAAGTGGTGTTGTGCGATCCTTTTTCCAAGTCTACTCCTCCGTTTTCTTTGCCCTGTCCACTGAATTCACATGAAAATGATACATGTTTTAAAAGATTGAAAGATTTATGCGTTCATACTAGCCACATTTGACCAGACTGGCCTGACTTTAATGTAATCTCCTGTTTTTTGCTCATTTGCCACCTATATATATATATACATTTATATATGTATATGTTAGTCTAAATTGAAGATTGAGAAATGGCCATTATCGCATTCTTAAAAACAATTGTCATGTGGGCTAATGACCCTTTGCACATTACTGGACAATACAAACAAAATATACTCCCTCCTTATATTTTCCATACCATACCCCAATAGTCCTCCTTCTGGGAGTCCCTTTTGTCAGTTGTGGTGTTGGTGTGTCTCCAGGGAGGCTATCCGGCTGCCGCCGCCGCTGCCGCTGCCGCTTATCGCTACACTCAGCCCGCGGCTGTAACCGGAGCAACCGCAGCTGCTGCCGCATACAGTGACAGGTGAGGACAAACACACAGCTCACTGTGCTGCAGAGGCGTGTGAGATGCAGCCCATACACAGAGTCATGGGACCTTGTGTAGTTGTAGTGCTACGGTTAATAATGCTGAAACAAGTTGGTAACGTGGAAGGAGATGTGCCCGATCAATATACTTGGGAGAATTAATAATATACTATAGCAGCTCAAGGTTTTTTCAAGAAGGCATTTTGACTGAATTCTTGACAATTACCCAACTCACAATTGATTAAATTGAGTTTGTTCGTAACGAGTGTTGAGCAGCACAAAAGGACATATGGAAACATGTACATTAAGTTCTATTTTTCTGCATTGTGTTTGTGCTCGTAGTTACGGCCGGGTTTACACGACAGATCCATACCACGCTTTAGCTCCTGCTGCTGCTGCCTACGGAGTGGGAGCCATGGTAAGAGAAAATGCAAACACGACCTGCATTTTGAGTTATGTTGATGCATTTGTTGTCAGGTTGAACTTTCGATTTTTTTTAATTTATTTACTAGAGGAAAATATAGAAAATTCTTGTGTGAGCGATTTTATTCCCCCCTTATGTATACTCTCCTTGCTTTATTGTGAATAATTGAATATGAACCAGAAAAAAACTTAGAGGTGGATTTTGCCCTCTAATAGAAAACTAAATTGTTTTAGAGTTACATGGAAAAAAAATATAAATGTAATACATGTTTTATGACTATTATGTGGGAGCAAACCAGTGTTGTTGTCGTCACCCAAATAAATACCAACTCTAAACAACATAAAAAAATAGATTCTACAGAGTCTGAGGGTGAACAATTTTATACATTTACAACTAACATTAATTGTCCGACGATGATTACCTCGTAGTGCGTTTATCTACCCTACCAAATTTCTGTGAGTCCACAGCAACAGTAATATATAAAAATAGCCCTAACGTGACCGTTGTCTCTCTTGTCTGTTTCAGGCCAGTTTATACAGGGCGGGATACAGTAGGTTTGCTCCATACTAATGCCACAAATGACACCCAAGGAATTTCTTGTCTCTCCAGAAGCCCTTTTTAAGCTCTTTGTTTGGCAGACGCATCCTTCCAACTCTTTGCTGGTGGACTAGAGTGACAACCCCCTTTTTTTCTATTGGCAAGAGAGATCGTTGCCACATCATCAATTCTCTTTCCTGTTTGTCTGACAAGGATTAATGAAAAAGCTCTCGGCACAATTTATGACCGCTAACTTTTTAGAAACGCGATTGGATCTGTTGGAAAGAGACTGCTCCTGCTTGATCCTCCACACGACACTACACCGTTTTCTCCCAAGCCTCATTCAAACCCACTCTCAAGTCTCTGCGCACCCACTCCCACAGTGATCGAGCTGCCACAAGAACAGCATTGCTAGTAAAACACTATACTGAAGAAAAGCGACGCCCCTCCGCCTTGACAATGTGGCGCATCCGTCAAGCGCAACAAACACGGGAGCGTCTGACTGACAGGAATTACTAAAAAACAAAAAAACAAATCAAGAACATGGCTTAAATCGCTTGATTTTTGGTGGACTCCCAAAAATGATATGTAATGTTCAAAAAAAAAATTTTTCTTCTGCGTTACCTCAATATTTTATCTCCTGAGTTTTGCTGCCATATATAGTAGACATGCCTTTATTTCTGGTTCCGACATTTCATTCTCAAAATGAGCCAGTTGAAATCACTTCAGTGATGAACTACCAACACTAAGCGGAGGGCGCATGCTCTTCTGCATTCCCACGAAAGGACTCCTTTCATTTCCTCGTTGTCAGACTTCATAGCTCCAGCAGTAATGCGCCGACTTAACATACTGATGGGTTCACAGCCCACCACCACCATCACTTTATGAGATTCAATCCACAAGAACAGAGGAAAACAAGCATCTGCATTTTGGCCTACAAAGTGAGTTCCTCCTCATGCTGCTGGTCTCATGAAGGAATCAATTTCAAGGTCGTTGTCAATTTCAGGACGCAACAAAAAAAAATTTTTGGCAGGATATTTTTCCAGTTTGACCCTTCATCCTGTCTCGGATTTTTGTAGGAGGCCTGGCCAAGTTTGTTCCATGTAACCCACCTCCATATACTCGCACTATGTTATTGTTATTATTTGCCTTCTTTGGTTCCAAAGATTTTTTTTGTTGTTGAAAAAAAAAGCACATTTTAGACTTGATATATTTCTCTTTTTTTGTGGTTTTGTCTGTACTTGACTATTATATTTTTTAATCTCTGGGTTTATGTATTTTTCAAGGTTGAAACAGTCCAGTGCTGTCCGCAAAACACATTTCAAAGGTTTGCGGCACTTTTGGGAACCTGCAGTTAATACCAGTCACAGAATATTTGTACACGTGATAATTGACTTTTTCTCCCCTGCATTCAAACTGTTTTGCTGTAAATCCAAAAATGGTAGAAATTGGAGTCATGAGGGACATTTGGGAGTTGATGGGGTGTTTGGAAATGCCAAAGCTCGAGGCAAAGGGATAGGACTGTTTCCACTTTGAAACATTGGAAAATTATGTGGATGGTAAACTGAGTCATTTTGAGGCGAAGATTATTAATCCTATAGCTGCCAGGACACCTTTTTTTTAATTTTTGAGTTGCTCATGGAGCTGAACCCTGGGAGGATGTTTTGTATGATTGTGACACTGTGTGCTGTAGTGAGTATTTTTGGTGCACTCTTCATTTTTTCTTTTTTTTTTTGTCTTATTACTCCTTGCAAGTATTACCACAAGTGTTGCTATGCATGCTTTCCTGGGAGAGGACAGATGTCAGAACTTTTTGCTTTGTGCATGAATTCAAATCGTAGTGCTGGAAGATGACAAGGTGCGTGAGTAATGTGTTTATTTTATAAAGTAGAGAGATGAGGAAAGAACTTTGGAATGTTTCCTGCTAGAAGGTGAGGGAGGAAAGTAAGAAAAAGTATCCGAGCCCAAAGTTGATTTCAGTCTGCTTTAATAATCTGGCCGATCTCGGCCAAATGCCTCTGAGGTCGTCACGGTAATCAGCAGTCATATCAGATATGTTGACAGTTTAATTTGGGACGTCCACCGCCCTAGCGACCCCCCCCCCCCCCCCCCCCCCCCCCATGTGGGTTTCCTTTGGTAATAATAGTGCTGAGGCAGGCCCACTGTGGGGCACTTCAAATTTTGCCTGCCAGTGAAAATTGAAAAATAGATGTTGGGTGCACAAAGTATTCTGTGCTTTTTCTTTGGAGGGGATGCTATTTGAACAGCTTTTGGAGGGCTTAACAATTTGAATGATAGGAGCCAACTTTTACACACAGCTGGTCCTCAACTCTGACCACTGCGTCCTAGCACTGTGCTCACATCAAACTTGATGATGGAACATTGTGACCAGGGATGAAGAAAACGCGTGTGAATTGCATGTGGCCTCTTTTCTGTATCACATGCTGTTTAAAGTTGCATTTGACAGTGACGTTTCATTTCACTATGTATTTTCCTCACAATGTTCTATTTTGCCATCCTTGTATCTGCCTTCTGTTTATTCTCCATTATTATTGAATGTATATAATAAACTGTTTGGTTTTTGTACTGCTTTGTGAATATGAGTGATTGATTCCTGCTTTTTATCCCCCCGGCTGTGTGTGTTGAGCTATTATATCTGGAGGTAATGAGCACATTTTCCGGTATGTTACTCACTCATGCTCTTTTTGTTTCGGTTTGAATCGCTTGAATGGTGTTATCCAATCGCGAAGGGAGGTTATTTGGCATAATACAAAAGAGAAAGGAAGGCACTTTTCAATCACTGCTGTGAGAGAAATGAGGAATGCCGCAGTCTTCTGATTAGACACGTGAATCGCGTTCTTCATAGCGCATTAGGTCATGTGACCCGGATGATAGTCGAGGCAACCATTGAGCACCATTAATGCTGCTTCTTAACTTTTGCTCTGCACCAAATCTACTGCGCCAATCAGCTTTTTCTCCAGCTCATCCTTTTTAATTTCTGCCAAGGGAGATTGGGGGGGCAATCTGGAAAGCATCTTGAATTGTAAATGTGCTGCTAATGGCTGTAAATGGGTCGGCTGTGGCGGCAAGTCTTGTATGCCCGCTAATTGCACTGATACACAAGAGGACAATTGGCAATTTGATGGCAATTCTTGCTGACTGATTGAAAGGGATGACTGAGTTTGTCTGATAGGAGCGGATTTGTGAAGTGATGAATTGACCTTTCACATTGTAGGCAGAAATGAAGTAGAGATTGCCATCCGTCTTCCGGCCATTAATTTTCTACTTATCCTGTTCAGGGTCACTGGTGAGCTCAAGCATAGCCCATCTGATTTAAATGGACGGGAATCGGGTAGATTGCGCAATCAGGATGTTCCTTTTTAAAAAATGATTTAAAAAAAAATGGAGCGATATAGCAATAAAAATAACTTATTTACAGTATTTTTCATTAAAAAGGGGGACAGCGTGTCACTATTCCAGATTATCGATGTTGACTAGTTTCTCAGAGATGACACTACAATGGGGGTAGGGGGTGCGATAGCCCCCTCAGAAATTTGTGTAGCTCCAGTTAAGACCCTCCAATATTTTATATGATATTATCATATTTTATTATTTTTCCTCCCCCCTATCAATCGGTCAAACCCACCTTGAGACCCAGGAGAGAGAAAAGTCCTTGAGAAACGCCGGCTTTTTGTATTCCATTGGCAGGTTGTAACGTTTTAAATGAACCTTTTCGTGATGCTTGCTGCATATCAACTGAAGTATTCTCCATCAGCGTTGCCAATGTTTTCTATTTTCACATACTTCGCCCAAAATAAATACTTTTCATTAATTACAAATCTCGTTGTTCACCTTACTACGACAATGACTCATACTGACAGCCAAAACAATTACATAATCGTCCTTTAGATGGCAGAAGTTGCATCCACCTTTCATTAAACAAAATATTCTCAGGTTCCTCAAAGTGTATCAGCTTTGAGTTCACTTCACACCAAGGTAAACAAGATCATTATTATTTCAGCATATTATCTGGTGGTACCATGAGATTTATATCGGGTAAAATGTGTGTAATGTATTTTGTGTTTTAGCTCTTTTTCACTTCATTTTTTAGCATTCTATTTGTCATTTTTTCCACCGTTGGATCATTTTGATCACAGCCTTCTGTGATTGCGACCATCATCTTTGTTGGTGTGCAAACAATGCCCCCTCGTGGTTTGCATGCTGCATTACCATTCTGCTGAGTCTGAAGCATAGATCTTGCGGTTGTTGGTGCACCATCTGCATTGTTCGTTTGGGGAATAAGGCTTAACGGAAAAACGGCAGGATTCAGGCTTTATATATTAAAAACCTTTATTGACAACAGTAATATGTCTTGAAAATATGCATTTATGATGCACCCACAGCGGCCAGGAAATGTACTGTAACTTTGAATAAGATGATCTTAATGAATGGGGCTTCACAAATCTAATTCTGTTCTTGCCAGCTTATCCAGCTATTGCTTTGCTCGTTCCCCACCTGTTCTATTGCCTCAGGGTTGCTCTCTATATCACCTCTGATAGAATATAGCGTGTATCATGCATTTGTGATGTGGCTTTACAGGTTTGCATATAGATGCAACAGTAGTTTGAAATATGACAAGAGACAGGATTATGCACAGTGTTATACATATTCTTATTTGGAGTTTTCTAATCTCAGAGGAGAACTCTGCTTTATGCTCTGCAGTATTTGTGTTGCATGAATACAGCCCGACCCACGGAAACAACACCATCGTCAAATTCGCTGAAGATACCACAGTGGTCGGTCTGATCTCAAAAGGAAATGAGACGGCTTACAGAGATGACGTCCAGAGACTAACGGCTTGATGTGGGGAGAACAGAGTACAGCTCAACACTGCAAAAACGAAGGAGATCGTCATCGACTTCAGGAGGAACAAGACTGGCAGGCGCTACAGGTGCATCAAATCAAAGACTCACAGACTGAAAAACGGTTTCTTCCCGAGAGCCATCTCCGTGCTGAACTCTCACTCACAACTAGCCTTACCTTGTTCAAATCACAAAATTCTTATAGCTCGCCATGTGGTATACGTATACCAAATTACGGTTCATGGTTACCCCTGAAGTAGATTATACCATACCTCCAAAAACCAACTCTTAAAAATACACATTTCATGTTTTTCTTTCAGTCATACTGTATTTACAATTAACACATGAATTTTTTAAACCAAGTCAAAGAGCATTTGTTTCAACAGAGAGATTTTAAAATTGTCCATAATATTCGTCATATGGTTCTCTGTAGTTGGTGGTCTGAGGGCGAGGAATGGTGTAATCCTTATTGGGATCAATTTCCTGCAACGCACACACAAACACACGAAACATCAGTGCAATTACAGTAACACTCTTGATAAACGGTGCTGTCATGAAGCATACAGTGCGACGTAACGAGGGAAAGGTCACAGTGTGCAATTACATGTGAGATGGTTAATCCTGACACTTTATTACTTACGGTCATAGAGAATCCGGACTCATAGGGCGATCGCAGTGATGGATCAGATCTCCTGCCTGAAGGGGGAAATGTCACAAATTAGCGCGTAGTGTAATACGTTATTCACTCGTAACATTTTATTTTAAATAATATTTGACTTTCTGCTTTGTCAATTTTTGTTTCTGGTGGCCGTGAGCCGTCTAGGCCTTCTCTGCTGGCCTAACACAATCAAGAAATCATGATCATATTCTTCCCATTGATGTCATATTATATCCTTGTGTTGTATTTTTAGGTGAAAGTTTTTATCCAATCACAATGCAGCTAGCTCGTGTTGCCAGGCAGGTTTCACAATACCAGGAGCGCGCACTATTCGCCCGAGGCTTCAGATACAATCGTGCGGGCAACTTTCTGTCAAACATAATGAGTTTTCAGATTTGATAGACAGTTGTGATAGCCAATCAGATCACGAGGAGGTTACAGTGAGCCTTCTCGCTGGCCGATGAACGCGTTTTGTGATTGGATACCCACTCGTGAGGGTGCAGCGCTAGGCGCAATCAACACACCCGGAAGTCGTAACTGGCGACCGTTTGACAATCTAAAATATATTCTTGCTTTTTTAAACCACAATGACCGAAGGAGGGAATAGTGTAGATTTAATTGCGAGGCCATTTTCAGGACGGACCTTTCAAGAGAAGCTAGCTCGTCCAACACTCAGTAGTGTGTAAGTGTCTTTCTGGTTGTTATTTCTCCAGCTGTAGTGTCATACATTAGGCAATATGAGGGGATTTATTCAAGTCAGACTAAGTACGAGAAGGGCACACGCAGTCAAATTTGTTTTGCTTTCGTATCGGTAACTGGTATCGGCGGCCTTCACGAATACCCAATACCTTGCAATTAGGCCCGATACCGTTACCCGGTCGCTAAGTGAAACTGGTGAAGACTTCTCACCTCTTCTTTTGTCTGGGTCATTCTCAAAGCTTCCATTCTCTGTTCCTGCCTTGGGACTGTTCAATCCTGGGATGTCAGCACTGGGGCTGGTCCAGCCCGCAAAGCTCAGAGGGACCTCCTTGGATTTTGCCTCTCCCCTGCACAGGAATAGAACTTGCGACAAGCCGTGTCCTATCAACAAGACCCAGCCGTTGGCGACCAATGCCACGGCGAGCACCGGGTCGTCCCACTGCGGCTGACGGCCTAACTTGGCGTTCCCTCTGCTGAGCATTGTAATCCACACCACCCAGACGCCGGCGGAGAGCAACAGCGTGAGGAAGACGAGCACGGCCTGTTGCCGACTCTGCTGATGGGTGGCTCCTGCGTAGTTGTAGCTATACGTGAAGCAGGAGCGACACAGGAAGTTCATGGACAGTATCAAGCTGATGGCCAGGAGGCACAGGACGTAGATCTGTAGCATGACAAACTCATCTTGGCTGTACTCGCACGGCTTCTTATCCCGCACCAAAACCAGTATAAGCCACTCCGTGGAGATGATCACCTGCACGGTGAAAAGCCCCAAAGCCATGGCAGGCTCGCCCCAGCCTCGGGCAGCCGCGAAGCCCAACAAAGCCAGGCATCGAGCCAGCAAGCAGGAGAAGGCCAAGGCGAAGAAGACTCCAAACAGGAAGATCCTGGTGGGGCACGTTTGAGGGCTGAGCTGGATGATGAAGGAGAAGGTAATGGCAAAGATGCCACCCGTGGCCAATAAAAACATGGACATGCAGGCCACTGTGCCTCCTATGTTACTGCGCTGCTGCCGTAAGGAGACGCAGATCCACACTGACCAGAAAAGGAGGCCAAGCAGGAGGAATATACTGAAAAGGAAACCGGAGGTGGCCAGGGTCTCCACGATGATGCCCCACTTGGCTGTGCGGTCACACAGGTACCTATAGAGAGGATCTAGTCCTGGGCGGCAACCCGAAACTGCCTTCTGGGAGGTGGAGTTTGAGGAGGACGTGCTTGAAGTGCCATTACTGACATTACTCGTTGATGCTGACTGAGATAAAGATGTGAAGGGGGCGTGGAGGAGGAAGAGGAGCGCAAAAGTCAACTTGCGATCTTCAGGTATCAAGGCTGGACTCATTTTGGAAATGCACACCAGGAATTTGGTCCCTCCTTACGTGTCCTTGGATATTCTCCCTCCTGAAACAAAAAAATACTTTTGTTAAGGAGACAACATACACTCAACAAATTGATCGAAAGCACGATTTGAAATCAGAAGCCACTCAGTAATCGTCTGTTAAACAATTCTTCAATTTATTTTAAAAAGGCGAGCATTGGGAAAAAATAAGTGACAATAGCTCAAATCTGTTGAAAGTGACGAAAATGTGCTAGAAACCGGAAGTTGACGCACATGATTTGCCCTTCGCGGGCCACATAAAATGAGTTTGTGGGCCAGATCTGGCCCCGGGGCCTTGAGTTTGACACCCTTCCCCCTATATAATTGCCCTTTACATGCATGTACGGTATCCAACAATCCATCTTGAAAATTACTGAACAAAGAACCAATGTTTGCAAGATAAGCAGTATATCCCATGATGCATTGCACAGATGTATATAAAAAAAAGACAAGGGGAGCAGAGGGAGCGATCATCGAGAGTTGTGGCCGCGGAATGTATTTAATATAGCAACGTAGAGCAACACATCAAATGGGCGGACATAAAGTGGTTACTGCATTCATTTGTTAAAATGCCCTCACTGTGTCATTTACAGCAGGGATGGGCAACTTAAATGATGGAGGGGGGACCACAGTTTTTCATCAGCGCTTATGGGGGCGCCACATCGAGGGGGACCGGGCTCTCCCTAACCAGATGTATGACAAAAATGGCGTCTTAAATATAGACAAAATACGAGATCCGGTATGTTGTAATTATGCGGCAGCAATGATGTCATTAAAAGCATGCCCGAGTAAGTGTTCAGAAAAAGTTTTTTTTAAATTTTTTTTAACTCAAACTGTGATTGGATCTCCTCTATGATCCTTGCCAGTGTTTTCATTTTGTTAGTGTATTTGTCCCATTCAGTAAATGACTGACGTTACTCAAGTGACAGTTGCGCTAAATTCTTCCTGTACAGTAACTCAAATTTTGCCTTTTAACTGAAAAAACACACGATCGTGCATTTGTAAGTCAAGGTACTTGTGTATTGTGATGAGGGAATCGGGACAAACTGCTTCCACTCTTCTTGGAAGACTTTTGATAAGATTTTGGCGTGTGTCTGTGCGAATGTTTATCCGGATGTTGAACATGAGAGAGAACCTGGCTCTCAGGCTCCTCCTCGTTCATACCAAAGGTGCTTGATGGGCTTCTCCCACATCAAAGTCATTAAAACGTGAAGTCATTGACCTTCCTTTGTGCAATGGGGCGCGGGCCGGTCAAACTGGAGAACAAAATGATCTTGCCCCAGCTGCTTCCGTGCAGTTTTGATCCTCCTATGTGGAATTTGCAGTCTTTCCCTGTTTTCTTTAAGTTCTATGACTTCCTTCTAAAATTCTAACAATGTGGATGTTAGGTCAGTTAACGACTAAATTGTCCGCAGGTGTGAGATTGTTAAGGCTCGTTTGGGCCTTGTGACAAACAGCAGTGGAGGACAGGACTGTCCTGTGAAGTGTAAACGTTTACACTGCTTCCAGTTGAGATGACGTTATTTACATCAAAAAAGGCTACGGACGTTGAGGGCCTATCAGAATTAAAAAAAAAAATTTTTTTCCCTGTCAGTCACTTTATATTTTGGCCCTGAGTTGACCAACCCACAAGCGATTCTGTGCAGCGCCACTGCCGTAGTACAGCGCGCCTGTCAAAAAGTTGCATAGTTGAATGGTTTCATATTATTCTGTTAATATTCACTTGCCGCTGCAGTACACGACGCCCACTCGAGAGGGCCAATCGGAAGCCATTAAATTCCATATTATTTAGTTTTTTGTTAATTGTTTTGTATCTTTGTTTTCCTAAAATCCCAAAGTGAAAATGTTCCTCCTTTGACTTGTTGACTTGACTGTTCTGTGGACATATTGTATCCTGTTCCAACTGATTCATTTATTTTTGAAGGTGTGTCTCAGTCTAAGCGTGACACAGGCTTGACGCAGTCGACGACTTGACAGTGAGGGGAAAGGCAACAGGCACAGAGGGAAGACATAAACATGTCAGAACAAGGAAGAGAGGGTTGAGCGAGGGCCACAAAACGAGATTAAGACCGTTTGGTGTGAGCGTGGAAAATGAAGTGTTCTGTATCAGCTATTGACTCCGCTCAAAATGCGGACTCAGACAGTGAGGTGAGTCAATTAGATTTTTTTTTTGCAGTGCAGTTTGAAGAGGCTCGGAAAGATAGGCCCTCCTGATAGAAGAGGAGTATCACTTCCTGCAGGCACATAAGACAGCCTTTGTTTCATTGGCGTATTTAAATATGATCTTTATTTGCATCAGTGGATTGATATGGCCCAACTTGTCCAGGCCAATGAGAACATGCAAACGCTACACACGAAGGCCCGAGCTGAGATTCAAACCTTGGACTTCTTTACCATGAGGGAAACATGCTAGCCGCTGTCTCACTACTCTCCTCCGGAATGAACAAATAATTGTTGTAACGTGGAAGTGAAACCATAATTGCCATTCATTTTTTATAGAGACAACAATTGGGAAAAAAAAATAGGTGGTTTGAACATTTTCACACAGCTGTTCTGATATTTAGTCCCATTATTCTTACTATACAATAACAATGTCATTCTATACTGCTTACTACAACCACAATAATACATGTTAAATGAAATCTTTACTATGTATTGATCAAAGCCAAACAGTGGAATACCGCTCCTGTCACTCGGTTGTGCAGAATTCGCATAAAACGTATTCAATAACAAGAAGTGATACTTACCGTTAAATCCTTTATCTGACTTAAATTTTGTTGCAGCACACGTTTCGGTGCATTGATGCCTTCTCAGTGTGTAGCCATTTGGACATCTCCTATTGGGGGCATGTGCCCGTAGCACGGCCCGCTCCGAGATAATGGGGAAAACACGAGGTGTGGACGCTATGGAGCCGCTGGGAGTGGAGTGTTCACACCTGGAATCCACAGGTTGGGAAGTGCTGCGAGAAACCTGCATCTCTTCTCATACTTTCCTTTTTCCCCTCCTCCTATCTCGTTGTCTATAGGTGGGGCTCACACACCTGAAGGAAACACACTCACACACACGCATGCAAAGGGAGAGTTCACTCCTCCCCGGTTTTCCTGATTCCCCACAGGAATTTGAATCATGCTTCTTGATAACTGTTCTCTCTACCTGGAGGAACTGGAATGCCACAAGCATGATTCTGCTCTGAAGCTTCGCTAAGAGTGGGACGGGGGTCTTGCAACCGTCACCGTGGTTACCCTGTCACAATATTAACAATAGCTGAGAGTTGATGAATCTATCCTCAGGGTATGTTGTGTCAATAAATGAGAGTGGTGTTCTCTTAAGCAAGCGGTTCGGTTAACTCGTGTCAGGACAAGTCGGAATGTTACCGGGGTGTGTTTGCTTGAATCTCAGCTCTGAATTCGACCAAACTTGGAGCATCTTAAATCAAATACAGAACAAGTGTAACGCTGTAAATATCTTTTCGGGATGTTTCTAAATACTAGAAGCGGAGCAAACAATTTCCGACTTTGATTTTTTATGATCCTTCATTGTGTCCTTGTGTAGCGTTCCAACATTGAGTTCATCGATGCAGATGGCTGAGCTTTATTTTGAAAAGCAAAAGCAACCATAGCAACCCAAATGTGGGAAACTGGTGACGATTACTCATTTGGACTGAAGTTGTGATGTTGTTTTAGTGATTAATTACAGTTAATCACAGAGACCTTAAGAAGACATGACGCAGACTGAGGCTTTGGGTGTTGGGGGCATTTATGTTTTATGTTTATATTTATTTGTTTTATATTACACAGTAGTGATTCAATTACAAAAAAAAAAATAATAATTTGTATACTTTGTCTCATAATTCTTATGATGCTGGTTGTGGAATCGTGTGTCTGCCGGCCTTCCTGTTCAATTGACATCATGTATACTGTGAGTACATGATTAGATTAGAATTTGCCTAAATCCACACCGACAAGACACAAAAAATTTGGTCAGATGAGACACAAAGGGAGCTTTTTGGTTAGTCACATCAGCTTTGTTTTAGAGACTCAAAAATAAAGCATGCGGAGAAAGCAACCCTATATATTCACTTACTTTATTGGCTGGGGTTGCTTTGCTACATGCAGCACTGGATGGAGACTCCATGACTTGAAAAGTCGTTCTGTTTACATTTGAAAATCTTTTTTTTTTCTTTTAAGTATTAAGTAACGAAAGCCACATATGGACTCACGGATTTTATCTGTTTAATGAAACCGGAGAAAAGACAGTAGAAGGTGATGGTGACCAAAACTACCAGTAAATTGGTGTTATATTCTGTGGCGTTTATCTGGATATGCCAAGATGGTCATTTTACAACACATTGCTCTTGTTTTGGTTCTTTATGTTGAGAGGGGATTCACCTGCTATTGATTGCATGGGCAGTCCACAAAAAAATTAGCCTTATCACCTTCAATAGTAAACTGCGATATATCAGCTTTTCAAAAACACAGATAACATAACTCCGAGCAAGTCTCACCACCAAGAAAGGCACACAGCAATTTCAGAAAAGAAAGCCATTTAATGCAACTATTAGGACACGTCAGTTCACAGTACCTTTGCTCTGTTTTGTGCGTGCAACACATACACATTTGCAGTATGGATCGTCTCTACTGAAAGAGGAGCGAGCATCTTAACGGGGCTGAAAGTGCATTGTAATTTTCACCAGTACAGCGTCCTACATCCTCTCTTTTCACCCCATGATGTTTACAGTGACCTTGTGAAGTAATACAATGCAGCATGACAAGGAAGGAATAAAAAAAAAAGGGTCCAACTGGAAAGAAGGTAAAAAGTATTTACACTCAAATAAAACTGCTAGAAGCAAAGCAAACTAGTTTCGACCCGTTTTTCTCGCGTCCTTTGGCGTGGGTTGGGGCGGTGGCACTCTATAATAGATGGAGGATTAGGAAGGAGAGGGGGTGTGAAGTTTTCTCGTCAATCATTCAAGTTTAATATATACTGTTAAAAAAAAAAAACAGTATGATATGTTTAATAATATAAAAAAATAAAAGTGTGATTAAGCGCTCTCTCTACTTAGTAGAGTGAGGCTGGAGGTAGATGACGAGAAGGGCATTAAGGGGGGCGCCGGCCGCCTTATCCCGACGAGCCGAGCAGGGGTTGGAAAGAGGAGAGCGGCTTTAAATGATGCCGTATTTGGCCAAGTCGCTGAGCTCCATGTCGCCGAAGGCTTCCCATGGGCACACGACTGTGATGTCTGTGCCAAGACCCTCCATGCCGGGGATGTCGTCACCAAAGCTGCAAACGAGGGACACAATCACGTCAGAGGGAATGCTCCTGTTTTAGGAATCGCGTACGTCGATTGCTGTGGTTCGCAAAGTGTGCTATGCAAAACAATTGCTGAATTTAACGTTCAAATTGCACTTCATTTTTTTTTTTTTTTCCCAGTCCAGGACACTACATGTGTTAAACTCAGTTCAGTTATATTTAACCTTAAATACAATATATTTGCATGCAATCTTTTCAAAAGGAGTTTAGTTACATTAAGTTTTATGTGCAATGAATTTTAATGAACCATAACTAAAGTATGTTATAAAAAATATAGAAAAAAACATTTAAAAAAATATATAAAACTTTTGTATTTGGTTTGTCTTTTCTTTTTTTTACCCCTTTTGGCCTGGTTTGGGCGCCTTGCTCTTGAATGTGCGAGCCTGCCTCTGCTTGAATTTGGGTGGGCCCTTCTTGGGTGTAGTTGGGCCGGTGGCTCCACCAGGAGCCAAGGCGCTTCCTGCCGGTGGGCTGGCGTTCATTGTTCTCTAAAAAAAAAAAAAAAAAAATTTTCAAGTACTCAAAGATCACAACAACTTTTCGTGTTTTTTTTCTCTTTCTGCCCGATGCCCTGCTAATAATCCTGTTAACGTCTCTGCGCTAATCTGCACAGATTATGCAGATGGGTTTAAACAACCAGATTAACTCTAATCGCTTTGATCCACTGAGATCAAATTTCCGTTCCTCGACAACAAGAACGCAGTTGGTACGCCTGCCTGCACAAACTATTCAGATCGCATCTAAAAATTCCACTTTTACAGATCATAGAGCTAAATTTCATTTATTTATTCCTGCAGTTATATCCGAGGTGCAAAATGATCAAGCATCATAAAGAAATATTTTGTTGCAAAAGTACTGGATTAATTGGAAAGCCGCACTCTGCGCGATTTTCAATTGGGTTCAATCAATGCATGGAGACGCAGTCAAAACCAAACTGACCTGAGTTGAACTCGCATCGCATTATCATGTCAAATTAAAATGAATTAAAATTTCCCTCTCCTTGATTATGTAACACGGCAGAGATGCGCATCTCCGTAAGATGAAGTGAAGATGGAGTGATTTAAGAGCCATCTGTTGCCGCGACTACTCAGGCTCCGGTCAATCCTCTTTACATCTGTCGCTGCCTATTCCTTGTTTGGTTGACTAAATTGCTGCTCTATTTTACGCCATCACGACTATTTCCTTCCCTGTGTCACAGCTTTTCATTCCCCACGAAGCTTAATCGAAAACCATCGTCATCATGAGTGTCATATTTGATCAAACGCTTGTATCCTCTGCTCAAAAATTAAGACGAGTAGTCACAGTCTGAGTTCAGCAGCGAGTTCAAAAGCATTGCAATAGCGTGTTCGATTGTTAATTCTCACCTGTTGGAGATATCCCAAAAGGCCGCCACTGATCTCTCCTCCTCCTCCTGCTTTTTGTCTGTGTCATTTGCGGTCCACGCCGTGCTTTTATATCGTCATTTCTAATCCCTTCAGACACCTCTTCCCAGTCACGTGCTCACCAAAGGTCATCTAAACTCCTGCAGCACTCCCTCGGGCCTTGCCGTGTGAACCAAAGTCAGAGGTCAATCTCTAAGGATTTGATTAGGTTTATCCATCTAAAACCTCGTTACGCCTGACATGAGATTTGCGGAGAGGACGAGAAGCTTCTGGTCGCGTTTTTGGTCCATGTGCTCGGCGGCTGAGCTCCCATGTGCTTCTTGTTGTCACCGCGGCGCTTTTCTGACCGCATGTGAATCTGTGTTTTAGTGGAGACGCAATAAATAAAAAAAAAAAGGGCAACAATAATCTAATGAGATCCAGTGGAGCAGCTGTGTTGAAATATTTCCTCTTGTGACGCTCTGTATCAATCAATATACGATCTCATTATTCGATTCAAATCTAATTTAAATATACTTATATTCATTTAATATGCAGTAAATACGTAGTGTGAGAAATAAATCAGTATTTTGGCACTAATGCTAAAAATAACAGCTCTATCTTCAACATCATTTGGCGCTAATGCAAGAGACATTGTCAGAGAGTTGTTAATTTAACATGACCCACCCCCAAAAAAAAAAAGATTTGAAAACACAAATGGGCTAATTTTGAAGTAATGATGCAAAGTATTGTTTTAATTAAAATTTAAAGTTATTAATTTTGTAAATAATTAGTTGTATCGTTTTGTTTGATTTTGACTCTCATGTAGCTACCGCTAAATTTGAATAATGTAACAAATACAATTTAACAACTACAGTATTGTTGAATCACAATTTCTGTCATCGATGCAAGTAGAAGATAAGTTGGTTATTGTTTTGTGTGCCAACTCCAAAAAAAAATGGACTTTTAAAAGAAAAAGGTCAGTATTTAAACCTAAAATGGACAATGTGACATTATCTGTAGCCACGTCAATAAGTAAGACGAAAAGCGCTGCTCTGCTGTCCAAAGAAATGTGTTTGCAAAAATATCGAGTACATTCTTTCCAGTGGACATTGCCAACTGCTCTATTAGAGCTTTATGACATTTGACAGTTAGGTCGTTCTAACGACTAGCTTTCGGTTGCAAATGAGGGCAGCGCGACGGCTAAGCCTCTTTTGCTGCATGTAGGCTGCAGAGCGGAAAGAGCTGCCCTCTTTAACGCAGCACACACCTCTACATGCATGCGCTAACTGGATCTTCAATCTAAAGGTCAGCAGCCAGGAAGCACCAGGCCCAACTGAGGCAGGGCAGCTGACGCCGTCGATCAGGAAACGCAGAAAATACAAGTTCATGTCCTGCATAAAAAAAGTACAAAAATATATTCAAGTGAAATTATAATATTGTGGATACATTGCTACTTGTGAAATGTTATAGAAGGACAGAGATTAATAGTTGTCAATAATTACAGCCAAGAATTCTGTTCCTTGTCAACAATTTAAAGCCTGGCGCATTTTCGGATTGAAATTGCCACCATTTGGTTTTTATTTCGTATTTCAAAACAGGAATGGTGTAAACGCATCTGATGATGAGAGGATAGTAAAAAGGGAAGATCACTTTTTTTTTTTTTTTCTAAATTTCAGTTTTGTCATTTTTTCTTTTTCAGTTCTGTGTAAAGACCACTAGTTTTGAGCGCCTATATAATTTATTGAAAAAAACAAAAAATCTGAGCGCTATATGTGCAATAATATTTGTATATCATGTTATATAATCCAGTGATCCTCAACCACATGCTGCGAACCGGCACCAATTTGGATCGGGCCGCACAGATGACGCACGTCAAGATGCTAATTGTCCCGCCTGCATTATGTGAGTATTTTACACACAAGTTAGCGAAATGAGTAATGATTGCACGTATGACGCCTGCTCGTCACACCCACTTATATATGCAAGGATGGGCCATGGCTGATGGTTTTAGCAGAGTATCAATTATTACATCATTGCAGAAGTCCTAACCTGCTATTGTGTCAGGAGGAACGTTTGGCAGGGACGCTTCCCATTGCATCAGTAGGCCTCGGTGGAAATTATGGAGCATAAATCCCTACACCAAAGCCGTCTTTAGACGCTCT